>NW_028288761.1:3360500-3666000 GCF_059628265.1 Tinamus guttatus | reverse complement strand
ACAAATACTTCTTATGTCTGTGCTGAGAAAGGGGCTAATGTCTTAGGACAGCTTTTTAAGAAGGTGCCGCCAAGACTGCTAATATAAATTGCCCTTCTTGGTTACAGACTGAGATTTCTTGCTGCTTGAAATGAAGATGACCAGCCCAGTCAGTAATGGTGAGAACTGTTCGTATGTTTTTTTTCCCTGTTTTCATCTTGGGCTAGCAAGTGTTTTCAGTGGATGGATCATTCCTTTCCTGCCTCAAGTAGCTGTGCTTTACCTGTGCACATAGAAACTACCAGTGAAACTTTCTGGAGGAAAAGAACCATGTTGGAGTTGCAATAGACTGCACTGAGATTGCTTCCTTCAGCTTCTTTGGAATTTCTCTGGTTACGCCCAGTTTATGACTCCATGAACAATGCAATAGACTTTGCCTACAAAATAGTGACCTTCATCCCTTTCCACAAATATGTTTCCTTTAAAAAATCTCTTTGAGGTCAGTGAAGGAAAAATTCCTGATACAGGTTGATTGAAGCATGAGGACTTCAATGCACGCTTGATTTTCCTTCTGATTTACAAAAGCTTATTTCCTCAGAAGACACAAAGGTGTGAGCTGTAGCAATTCCATTGACAAGCAGTAAAACTATTGTCCTCTGCTATGGGACATTGAGCTGTTCATTGCTTTGATAACCCTACTTAGATACTGTGCTAACTTAGCTGTCAGCTGCCTGGGTGTGCTCTTCTGGCCGCTGCTAGATACAGGTTGCATTGTGTTTTCTTCAGCTGTAGTCGGCATCATCAGGAAGGTGATGTAAGAGGCCAGGAGCATTGACAGATCTGTTCTGCTTGCCAGCCACACTATTCACTTGCCAAACTGGACGTGTGACTAAGTGCAACGCATGCCCAAGCCTCACTGGCCTTTCCTTGGAAAGGAAGATCACCTGGACTTGGCTTTTTCTGGTCTTTGCTTTATGCCCCTGAATGTTGTTCTCTTTTAAAGTAGAACTAGAGTTGGCTTTTTCATAACAAAAACTTTGAACCTTTATTGCCTTCTGCCCTGCAATACCTAAGATCCTTGGTCCAAAACTGTGACTTTACTAAATTCTTAAACAGCACAACAGACTGCTCCACTTATTAGCTTGTTTTGGTTTAAAATATCTCATCCAGATTTGAACCTGAGGAACTTGTATTTCAGGAACTCTGTGTATTAGCTGTGCACTTTGGTGTCTCTAGCTGCTGGACTCCCGAATTGAGGGTGAGCAGTGGGCAGTGCTGCTGTGGTGCACACAACTGGGCACCTCTTCCAAGTGTGAGGGCAAAATGGCTATTTTGGAAGTTTTCACACTTCTGGACAAAACGCATATGTAGGCTGTGAAAATGGGATGTACTTCTAAGAAGCAAGCATTACTGTGGAGAAACAGAGATGGCTTCAGCAGGTTTTATTTATTATTTTTTTAAAATAATCAATGGGCATGAATAGTTATCTGTTCTTGTGATCTTTCTTACACAGCACATGCTACTAGTGACCAGCTGGGAAGTAGAGCACACAGCATAGAAGAAATCTGTCCTGAACTGTAACTGCTTGTCAAAGACAAATATAAGCACTGCTTCATGATTTTTGCAATTATGGCTCTTAAATATCAAGAAGCATATCAGTTACAATGTTGTATTGCCAAGAATGTTAATTTTAGACTTGTCCATTAGGCAGAAAAAAAAATCTGCCTAATTGATTTTTCTTGTGCCTAGTATTTCATGGAGAATACTGCTTCATAATCTGTTCAACCAGAATGGCATTCCCTGTATGTGTAACGCTGATTATCTTGCGTCATGTACTGTTCCTCTTCATGCTTTGAAACACAGACAGTATCCTTGTGTTTTTTCACTATTTATTTGACAGTGCTCTAGGTGTGGTGCCTCCTATGAAAGGGTTTGGAATTTAAGAGCCAAACGGTACAGCATACATTGGATTGACATGCAAGCTATTTATCAGATGTGTTAAGCAGTTTAAAAAGGGATTATTTAAGTTTTACAACTTTTTTTTTGTAGAATTTTGACCTGTTAATCTAAATTTCAGTATGTTATTACCTGTATTTTCCCAGTCTCTAGAAGAAGAGTTTTATTATTTTTAAGAGCTGTGTTTGGAATCAATTACTAGTTTCTGACTAAGGCAGTACTAACTTCTGGTGGAAGGATGTTTTTACACTGGAAATGCGCTGACTTGAACCTTGCATTTAACTGTCATCTATCTTTTCCATTGGGACTGGCTTGTTTTGCAGCTCTCTTGATTTGTCTTGAGAATATGGAAGTTCCCCCCCCATTTTTTCTTTCTCAAACCACATCAAGTGTCACTCTTCCTGCTCTCGTCTCAAACTTTTGGACTTTTCCAGTTGCATGAAGAGTAAATATTCACCTGAAGTATTCACCCTTTAGGAGGAAATCCACGTGGGGACTGCAGCGATGGGATGGATTTAGGCTCTGTTTGCTCTGTATAAAGATAACTGATGGTCTCCTGTCCTCTTGGGATTTATACCCACTATACTGAAAACCACTGGTCTAAATCTTTCTGGATCTAATGCAACTTGCAGCAGCTGCTTTTGCAAATGAAGGCTATTTGGAAGGACAGAAGGCTGCCTAATTCAAATGCTGTTTACAATGTAGTTGGATAGCCCCTGTAAAGAGGTTTTTTTTGAACCTTCAAATTACTGTAAACAACTTCCCACTCAATGGATTTTGACTGGTGAATGTTATAGTATTCAAAATAGTTCTTGGTTTTTATCACACAAATGAAGTATACATTTGAGCTTTAGCTTGGTTATGGAATACATTGTATATCTTAATTTTGATCTGACTTTGATATGTTGCAAAAATCCATATAATTATATGGAACTATTTTAAAATGTCTTTTTGTCCACTGTATATGTGAAGTTTGAATAAAGGAATGAAAGTTATTTTACAGTTATCTGTGTTCTCAGGTGTGAGCTTTCCTGCAATCCCAGGGCATGTTGACAATAAGCGAGGCAGTGGGAGGCAGCCTGTGGAAGTGCTTTGCTGGGGGAATTCATCAGGATACATGTGTTGCCAGAGATGTCTGTGAGCTGTGCTGGGCATGGTGGTGTGTGCCTTTCCTAACTCTCTTCTGTCCTTAGCACATAACAGCATTGCCAGCTGTGGGATGTTTAGTCTAGCTTCTCAAGACCTGAATCGAAACCAAGAGCACTTTTTTTACAAGAAAGAGTTGAACTCTTGATTCAATTCAGTGTGGTGCTGCTATCCGTAATAGTGAGTGCTGTTTCTTGCTGTATCAAACATGGTAATTTCTATAGAATAGGCAGGGCCAAATGACTGAGCATTTTACCCGTCTGGCTGTCGCAGTCATTTATGGCAGCCTTAAGTTTGGCTCGCAGATAGCAGGATTCTGGAATGCGAAGCTGCCGCTGCGCGCCGGTGGCCGCGCGGCTCCTCCGGCTGGTGCCCGCACGGTCCTGCCGGCTGCAGCCCAGGCCACCGCCAGCGTGAGCCGTGCAGATGCTCCCTCCAAGGCAGGCTGCCTGCTCCCCGTGAGGAGGTCAAGCAGCGCCTGGACCCCACACTGGGGCACAATTTCCTGTAATGATTTCCAAAATCCTCCATGGAATGAGGATGCAGCTGAGGGGGAGGTACAGTACATGCACATGCATGAAGCTGTTTTTGAATGAGATTTAACACCATCATTCAGATTAATTCAGATTATCAAGTTGTTCAGGTGATCGCCTTTATGGCACTAAGATCCAAGTTTTATTTAGATGCCATTTTTTTAATTAATTTATGTTGATTTTCAGTTATGGGCTTTATTCAAGCTTTTATAGCCATTTCCACATTTTTTTAGTTAAAACAAAAATACTGTTCATGCTTCTGATTCACCTCGCTCATCTGGAATGCAGCCTGATGTCCCAGATGCTTCTGACCTGAGGGGTTATTTAGCTGAGAAGCTGATTACTTGATTTTATGCAGCCTTTTACACCCTCATGCATTTTAAAGGCAAAAATATCTATAGTTACTGCAAAGTAGACTTAGCTACAGTGTACAGCTTTTATTTGAGTGGGATATCTGACCTCTTCGCGTTTTACAAATATTAAGTGTAGCTCCCTTTTAAATGGGGCAAAAGAGAAGAAATGTCTTTGCTCTTTTTAGGGGTTTTAATATCATGGTGCATTTGGGAGAGGTTCAATTGTATGAGCGATGAGTGGTGTAAGGAGGAAACAGAATCTTCTTCCCTGCCTTTCTTCCCTCTAATAATGTGGAAATTGAGCCCCACAGCAAAATAGTTGTGAGACTTCTCACACAGGTTTATTTTAGCCCTTGGGAAGCATCCTATTTAGAGAAAGCATTTTCAGTGTGCTCCCAATTGCATAATAAATAATGCTGTTGAATTTCATTTATTTGTTTTAACCTCATCACACTGAATGGTACCCAGTTTATAGAAATCAGATGTGTTTCTAGCCCTCGTATTGAAATTGTATAATCTTCCCAGAACAGCTTGTTATAGGCTTTTTGTGGTATTTATCATGACAGTCTCACAAATGTACTTACTTTGTTTGAAATCAGTATTAAGCGTCACAAAGTAAACCAAACTGTTGCCTTCATTACTGCCTTATAGCACTAATGGATTGGATTGACTTTACCAGCTTTGAGAAAAATGGAAACTCCTACATAAGATACTTGCAGGTGGGCTTATAAACAAGCACTGAAACCAGTATTGCAGTTGACCCATCACTGCAAAGGAGGACGGTCTCGCGACGGTTTCGGCGGAGCTGCTGTTGTGCTTGCTCTGCGTTGCCAGGTTTGCACAGTGACAGGCCACAGACACGTGACGGGAAATGTGGGAACCTCTGTTAGGAACAGCAGCTCCTGGGAGGAGGAGGTGCCTCTCCGGGTGGTTTCTGTGTGTGCTCTAGGATTAAAGGGTGGCTCTGGTGTGCTGTCCACACGGTCAGCATTGAGTAATCGCTCCCCTGTGTTGAGTAACGAGAAGTGACTAACAGCAGCTCCTCCAGGGGAAGCAGTGCTGTGCTCCAAAGGAGCTGGGCTCCCCACATTGAACTTAGATTGAAAAGGGGCTTTCACAAGGCAAAGGCAGCCTCCATCATATAAAGATTTCTTTACCTGCTGCTTTTTCTATGTGAAGAGACAGCTCATGAAAATACTAGGGACATTTTACCTTGGATCTGCCATTTCACATATCTTAAACCAAACAAAACCCCCCTAAACCCCAGCCAGCTAAAGCGAAAAGCTGCAGTTGGCTTCAGTGAAAGGACCCTGCAGAAGAAGCTGGGCTCATACAGCAGCCCTTGTAGCTCTGTTTTGGGGAGAAGCCCTAGGTGCAGCCTCCTTCATGAGGGCAAGGGGAAGGCGGGAGACAGAGAGAAGGGCCAGGACGAGGAAAAGGGCGTGAAGGATGGGAAAAGGCGACGCGTGGGCTGGCCCATGGCGGGGACGGCGGCAGGCGCAGGGTGGGCTTGTGGCGTCCCTGAGGCGCCAGGTGGGAGGCAGCAGCCGTCGCCGGTCTCAGCACCGCCACTGCGGGGCTCTCGGCTGGCATCGCAGTGCCCCTGCCTCCATCACCTGGAGCCATCTATCCTCTGCTCCTGCCTGGGACCATGTGCGGTGAGGCTGATGTGATTCTTCTTGGTGATTTATATGCTGGGAATGGTAAGTACTGCCAGAACTCACTAGAGCTGTTCTCTGTGTCTTCTCTTAAGGCATCAGGGATGGGGACTAACGCTCTGCAGTCCTTGGTTGTAGCTGGGTCCTCCTCGCCGTGTCCGCGAGGCAGCCGTTCTGCTGCTGAGAAGATGTTCTCTGGCAGAGGCTGGGTACAGCCTCTGGGTACACCTGTTCTTTCCACAGGAAAAAAAACTGCTGAAGTTTCTCCTTCAAAAGCAGCCGTGAGCCTCGGGTAAGTAGTACGTGTTTAAAGAGCACGTGAGCCATTTCCAGCGTCTAGCGCTTCAAACTAAGCTTCAGAATAAGGGTGAGAGTGGAGGCGTAACTTCTCCACGGCAGATTTAAAACTTGCTCCTGCACCATTCGAACATGCAGAACGGGTACCTGCGAGCTCTTGTCTTGGCCGTGCCAGCAATAAATTTTAAAAAATGTAGGATTTCCATCTCGAGCTCTGGTTTTATTTTCCATGGGACAGTGGGAGCAGGAGCACAGCCCAGGAAGAGGCACAGTGTGGGGCTGCACGCGTGGCCATGAGCATGGCCTTCCTGCTTGTCCTGGGGAGGAGGAGGAGGAGGAAAAGGGGTCCCTCTGCCCATGGTTTTTGCACTTCTACAAATGCCCGTAAAATGTTGGTCACTCATGAGGGTGACCTGGTGGCAGAGGGGGGCTTGGGCTTCCCCGGCTGCCCTGTCGGACACGGCATGGTGCCGCCTCCACCCTCCCCACGCAGCTCATCTGCCTGCCAGCAAATGGGCCACAGCGTGGCACCCCCTGCCAAAAATTTTTATATATATTTATATATATGTGCGCGCGCAAACACACACACACACACACACATATATATATATATATATAAGTTACTTGTTTACTGTTTCTTAATGAACTAGAAAAGGGGCAAGCTGTGGAGAGCACCAACACGGCCATACAGACGGCGGCCTGTCGCGACACGGCCGCCTATCGCGACAGCCGAACGCCGGCGCGACGACAGACAAGCGGCTCAGCCTATGGCAGCGCAGGGGCCGCCCCCTCCCTGGCTGTGAGCGCTGGGATTGGTCTTCCGCGTGGCCGTGGCAACGGAGCTTGCCGATTGGCGCGTTGCCAGCAGCCCTTGCTCCGTTGGCCGGCCCGGCTGCCACTCACTCGGACGCACGGAGGGGTAGCCACCCCGGCGCGCTCGGCCATTGGCTGTCTCCCGCGAGGGGCGCGCTTATTGGGCGGCCTTAGCGCTGCGCCCGCCCCTCACGCTTGGCGGCCGGCCAAGGCGCCCCGCAGTCCTGTGACGGGGCGGCCTCGCTGCCACTCCTCCCCGCAAGCCGCTTGAGGCAGCCCCGCCCGCGCCACCGCCCCATTGGCTGTTGTCGCCCTGCTCCTTTTCCCATTGGCCAGCCGAGCCGTCACTCGGCGGAGGGCGGGGCCCCTGGGCTCGGCGCGGCAGCCGCGGCCGTTCCCCGGTCGGGAGCTCCGCGCCCCGCCCCCGTCTAGCCCCGCCCCGCGCCGCCGCCGCCCGCCCCGCCCCGCCGCGCGCGCCCCGCGGTTCCGGCTCGCCCCGCCGCGCGCGCAGCAGCAGCGGCGCCGCCGCCGCGGCCGGTGAGGATGAAGGTGACCGTGGACTTCGAGGAGTGTCTGAAGGACTCGCCGCGCTTCAGGTGCTGGCGGGGGCCTCGCCGCGGGACTCGGAGCCGGCCTGGGGCGGCGCGGGCCCCGCGGGAGGAGCGCGCGGGACGTGCGCCCGGGCCGGCTGCTGGGGCAGGAGCTGCGGGTCCCCTGCGGGCCGGGCCCGCGGGATGGGGGCAGCGCGCGAGGAAGAGGCCGCTGGGCGCGAAGAGGCGCCGGGGGAAGGGGCTGCAGGGGAGGAGGGCGGGACGCGCGCGGCAGCCCCCGCGGTGCCGCCTGTGCTCCGGGTCCCGCTCCTGGGTGCTCGGTCCCCCTCCTGCGCCCGCCGCCTCCCCGTGCCGCGGTGCTCGCTGCGACCCCCGCGGGGGCTGTGCGGCCGCTCTCGGCGCCCCGCTGCCGCCCCGGCGCCCGGCCTCGGGACGTGCTCTGCGCCCTCCGGCTCGGCCGGCCCGGCTCGGGGGTCCCCTTCGCGTATGTGGGGCCGCCCTGCTGGCAGCGCCCGGACCGGAGCCTGGGTGTCCCCTCTGCAGCGCTCGTCCCGTGCTTGGAGCGTTTGCGGCTCTGCGGTCGGCACGGGCTGTTTCCTACTCTGGTTCTTGGAAGAGACGGTTCTGTGCTTCCCCCGACGGTTCGAATGCTTTAGCTCTGCCAGAAGTTGCAGTTCGTGTGCTTCCCTCCTGTGCTGTGGCTGCCCTCAGGCTGTCCCGGCCGTGTGATCCTGCCTTTGGTTCTTCTTCGGCTTTGTGTGTGCTGGATGCCTGCAGGGACCCGCTGCCCCCGGAGGAACCAGGGGATAGATCTGTGCTAGGCTAGCGGTTCGCACCAGCACAGCAAGGGGGTGAACCCACAGAGAGAACTAAAACCTCTAGAGAGGAGGCTGGGACTTCCCAGGCCGGCTGGAAGAGGAGCAGGGAGCAGGACCTCCCCCTCGGGCAGCTGAGCTTCCAGGCTCACATAGCGCCCAGTGTCATGGACCAGCTGGGCTGGACGTGCTTCCTAATAGGTGTCTGTCTGGCGGGTCTGTTTCACGTAGGTCCCTTGTGTTTGGTGGCAATGCCGTCTCCGTGGGGCTTGCTGTAGCACTGGCAGTGTACCAGGAATCGTAGCTGAGGAAAGCTGCGCTCCAGGAGGGGAACTGTGGACAACGCTTCTGGGGCTCGTGCAGCCCGGCGCGGCCTCCTGGCAGGTTGTGATACTGCTGCCTCTGAAGAGATTGCAAAAAAAACGTGGCAAAGTGCCGTGATCTCAGCAAAACATCCTGCCATCCTTCAGGTGTTAGGAAATGGTTAAAACTCTGAAGCGAAAATCCTGTAGTATTTCTGGAAAAAAGTTTTGTGTGATTCATTTTTATTTATTAGTTACAGTTGTAAATTTGGTCATTCTCGCTACTGGCCCAAGTTACCTAACTTGCTTTCCACTGTCCCTTGTTGCAGCAGGTTTTACTAAGGGACCGTTGCCCATTTTCCGCGGGGTTCCTGTGGGGAGCAGCTCCTCGTGCCGTGTTGCTCTGTCATCCTGCACGGAGCAGGTTGGGGTAGTCCTGATCCCTCCCCTCCAAACGACGCCAGTTGGAGCGGTGAAATCACCGTGCCGGGATGTGGCGGTGGGCCGGGATGTGGCGGTGGGCAGGGATGTCACGGTGTACTTGCTTCTTGCAGCAGTGGAGTGAGGAAGTGGGTGAATCAGAGCTCCTGAGTCACCAGACCTTGCTCTGAGAGCTGTTCCTTGCTGCTGGGTTTTAGCTCCTCTCCACAGAAGCCCTTGGACTGTTCACAGAGAGATATTGAAGTCCTTTAAAACATACTGCCACAGACTTGAGGCCGGTCGCTTTATCGCTCACCTGCGTCTTGCCCGGTTTGTGTTTATCGCTCTGGCTTTGAGACGTGCCCGGGAGCAGCCCCGGTGACCAGTGCAGGAAAGCAGGGCTGGCGCTCGCCCGCAGCGCGCGGTGGGGACGCGCCTGCCTTGTCCCGCTGTGGCTGGTGTAAGGGCTGCAGGGAGGCACATCGGCAGGCAGGGGTAGATACAGCGTCACAGCGGGCTGTGCTTTTCATCCCCACTAGAGCTGGAAGACCTAAAGCCGTGATGGCCTGTTGCATCTTTGGGCTTGCAAATTTCTGACTTGTTGGATCAGTCTGAGGTTGGAAAACAGAGTTTAGAAATTGATGTTTTGAAAAGGATAATGGAAAAGGTTATGCGTTTGGGTGCTGTTTCCCAGAGAATATGTGGAAGAGATGTGGGAATGCAACTCAGGGAGGACATTAGCAGTTTTCACTCACACTAAAAAAAAAAAAAAAAAAAGAAAGTTTTTTAGAGTTCTGTACCAAATAACTCTGCAGAAGTCATGTGCTTTTCTTTCATGACTCTATTTTCTAAAATCCATCCAGACCGAGGGCCCGGCAAGGCGCCGGGCTCGCAGCTCTCCCACTGCCTGGGCCCGGATCTTCCCTGCGGAGCAGGAGTTGCTCAGGAAGGGCCGGGAGCAGCAGCAGGACCGTACGTGGGGGTGGGTCCTGCGTGTCCCATCCGCGATTCCGTGAGAGATGAACACTACTGGGACATGCTGGCTTCTGCTGATCCTGGAACTGTCATTAACGGGTTAATGGAGCAAAGCTTTTATACTGATGTCTCGCTTTCCTTTTTTTTTCTTCTTGCAACAAAGAAAGTTTTTTCTTTCATTAAATGAAATGTTCACTGCAGCAGCCAGAGAGATCATTTTAAAAATGCCAATAGCAAAGTTCTGGTAATAACATTGCATGCAACTCTAAACACCCTCTAGAAAACTTTAGTTTGTTCTTGTCTTTAAAGTGCATCAGTTAAAAACTATTTCTGAGGTCCTTCTGTTTGTCTGTCTGCCTCTGTTGCTGGCGTTGAACCTTTTTGTGTTTAAGGGAACACAACGCGTTTGCTTCCGGAGACCTTGTCTGAGGTGCAGATGATGGGTCAGTGAGGTAGACAGCATAAATAAAATCGTTGCCAGCTGCAGTTCTTAGTAAAAATAGTTAGTGGGTAGTCCCTGAGTCGAATCTGGGGTCGTGACTGGTCCTCTTCAGAGGGACTGGTGCGAGGTTCAAGTTTCATGGCGCAGGTCCGGTTTTGTGTGGACCGGCCACAGGGCGAGACGGGGATGGCACCTCCGTTCCGCAGGGTGCTGCGGGGCCGCGCGGGGCCCTCGGGTGCTGCGGGGCCCTCGGGCGCTGCGGGGCCGCGCGGGGCCCTCGGGTTATTCCTGCCCGTGCCCCAGGCCCTTCCTGCTCTATCGAAGCGGGGCTCGTGGGGCTGCGCCTCGGCCTTGGTTAAGGGGCAGGTTCTGGTGCGTCGCTCCGTCCCTGCTCTGCCCTGGTGTCTACCTGCACATCACTGCAGGCTGCGGCTGTTGCAGCTATTGGTGTCTGAAGGAAAACAAGGCTTTTGATGGACAACTTGTTAAATGGGGATTTTGGAACAAAGCTCCAGTTTGTAAACACAGTTGTGTGCTTAATTTCCAGTCAGCTCTGGAGCAGCTCGTGGTCTGCAGGACCGTAATGTTTGTGGAGGAGCTGAACCACTTTCCGTAGCCCGATGTGTTTGAATGGCAACACGCAGTCAGAAAAGCACCGAGCGAGGCTCCAGCTCCCCTGCAGCAAGTACCTGGGTATTGAGATGGCCCCTTAGAAGAGGAAGGGGACACAGATGGCAAATCTCAGGGGGGAGTTTTAGCTCACTTTGAGTGAGTCTAGGCCAAATTCTTCTCATGACCAGAGATGGGTTTCACTCAAGTGAAACGCAGGGTGCAAAGATGTTGAGTGGCTCCACTCACTCCTGTTGCATAAATAAATAATGATTTATTTTTGCTTCCTGACAGCGTCTGTTACAGTTAACTTGCTTTTAGGAAAGAGTGAATCGCTTTGCATATATCACAGAAAGAATTAAATGTGTTCATCATAAAGCCTCTTTATTGCCCTATAGATTGGAGAATATGTTTCAAGCTCACAGTGGAGTACAACATAGGAGCATGGCACGTGTACTAGCAGAAGACAAAGTAAAACAGACTTCTCAAGCCAGTTGAATTTTTCTTCCAAATTATCTCCCAAGAAGTAAATATCTTCTGTAAATCTGTTTTGTGAGCTGTTATTTTATAGGTGGTTAGTGGATTCATTCTGCTATTAGATAAAATAACTTATTCTTTTAGTTATGAATTCATAATTTTCAAAAGATGATGGCTGGAAAAAGATGACTTGAAATATTCGATAATACTGTCATGGAGGAGTTAAACTCCTGAAATAGTAAAATGCAGTAAACTATTTAGAATGACTCCAAATAGGGTGCTTATTTCACTGTGCTCTGCATTTAATTTTTTTTATATATGTTCTGTACTGCACATACACAATTTAATATATGTTTTCCAGATAAGAAGTGTGTTCTGTTGCTTTAAACCAGAGTAATACATAAAACTGACTTACGGAACATAGTATTTAGACCGTGTCTAGTCCTAAAGTCCTCAGAAAAACTGGACTGGAATTTGCTCAGTTCAAGTATTACTGCATAGGTACCCTAAAAATGTTTTTGATTATATTTCTCAGAAATGTTATGAATATAGGAAATGTTGTGTTGGAGTCCCTTAAAGGTGTTAGTTTATTGTGGTTAAACTGAGAATATGACAGAAGTGTACAGAGAATGGTTTGCATCTTACATGTCTGGTTTTAAGGGGAAAACTCTTAGATAATCATAACAGAAATGAATAGAAATTGTTCAAGTGTGTGTGAGGGAACCCAATATGTTTTCTATTGGTTATATTTAAAACAGATGTTTAGCTATGGATCACAGTTGTGTTGGAAGGGGAAACTGCTGCTTTCAACTTTCTCTGCTCCACTTCAATAACTGGCCTATTTAAAGGATTTGTAAATATTGGTCTCAATCTTTCATTGGTGCAAACTAATTCTGTGGGGTGAAACAGTATTTTTCTTTTCAGTTATCTTATGTTTATAAGTTGCTACTGTTAGTTCACCCTTCCTTAGTAAAACTTACCGTGTTGGTTTTCTTCATGTACTAAATTATGTTCAAACTGTTCAATCTTCAGAAAAATTCAGGCATATTTACATAACCTATATCACCACTCAGCTTATTACTTTTGACGGGTGAGGGGATGAAAATAGCAGCTAAAACTTTTCCTTCTCTGCTTAGCTTGCAATTAGTGTATTGCTGCAGTGCGGTATCCTTATTAGCATGTATTAAAATGCTATAAACATTAGATCAATCTTATTCTGCGTGTATTTATAATACGGATGGCTTATGTGCATTTATGTCAAAGAGGCTGTTCATGTGGGTAATTTCAGCCACGCTAAGATGCTAAGAGGTGTCAGAGCTGGTGTCTGCCTGCAGAATCTGCTCGTTGTTATTCCGATTTACCTGCCCATCCTAGGAAGGGTTCTCCAAAAAAAACCCCTCTTGGCATTGGGGCTCCAGCCTTGCTTGCTGGGACTCAAAAGCGAGTTTGTAATTTAGCTGCTGAGGCTGCCTGGAAAATATCACAGGAGAAAAGAATAAAAAAGAGAAAATGATACCTCAGAAGAGAATGCTGCCAAACATTTGTTGCAAGTTTGCAGTTACCTCTCTCTCATTCCTAAGCAGTTTTATAGTCAGAATTTCCAGTATAACGTTTCGTGGCCCAGACGTGAGCACGTGCAGGAAGGTCCTCGGAGGGCGCTGGCAGGGAGTGTTCTGCGTTCCCGGCCCTACGGAGCCGGCGCCGCTCTGCTCAGCCCTTTGGAACCTTAAAAGAGTTGAGCTAAAGGGAGATTGTGAGTATTCATTGAAAGATAAGATATGGTGTTAGGGCACTTTCTTCTGGGGCGCTCATACTGCAGTAATGAAGCTCGATTAAGATTTCCCTTTCAAATAAAATTCATCAAGATTTGTTGCATTGAAATCCTGCAAAACCTGTTCAAATGTTATAGCAACCTGTTGCGATCGTTTCCAATTGAGAAGAGAGAAGAGGAATCTGTCTTGAAATCAATTTGCCCTGATCAGGTCAGTGCACCTGTGGGGTTTTTTTTTTAAACAAAACAAATAAAACAACCCTGTCCCTTTCTGTCTCTTTAATATACTGCAACTGTGTGTGTGTTTTTTTTTTTTTTTTTAACTATAATAATGCCAGTTCTACTTCTTGGTTGTTGATCTTGATATAATTCCTGTTTAAGCAAAACCAAATGGAAACATCTTAGCTGTCATCTCAAATTGCTGATAGGAGCTTGAAAAAACGATTTACATCCCGAGTTCTTTTTCTGAGTGTTATAAAAAGCACTCAGACTGTGTTTACAGTGGAAGTAGTAACAAAATCTGCTAGAAGTCATAACATTAGTGCAGACCAGCAGCAGGAGCAGCTGTTCAGAACTGATATGAAACTGGTGCTGGCCGTGCCCTGACCATTAATGACGACTTGCAGAGTTAGAAGGCAAGCGTGTGAGTGCTGTGATTATGCAGCTCTTCCTTCAATTAGTCATCTGAGCTTTAAAAGAGAGAAACACAGAGTCTTCATCCTGTGGCCTGGAGGAGCTCCTTTTTGTCAGCTATGCACTTTTTATGCAGTTAAAGAACTGAAGCTGTCCAGAGGATATGGTTTTGATGCATTTTTCTTGGGGCGGGGGGAAGCTCTTGGTGCTGGTGTCCTTGGAAAGCAGGGATAGCGAATGGGAAGGTGGCTGAAGTCCCGACTGGCTGGTGCTGCAAGAGCTTTGGCCAACTCTGCTCCTTCCTGAATGCATCAGCCGAGCCCTTGGCTGCTGATCAGCAAATCTGCCACTTTAGCTGTGTTAGCAGCGCCCTCTGACTTGGTCAGGCTTCGCTTCTTGCCCGTATTCATACTCTAAAGTCTGTTACGAAATCTAGAGTCTATGTTCCTCCCCTCTGCCCCCCACCCCATTTTGGTTATTTGCAAATTTTCCTGTAGTGAATCATTCTTAAAGTCCCCAAACAAGCTCCATCCTGCCAACCTGTTTTGGGAGATCATCATTTTGTCTTTTGGGTATTACCCAGCAAAGGAAAATATCTTATTTTCATTGAATGCAGGCAAAAAAAATCCTGCTAAAGTTACTGTTTGCCAGGCTAGTAACCTTGATGCAGGCCTTTTTGGCTAAATCATTTCGTTTAGTGTCTCAAGGGGATGCAAATGCAGAAGTGTCATGAGGGAGTGCAAAAAACATGTGGTTATTTAATATATGCTCTTAAAGTGCCTTACATTAACATGGGGAGGAAGCAGAAAGTGATACATAACTTCCTTTTGATTTTTATGTTCTTTACACTCTCCCGTACATGCAGAATTCAGTCTGAAAGCACTTGGGGAAGTCTAGGCTGTGTAAATACACGTGTGACCCTTTTGAGCAGGTAGCACACGGTTTGCTTGAGAGGTAGAGATCTTCGTGAGCTTAGGTAATGCTTTACATTTCTTTTTGATAATGGCAGACTGTATGATAAACAGCAGCAAAACTAGCTGTCTGCGGGGAGGATCATTATGGGGAAATAAAGATTAACATATGGAATACTAAATTAATTCTAATACCTGAAGGAATTCACATCTCTGGGTGACTGTACAAATCCTCCTTCTCTTGCCAGACTTTCATATAGCTAAAATATTTGATTGAGAGCTTCACAAATAGTAGGTGCTATCATTCTGCTCAAATTATTGTGCTGGACTATTGAAAATTCTTTAAACTAAAATGCTGCCTTCCGAATGCTTTCTTAAATGAGCATCCTCACATATTCAGCAAAATAACTTTTGTTTATTGCTGGTTTATGTTTGGTTATTACCATGTGGTATGTGTGTATCTTACTCTGTTTGCAAATACTGAAAACAGCCAAGCCTCACACCAAAGATAAAACAGTTGGTTTCTTTAGGTACCTGTAAATATGTTAAATATGTTTTGCTGGTGTAGAAGAATAATCTTGTTTATGGAGGTGTCATGTACACGTTTTTCAGGTAAACAAATTGACAGATACACGGATAAACAAAAGAGGAAGAAAAAAGCTGTCAAATAGTCTTGTCAAGTGTTTTAACGACAAGTTTTTTGGATCAGTGGAAGTGTCTGTCACATGGGTGGCTGGGAAGCCTTCTCGTGCGGCGTGGATCCTCCCTCTGTGGCTCAGCCTTTCTGCTTGAGGTCTGCAGCCTCGGCCGCCCGCGCGCTTTTATAGCCCACGTGTCAGCAGTGATGGAATTTAAATTGATCTTGTGCCGTTTTGGGATGGTTTTACATGTATGTATGATTTGTGTGTGTGTATGCTAGATGCTGTTACACTGCTCTGGTTTTCATGAATTTATAGTGTGCTTTAGGTAACGGTCATTAAAAGAAAACCTGTGCTGACATAGGCTTTTGTGTGAGTAAACATAAGTAGAGCAGTGATCGGCTTGTGTAGTGTAATTTGGAAATTGCTAAACCTGCCAAGTATGCTTTTGTATTTAAAGCTAGATATAATACCAAGAGAAATTTGAGCAGCCGTGTGTAGCAAAATGCATTCTATCTCTTCAAATGTAAAAACCAAACGAATACAAGAGAATTCCCTGTATCCGTCTGTGTGGCAGAGGGGAGCTTCGGTGGAGACGCGGGGCGTCCAACGTCTCTGGGGTGGCGGGATGGGGCTGGTTTGTTGCTTGTGGGGGAGCAGCCAGGCCCTGCACTTGGCTGGATTCTTCTGATAAACATTAAGGGCTGTGTTGTTTATATATTACAATATTATTTAGATAATGTGTGATTGCTAATGTCCTTTTGACTTAAGGCAAAAGCAAAGTCAAAGCGAGGTGTGCAGGGAAGTGAGTTGTAGGTGGAGCGGTGAGTTTTGTGAACCAGCAAAGGCACCGTAAGTCTTGCTGCTCTCCCCTTGAGGTACAGGTCAGATCTTGTTTATCTGTGCGTTGCAGCATTCATGTAATCTTCTTCTCAACTGTTTAAAGAATTTGTTAATTGATGGAATACGTCCCTTTTTTCTTAACTTCCTCAAACAGAATAGGCAGAATTAATCTCTTATGCTGTACTGTGTAGCCACCTCTCTTCTAAAGCAGATTTTGAGTCTAAGCTCCTTTGATACTGATGAGGAGTAATAGGAATTAAATGCCCAAGGCCTATGACTAGCATTTAGCCAAGTATGTCAGGATAAGGTGAACTGCACCCTGAAAGGGCCTGTTTTACTCTGTTGGTTCCCAAGGTGACTTGAATGAGGAGCTCAGATATCTATATGCAGTTTCTGATATTGGATTGGGTAAGCCACGTCATAGAAATGAGGCTAAACTGATGTTGTTTTGTTGAGATTGGCACAGAGGATAAAACTGTCCTAGGTATTAACTGAGGAATCTGTTTCATTGACAGTGCAACTTCTGGCTGAATTTGTGCACTGGCAATCAGTGTCCATTAAAAAATACTCACGCATCTCCTGTCTGCAGGGCTCTTCACCAGATGAGTCTCCATATGTGGGCAGAATAATTTAAAAATGACTCAAGTTCCTTAGATGTTTTCTTTTGAAGTGTCAGATTTTGAAAGAATTATTTTTGGAAATAAGTGTGCCTGTTTGTCCTCTCCTACTCAGTTTGCACTCTGAATGGTTCACTTTTTTCATTCATTTTGGTATCTACTTTTGCAAGATACCTGCTGTATTTTAAGTATAAAACTTAGTAGATTTTTCTTTTAAAAAATTACAATTTGTGATGTAAAATCCTGCAGTTCAATATGCCATTAGTAAAGAAAAGTAAACTTGTTTGGTTGAGAAATAGCTTGCCTGTAATTAACTTTGCATGAATGGAAGCCCAGGTTCTTTAAAGTCTCCTGATGACTCAAAGTAGTGGGAGAAAATACACTAAATGTACCCAAAGAGTATTTAAACCTTTTTGAGGGCTGTGGGTGTGCCATGTGCACCTTGTGGGGTTTATGTTCTTATCCCAACTGGATAGCTCTCCAGTTACTCCTTGAGAGGGATGGAGAGGGGAGAAAGCTGGCTTTTCCATATGTGATAATGGTGAATCTGAGAAAATGCCAATATTCTGTATTTCTGTAGTGCCCGGCTCCTGGTGCTTGTGCACCCTCTTTTCTTGAGGTTGGATTTGCTTGACTGTTACCTGTAGAGCAAGTGCAGAGGCGTAAAGGGCAAACCAAGAGTGACTGATCATGTAGTAAGAGAGAAAAATAAAACAATTCAGTAAAACCATCCATGAGTATGTAAAATAACCTTGGTGTAATGTATGCTTGGGTGTGTGTGTATATATATGCACACACATGTATGTATGTATATTTGCAGCTACATCTAACAGATAAACGAATTTTAAATGCAGAGCTGACCTTCTGCAGCCACCCCTCTAGCTGTTGCCTGGGGCATTCTGACTTTGCAAGTCTATTGCAAAGCTGCTCAGCTTTTGAAATGGACGGACGAGGTAAATATTTGCTGAAGACTTTGTCTTCAGCAGAAACCCGAAGCTTTCCCTCTGCTTTCAGTGAAGAAGATCCACCAGGTCTAACTGCAATTCTCCAGGGAGCTCAACAAGCCCAAGCTGTTGCTATAAAGATGTTGGTAGCCTATGGTCTTTGGGGCAGGACAGGACCATTCCAAGTGTGGTAAGCATAAGTTAACAACTAAGGATATATCAGAAGAAAGGGATTTTTTAAAAATTATTTTTCCAAAATATCTGTGAAGAACGCTCTCTGTTTAATCACAGAGCACAGCTACTGCGCTCTGACCTCTGCTTGCCTCTGCATTAGCTTCTCTGATATTTTCTCCAGGGACAGTTAAATCTTGTGCTGTCAGTTCTGAACATGTTCATACTGAGAATCCTGTGCTGGGGGGACCTGCTGGTAATAAGGCACTGCTGCCCTGTCTTTTGTATTGGTTGTGTTAGAGGTACATAAGGTGTCTTTCCAAATCTGGGGTTAAAATTCCTTTCTTCTTCCGCTAGACTGTTACTGCCGTTCACTTCTAAAAGCAAAGCTGTTGTGACTCTTGAGCGTCCAATTAGGAATTCCAGCTCTTAGAGCAAATTAGGAGATTACAGGGAGGGATGTCCTAACTTGTATCCTTTACTCTAGGTTACTTGGTGGTTATATTGTTTCACCTTCTGATCATACTACAAATTTGAGGTTTTAAATGCTAAAATCCTTCATACCCTCTGCTTTTTCCCATGTTAAAATTCCTGGATTTCTGCTGCTGAGATTTAAGACAAGAGCGACTCTGCCGGTAGCGTTTGCTTGTAGTCAGCAGTGATGAGTTTCTGCTGCCCAGCCCCGCCGGTTTCCTAAGCTTGTTCCTGCTGCCCTTTGCTGCTGTGTTGTCCTGATGCTACAGCCTTGCTTCCTTATCCTCTAACGTAAGGCCTCCTAAGAAGCTTTGGACTTGTGGTAGAGAGGTTGGAATTACCAGTCAACGTTGTGCTGGATAAGTGTTGTCATGGTCTGTGCCTGTTCTGCTAATCAGTTTAGTTGTTAAAAGGTGATCATGGGTGACATAAGGCATTTAAGTTAAAAGGCAAAGAAAATCGTAGATCCTCCTGGAAAGGAGGGGGTTCCTTGTTTCCTGTTTGCAATCATCAACTACCAGGCTCTGCTGAGATGAAAAAGCTTGGGAAATGTTAGGCAAAACTGTTGGAATGAAAGAGAAATACTGGGCATTTGTGGTAAATGGCTGCATAAATTTAGTGAGAAGTAAAGTTTGAGGATTTAGAGTCAGCTGATAGCACAGATGTCCTTATAAGCTGTATCTGATAGGTTAAAAGCTGCAACAAGTTCAGTGGCAACTGCTTTGGCTTTCAGTGATTGATCTTTGTGCAAGAGTTTCTTCCTTTTTGAAGCCTGATGTGTTGATCATGTTATCTTTTGAGCTCAGCTTAATTCTGCACGTGGCTGAAGGAATCACCTCGTTTGCTGGTTGCATCAGAGGCTGGGAATTACCCAGAATGTACAAAGCTTTGCAGGTGAAAGACCTGTACCTACAAGCAAACTTTTGATTTAATAATGAAATGAATTTGGAAGATAAGGCCCCTTTTCCCATTTCATTCCTCTTTTATAAGAGGAGAAGTCCGACTTGAGAAGAATGGATCTGTGGTTGTTTTGATGTTAAGGATAACATGTGGGTAAAATATGTAGTTTTTTACGCACCTGGGAAAACTCAGTTTATTAATTGGACTACTCCAAAATGATGATGTTCACTTCAGTAATCTTTGCCTTGCATCAAGAGAAGTGCTAGGAGATGCATTTCCACTTTTCAGTTCAGCCCGTAGAAAATTCCTAGGATACCTGGAGAAGGCTGGGAGGTAGTCGCACTTCTCATAAAGTCCTACTGTTTGGGTTACAAACAGCTTGGAAAAGCTTCCCCAAACATTCTCTGGTGGTGAACGCAGGCTTAGGAGTGCGCGGAGTGCCAGCTTGCCCGGGGAGGTTCATCTCTGCGTGTCCGAAATGTATTCCTCAAGATAGCTTTTTACATCTAAATGTAACAGGTGGAAGAATCAAGTGCAGCAGCAGCGGCTGGAGGGAGCCACGAGAGCCGCGTCTCCACAGCTCTGCCCGCGGCGGGTCGTGCCGGCGCTGGCTCTTTCTGCAGCAGTCTGTGAGCACCCGCCTGCTGTCGGGGTGTGAGCGCTGCCGTGTGCGCAAGGGCAGCGCCCCGTGCGATCCGTGCGCGGCCGCGTCTGCGGTGGCGCCTGGGAGCGCGGCCACCGCCGCTGCCTGGGGGCGTCTGCTGGCCAAGAGCGTCCAGGATTTGCAGGAATGTTTTCCACATTCAGGGTTTTTTTGATCTTTAAGATGCTATGAATTTCTTCAGCTTGAAGTGTGTCTTGTTATGAGAAACTTACTGGTTTATTTAGTCCGCCATTAGGAATGGTGGATGTGATCACCAGGAACAGGGGTCTGTAGGCATCTCCAATGCTGCTTGTAGTTCCAGGCCAGAAGTCAGCATGGGAGGGAATAGGGATCATAATATCCTGCTGGCATTTTCACCTGAATCTCCCAAGCCACGGAAGATCTTGGTGGCAAAGGTTGAGATTTAGTCTGGTATCATATAAGCTATAACTTGGTAATTTGGTAATGCTCGGTGACTTTGGTATAGCTTGACTTTCACATATATCTAGAACTGAGAAACTGTCATAGGATCCACAGATTGCTGCTGCTGATCCCCAGTAGTGCCTGGGTTTGGTTTGGAGGTAAAGGGAAGGTTAAAACCATCAGTTGCTTTTACTTGAGTTACTTATGAACCAGCCTTCTCCCCTCAGCCTTTGGAAGGAGCAGCGTGTACATCTGTGTGTGTGCCTTTCCGTTTCCTAAGGTCCTTGTAGATGAAACTGAAATGCTGAGGAAGAGGACAAAGGGGAGTTAATCTCAGTACAATTTGCTATTGATTCTTGTCAAATGTTCTCTCTTTCCAAAGGCGAATTGTACGTTCTTGGCAGTGGGACCCGTGGATGCTGCTTTATTGACTCCTCTGATAGACAGCCAGGCTCATGCAGTTTTACTGCAGTAAATGAAAGAAAATGTGAATATGGTGATGTCTGCTTCTGTGTGCTCAAAAATCCTTTGAATTAGCTATTTATGGTTTGTGGCTAGTCTAACATGTCAGTTTTGTTCTATTGAACTTGCTGCGTGGGTATTCAAGGGACATGTGCGCTGTGATTAAATGAATTGTTCTCTTCGAGACTACTATTGAATATGTGCACACAGATCTTGTCTTCCAATATGTGTAGATGTTACTTTAGCAGTGCTATGTTTTGGAATTGTGATGATAGGAATTGGTCATTTCTCATTTACGAACTCAAACGTGCAGGTATTTGGAAATGCCAGCTTGGGTAGCTTCTCTTTTTTTTTTTTTTTTTTTTTTTTTTTTTTTTTTTTTTTTTTTTTTTAAGTTGTTTGTAGTTTTCTGAAAGTGTATTTAGGAGGTGAATCTTGAAATTTAACTTTTAAACTTTTCTCAAAGTTTATTTCCCACTACTTTTTATCAGTGTTTTTTACTTTGTCTTTCCAAGATAGGCACATGCATATTCAATATTGGGATATACTTGAGAACTGGTAGTAATTGAGCGTTAATTATCCATCCCCCTTTGATTGCTGCAGCTCATTGTGTGTGTGCAGCGTGCCGGGCGATTCCGGCCTCCTGACCCCGCTGTGAGGAATGCACATTAGAAATACCAGATACAAAAAACGGGCAAGAAGAGTGGATGAAGGGCCGTAGGCAGGACGTGGATTCAGAGGCTGGCCAGAGTATCTGCAAGCTCTTACTTTGTGGGAGCAAACAGGAGTGACGGAGGCCGAACAGCCACTTCTCAACGACCGCAGTGAGTTTGGAGTCATGGGCAGTCTGTGCGATGCCGTAGGCCCCATGAGGTTGTTTCACTAGGATTTACTTGTACTTGATGGCCCAGGAGTAACTGAGCTTAATTGTGACCTTTGGTTTGGGGGTGCCTGGAGTCCTTGGTGCCTTAACGGGTCTTTAAGCAGGTTTTCCACCAGTCACTTGGGAAAAGAAGCTGTTCAGCTCGGGGGGGTAGAGTGGGGGAAAGGAGGAAAAAAAGAAGGAAAGGAAGGTGGAAAAGAAAAGAAGGGAGGAAATAAGCTTGCTGCATGAGATTGTGAGTTTTTTTCTATCCTCTCCTATGTTCTGCCTGCGCTATAGATGTTTTTTCATGGGAGCTGCATGGTAGTGACCTGGGCTGTGCTTCTGGAGAGAAGTGGCAGAGGAGGGGGACACGTTCCTAAGGGTCTTCACTGCGGAGCATGCGGATCGTGGGAGAGCGGTCGCTTCTACAAGCCGTCCTCCCCTCAGCAGCTCTTCTGGATTTGTGCTCTGCCATGTCGGGCTCGAAGGCCTCAGGAAGCCCCAGATGTTGGACTTTGATTCACGTCCCGAGACAGCTTTGAAGGGCTGATCCTTATTGCTCGTGTCAGAGGCTCTTGGCGGAGGCTGCCCTGACACAAAGCCTATTCCCAGCTCCCCGAGGAGCTGCCTTCCCGCTGCAGGTCAGATCTGGCACTTGGCGCTCAGCGCTTTACGATCACTTCCTGTGTTTATAGCTGGAGCTTTGGTCTTGGCTGAGGACATGGGATTTACTCGGAATCA
The DNA here is from genome assembly GCF_059628265.1 of Tinamus guttatus. Taxonomy (NCBI): domain Eukaryota; kingdom Metazoa; phylum Chordata; class Aves; order Tinamiformes; family Tinamidae; genus Tinamus; species Tinamus guttatus. The sequence goes on along the minus strand of NW_028288761.1, from coordinate 3,643,638 downwards.
CAATAATTTTTTGCGAACTTGAAGTATCCCTGATACAGATGTTCTGGAGGAAAAAAAGCACCTTAATATTTAATGGCTCCAAAAAGCTATTGAATTAAGGAAAAATAAGAATAGCATGAATGCAACACAGCTTAGGTCAGCTGCTCTTAGCATGTTGCCTGACATAGTATGAAAACTATTTCTGAATAAATGGATACTTCTGTGTCACTACATTATTAAATTTCTGTATTGTGGTGTAGTGCCAGGGCTCCTCTCTGTCGTTCTTGCGCAAATAACCCAGGGAGGGTCTGTTCCTGTAAACACAATGCATGAAAACAACTCTCCTATGAGTCTTCAAGTGCTGCGGACAGTGGAAACAGACTGTTCTGCACAAAGAAATAAGGAGTTGAAATGGGGTTTGGTTTGAAACCTCGGTAGCCTTTGCCCGGCGCCAGCTGCAGGGCCAGATGTGCCTTCCCTTGAGGGCTGTGGGGGAGGCAGCTGGAGCTGGGACTTGCTCAAAGGTCTCCTGCTCTGGGCCAGGCTGGGCCGGGGGTTATTCCAGCTCCCTCCGTCCACACTGTCCTTCTCTGCTTTGCTCTCTCCTTCTTTGCTCACCCTCCTTCATCTTCTCAGTGGTTCTGTCTCCCTTTCCTTTCAGTTTAGCTTGTTCTCTGCTGCCTTCACCCCCCGCCTTTAGAGCTTGGCTTATTGAGGAAGTTTGTTGTCTTCGCTCTTGCTTGCTCTGCTGTCTTTATCTCTCTTCTCCATCTTGTGTCTGGTTTAGATTTTTTTTTTAAGCTCATAAAACCCCATGGAACTAGAACTCTTTTTCCAGTTAACAAAAAATATATTTTTAAATGTGTTTATCAAATAGTGGTACAATTTTTTAAACAAACTACTTAATCATGCTTTTCATGTTAATGCCAAAGGAACAAATAGAGATCAGCTGCATTGTGTTTATAAACAAACTAATACAAAATAACAGTCTAAATATTGAGGTATTTATCCTTTCCTCCTTTTGTGTGTGTATATATTTTTAAATTTCCTCCTATAATGCTCCTAGAAAGAAGTTTTAACTCAAGAGATTTAAATGAAAACTAATCCCTTACAGACAAAATGGAAAAGAGGAATTAACTTGGCCTGAATTTGTTTCTGGTTTGGTGCTAGAGGGCAGACACAAGTCCAACGGCCACAGTATGGGAACGTGCTTAGATGTAAGGGCAGACTGTAGCTGTGCGGGAATGCCTGTGAGGATCGAAATGGGAGTGTGCAAAGCGTGAGCCAAGCGTGCGGAAAGCTGGGATTTACATCCTGACTGTTTGAGAAGCGCTGGCAGCGGGTTGCAGAACTGTTCTTCAGAAACTGCTTTTCCTGAGTTTGGAGCCTGATCCAGGCTTATTTTTCTGTTCTTGGCTTGAACTCGTGTGAACTGAAAAAGCATTAGCAGGAGACAGTAGGGCTGGGGATCAACGCGCTCTCATCTGGTGGTAAAGCTGGCTTAAGAAATTCCCTAATCACAGTTCCCTGTCATATATCCCACTTTTTTTGAGGGGGAGAGTTTTGTGGGAAGTGTATCTGATCCAGTTTTCCATAAAGCACTGCAGAAAACTTCTCTTTTTTTTTTTTTTTTTTTTTGTTAATCAGAGTACTTCTGGTGAGCAATTTGGCTCCATGAGTAATTATGCTGGAATAGCTGAAAGGATGAGGTTCCCTGGTGATGGGAGCAAAGGATGGGAAAACCACGGTTCCTACCGGCCTCTTTACAGTGTCAGATCCTGCCCCGGTGAACTGGACTTCTCTGTAATGCAGCGTTCGTTACCAGAAATTAGTCTGTTCAGGTCCCGTTTGTGAACGCAGTGAAGTGTCGCCCTTTCTCAGCTCGCCCGTGCTCGGCTCTCTTGCTGTGTCAGTTGACTCATGGCAAATCCTGTATTTTTGTAATCTTATTGCAAGTTTGCTGTTTAACTGCAGGATGGTGGGGTAAGGAGGGGAGGGGTAAGAGCTCAGAGAGTCACTGAAAGAGTTGCAAAGTTCTCTTTGATATAAACACCTTCAAACATATTGGTTATTGAGTTATGCTTCCTTTATCATCACATAGCTAATGTGAAACACATGAAGGTATAAAAATTTCATCTGTGTTCTCTATTACTAAGCTGTTTAACAGATCGTGTTGTGAGGTGGTTTGGTTTGTTTTGACAGTCGGGTGTCTAGCAGGTCATCTTCGTGGTCCCCTAGAATCTGTGTTGCTTTATAGTTTAAGTGAAACCGAGGTGGGGTAGGGGGTATACAGGCATTTTGACTATTTTATTGCCAAGTTCGAAAGTGTTTTTTAATAAAACTTACAGGAGAACTTTATTTTTTGACGATACAGGGCTGCTTTAGAAGAAGTGGAAGGAGATGTGACAGAACTGGAACTGAAACTTGACAAGGTGAGTGTGCCAATGCCGCGGTGCCTGTTCTGAGAAACAGACACAGAAATGGTTTAGCTCTGTGTAGCCGAGTCCCCTGGTGAGGAACGGCAGCCCAAGGGCCCTGCTGTTGCAAGCAGGACGGATTTGGGCCCAGCGCATGGTAACAGGCCCCGCTGCAGCCGCGTGAGGCGGCGCCGCCGCCATGGAGCCGCGTGAGCCCAGGGCCTGGGCTGCCGGGTGCTGCCCCCGGCGCTCGTGGCTCGCGAGACCACGTCCTGGGAGCACGTTGGCTCGCAGGCTCGAGCGCCTGCTGTCCCTGGTGCTCTGCAGGCACGCTCCCGGGAGCGGCAGGAACATCCTTTACTGCCATCGGGAAGATGGAACTACTGTAAAATTTATCCTGCTTCTTGCCGTGCTCTGTGCATGCCTAGATTATATGTAGCACCTTTTAAGTTCCCTGCAATCTACTTGTTTGTTTTCTAACTGGTAGTATTTGGAGGCTTTTGGGTTGTCTTTTTTTCTCTGCATTTTATGGAAAGTTTCTAAAAGTTAGTTGGTTTGGCCTCTATTGTAATGTTATAGGCATATGTCATCAGCTGACTTCCTTGGCTGCATTTGGAATTTTAACCCTTGCTCTTGCTGTAGAAAGCTCTTGAGACAAATAAAATGGAATTTCCATGTAAAGTATTGTTTTAAGTCTGATTTTTCTCATTATTTTTTGTAACAGTAGTTTCAGGGTTATGTATTTAATAATGTAACTGTCCCAAAGTTGCATGTGATTTTTGGGGGGTAAATTAGGTGGCTTTTTCTTTACCCTGAAGAAGGCATACTGGGTTTCAGGATCATGAACTATAAACACTTAACTAGTTATGTTTTAGTTGATAATGAGATTGCTTTTTACTATTGTCTAGACACCTCTCTTGCAATGTGTGGCTCATTTAAAAAAAAAAAAAAAAAGCTTTTATTGTTAAAGTAATTAATTCTTCTTGTGGTGTCCATGACGCACTGCACTGCCATGTGGTAGAAAGCTCTTCAGAGGACCAGGAGTTTCATTTATCATCCAGGGCTGAACTTTTGAAATCACTTCTTTCTGAAGACATAGCTACGCTCAGTGTGTTTAATGGGTACAGGATGAGTAAAAGGACATAAAACCTTTTATTGATATTTTTTTTCCTCTCTATTTTTCTAGCTGGTGAAGCTTTGTATTGCAATGATTGATACTGGGAAAGCCTTCTGTACAGCCAACAAGCAGTTCATGAATGGAATTCGAGACCTGGCACAATATTCAAGTAAAGATGCATTGGTTGAGGTATGTTCTTGAATAGTGCAAATAGGAAGAGAAAAACACGGATAAAATGGTGAGATGTAGCACTCACTAAGAGAAGTAGTCGAAGATGTTTGTACTATTATTCTTTTTGCTCTATTTTCTTTGGCAAGTGCTTTGTTTGCGGTGCACAGCAGTGCAACCGTCACTCAGGTCAAGGCTGTAATTTGCAATTGCAAGTGTTTTCCAAAGCCCAGAGAATGTCTTGGGACAGGAATTGTCATCTTGGGATGGTTGGGGAAAAAAAATCAGGGTGATGGTTTCTGCAGGTGCCTCTGTGCAGTTTGCTAAATAAAAGGGTTCCAGTTAAGATAACCTAAGAGCCTGTTCCCTGAGCTTTGAGAAAGTACCATGGCAAATGCAAGTAGATGGCACCTGAGGAGTATAGTCCTCTCTGGTGTATATATATAAAAAAGTAAGTTTCAGCTGTACTCGGCCTGCTTCCATGGCAGCATACTTCAGGTTGATATCATTAGGCTAATTTGGAATAGCTAATTGGACAAAGCTCACACTTTGTTCTTGGTGATTTTTTTTTGTATGTGTGATCACACTCAACACTAGATATGTATGATAATTTGAATTGAAGTTTGAAGTTGTATTTTGTAAGTATGCAGATATACTATAATTGTGTATAACATGTATGTCATGTAATCTATTTGTGTTGCAAATGTGCATCTTCATAAAGCTAGTTGAAAAATGTATCTTTGAAATTGTGTGGTGTTTGCACGTGTTTGCAGAAATGGTGGTTGTTTGGGAATGGACTTGTTAAGAACGTAGTGCTGTGACACATTGCCATGTAACAGAAAACCAAGTTTAATTTGTAATGAGATACAAATGAATTTGATTCAAAGCATTTTATTTTGTGCTTAAATGTCATAGAAATCATTATCCAAATATTAGGAATTATTTCATAAATGTTTTTGAAGTGTGGAGATTCAACAGATCCCCTCTGAGGTGGCTCAGCATTTCAGCTGTGAGGCAGCAGTTATCACAGTAATGGGAGTTATAAAATGAGATGTAGTGTAAGCTAGTGTCTTTATATCATATGAACTTCTAATAAATTAGTTAACTTGGATTGAGGTTTTTCTAGATTTGCTTCAGTTTGCTATGTTATATATAGATGGGGTAGCAATAACCTATTTATGTTGCTTGTCCTTTTAATAATAGCTTAAGTTGATATTATTCCTGTAGTCTCCTTCTACTATAAAGTATAGCTGATTTAGCTTAGATGTAAATTTAGATTAATCATGCTACGAATCTGTTCCAAGCTCTTCAATGAAAAGCTGTAAAAAGCTGAAACATTGTTTTCATGCTCTAAGGTTTAACTTAAAACATTTATTTTTATTTTTTTGCAGACTAGCTTGACAAAGTTTTCTGATACCTTGCAGGAAATGATCAATTACCACAATGTAAGTAACTTTTTAAGCTAAAACGTGATTCTGATAACTTAGGTTGACTCACAAGTTATCTTTGATAGTAGAATAATGCTGAAGTTTTTCATGATATATTCTTCAAAAGAACACACTTTAAGTGGTAAATATTTTAAAATTTTTACCTGTGAAATATTTTATTTAGATTTTTTAATAAACAAAATAAACCTCTAAACATCTCTGTCTTTAGAGACCCTTTTACATATTTTTGTGTCTGGAATTTAAGACTTGCTAAAATCCAGTGTTGTACTGTAAGATGCAGTGAATTCTGGATAGTTTTGCTTTTTTAAATGAAATGCATGCATAGCAGTGATCTTGGAGCATTTATTTTTTTACTGGACTTAAATAGTATACCTTTTTCCATATGTTCTGCTTTTTCTTTTTTTTCTCCTTTATAATGTGGAAAATGAAGCACCTTTTTTTTTCTTTTTTTCTTTTTTTTTGTATAGTTTTCTTTTTCAGAGGTATGCCAGATGCAGAGAAATGTGGAGATATAAAAAAATGGTAGGGTTGAGCCCTAGCCATCTCAGGCTTTTTGCACAAGTTAGGCTTTTTTCTTTTGTATTTTTGTAATTATTTTTCTCCTCTCTCTTCTGACTGGCTGAAAGCCCAAATAACATGCCCTTTACTTTGGCCCCCACTGCTCTTTTCTAATCCTTTGCTGGAAAGGAACTGGAGCTTCTCTGAAGATGGGCTGGATTCTTACAAATGCCAAGCATCGAGGTTTTTGTACCAGTAGGAATTTAAAATGTAATGAGGCAGAGAACAGTTTGAAGTGTTTCAGTTGAAATGTTTGTTAACATTAACTTAGCTTCCTAAAACTGTCTCACGTGGCTTTTTTTTTGTTTGTTCATTTGTTTTTTTTAAAATGCATGGTTGTCTAAAGGGTTTAAATGAAGGACTGTATGTTGATGCTGTTGAGTATGGGTGAGGTGCATAGATTGAATATCATGAAGCTGACGAAGGGGACAGGAAGTGGGCAGAGATACCTTGATATTGATGGCAAGAAGTGTGTGTGAATATTCACAGCAGTAGCTGGCTCTAGGGGTGGGAGAACACATTATTTCTGTGCACAGATTTCTGTAGATTGGGTACAGCAGGTGAATTCACTTTGATACCACAGACTTTTCAGACCCTCTCTATTATGCTTGGCATGCTGTTGCTGGTTACTTTATTACCTGTTTGCCTTGCTTTATGGTATAGGCCTCCTGATGTGCCTGACCTAGGTGTTTTGATCTTGCTGTCAGTGTGCTATTTTTTTACATGATTGTGGCTTGCAGTGCTTTAAAGGTTATGGGCTGGAAAGGTTATACATCTACACAGATTGCACTCTGGACATTTTTTCTGTCCTTTTAGGAAACGTATATCTAGGCATTTTTCTGCCTAGCAGTGTTGTTTTTTACTCCGAGTAGAATTGCAAGGCCTTACATTTCTAGGTGTCCACGAATCTGCAGAGTTCCCATCTGGTCCCGCTCCTGTTTTGGATGTGGATTGGTGCGTTCCTCAGGCACTGGCAAGCTTAAATGTCACTAGTGGGAGTAGCCTCAGCATGATTTCCACCTTGCTGAGCCTTTATCTATTCTAGTTCTCTGTGTCTATGTGTGTGGCTTAGGTATTTTTTTTTTTCCCCCCCCTTCTGTATCTTTCCCAAGTGGAAATGCAATCTGCCTCTTGAGGATCCTCCATGTGTTACTGTTAGATACAGGATATTTCAGGTTGAAAGGGGCTTTGGGCAATACCTGAAATAAACAGGGTGGGCTCTGAGGCTAGAGCATGTTGCTCAGGCCTTTATGTTCCTAGGTCTCAAAAGCCACCAAAGATAGAGACTGGATGGAGTCCCACCTGGTAACTAAGGACTTCAACTCAGTCATGTTTTGCTCTCTTCTGTGCTTGCAGAAGCCCTGAGCTGGGGAGGGCTTTGCTGTCAGTACGTGGCAATACGTGCTGTTTTGCTCCTGCAGTTTGTGAGCGGGGAAACTGAGGCAGGGAACAGCTATCTGCTAAAGGAGATGTGGTCAAAGGGTCAGAGCTGAGACAGACTTTTTGATGTGCTTTCACCAAAAGGTTATGAACCACTTGGATCTCCACCTTTTGGAGGAGATTCTATTGAACTGGACTGAATACTACTTGATATTCTGTCTTTTTTTTTTTTTTTTTTTCCTCCTGGTCATGCCCTGTACTTCTGTAATACAACTGGGAGGTATAGAAAAGAGCCTCAGAGGACAGATGTGAAGCTGAAGGAATGTAGTTTCATTTGTCAGATGTAATTTCTGGGGACATAAGAAAAAATGTTAGCACCCTGTGGTGTGTGCTTTGGCCTTGGGAACTTAGCAAAGCTTGAGGAAAATCGTTATATGGATGACTATTCCCCCTTTTCTACCTCCTTCAACCCATCTTGTAAGAGGCAGAAATAAGCACAATTTTGGATCACTTTACATCTTTCAAAAAGAAGCAACTGTTCTTTGTAGCAGCTGGGCATGAAGGAGTTTTTTATGAATTTAAGTAAGGGAGGGGGCACTAGTTGTTCATGTGTATTACCCTTCATTGGTTTCAGCCTAGAGCTTTTTGTGGGAAATCGTGGGTTTGTTCTTTCTACAGTTCCATTTGTTTAGTTGTTGGTTAAGCTGTGAGTATGTATTAAAGAAACAAAAACAAACAAAAAACCCCCCCAAACTTCATAGTTTAAGACTCAAAATCACTTTTTCAAAGTTATTTGAAGAGTAGTGTTCTTCACTGTTGAGTAATCGTCATAATAAACATGAACGATGAAAGAAGGCATGCCAAATTATCTGGGTGAGAGAACTGCATACCAGGAACTCTTGTCTTTCCTTATGACTATATTTTTTTTAAGAGAAGACCCATGTGAGGAATTTGTTTTGGGTTGTTTCTGTTATACTTGTCTTCCCATATAAGTTATAGATGTTTCTTACTGTGTTCTACCTAGACTTCTGGAAAGAGAAATATTGTGCTTTTTAATATTAGAGAAGCATTAGGTTAGTAATAGTTCTTTCTAATCCTGCATAATAAGCATATGTATTTCTGCAAGAAATGTACCTCGAGTTGGCGTGACTTTTACATACGAACCAAAAAACAAATCTTGACATTTAAGTATTCAAATTAGTTTCCTGATCTTCGCTTAAACCTTAATTGGCAGATATCCAGATCACACCATCAAGGGTAGAGTTCAACATATTGCCTAAAAAGAGGCAGCTGGTTGTGTTTGGAAGACAAGCCCTATAACTTAGGGTTAATAGAGGTCAAAATTAGATTCTATTAGGGAAGCTGTGCAAATAATTTTTGGTGTGAGATAGTGCTGCATTTGAACAGAACAGGCTAGAGCGTGACTCTCTCCCATATCATTCACTCAGATCAGGATTACTTTGGTGAAGAAAGGTCCAGGCTACTTTTTTTGTGACTTTGCATTGGAAATCACGAGCATCTATGACAGCCCCTCCTGTGCCAAGAGTGTATTAGAAATAAGTTTGTGCCGAGGTGCTGCAAGTGATATTGTTGCAGATCTACCTTGTTCCAGGGCGTTCTGCAAAGGGCTTTAGCTGGCTTGAAGGTGATGATGGATGTTGCCCTGCTGCTCACTACACACTTGCGGAGCGCGCTGCCTCCGTCTGGGGGGAGCTTGCATAACTGTTATTTTTGGTGTGGGATCAAGGAAAATGACTTGTTTCGTGCTTTCCTCGTTTTTCTACTTCATGCTTTATTGTGCACGTATCTATGCGAATGTGGAGCAAGGTTGCCAGCCTGGTTTTAGTCCAAGGCTACTCTTAGTTCTCTGTTTTTTTTTGTTTGTTTGTTTTGCTGCACAGTGGATTTCTGGCAAAGATTTTTCAAGCAAAATGTTTTTAATCCCAGAAGTAACATATAGTGTGAAAAAGTACTCAGTCTGACACACAGAATAATTTCAGAAACTACTGTATGAGGTCAACGGCTTCCAAAAAGGTGAGAGAGAGGTTTAGAAAGACATAAAGCATTTAGTAGCTCCTAATTGTATCCTATGCCTATGTTGAAAATGAAAAGCTATGAATAATCCCAAGTTATTGAGATAAATCTTAATGCTTTTTTTTAAATTTTTTTTTCCAGATCCTCTTTGACCAAACCCAAAGATCAATTAAAGCACAACTTCAGAGTTTTGTTAAGGAGTAAGTTTCTTTTCACTTATGGAGAAATAACTATTAAAATGTCTTTAAAAAAGAGTCTAACTTCTGAGTGGGTTGGTGAAAGTTTTTTGGAAATCTTCAGCCATTAATTGAAGGGTGTGTATTACAGCCTTGCCAAAAACTGCCCCACACCAAGGAGACTTTAGTTTCAGCTGAAGAAATGCTAAATTGGAAACAGGATATGTTTTTGATCTTAAGATTCATGTTGTCTTTGTTCAATTAAAATAAAATAGCGCTTACTGATTTTCTTTTTTTATGTTTTTCTAAATATCAGTTTTACCTTTCCTCAGAAGAAGAAGAAAGTGAGGCTTCCATCCTGCTGCTTGTGATTTGCCTCTAATCTGAATATTCATTAAAGAAAAAACAATGAAGCTAGCTTATAACACTGCTAAAAATGTTCTGCTTACTGCTTCTTTTTCTCCTACACTTTGGAATTAGTCATCTTTTTTTTTTTTAATTGTCTTTAGAGATATTAGGAAATTTAAAGATGCAAAGAAACAGTTTGAGAAAGTCAGTGAAGAAAAAGAGAATGCTTTAGTGAAAAATGCCCAAGTACAAAGAAATAAACAGCACGAGGTAGAGGAGGCGACTAATATCTTGACCGCTACGCGGAAATGTTTTCGGCACATAGCTCTGGATTACGTTCTTCAGGTAAGTGCTGCATGTAGAGAGAGAAGTCTTTGAGAAGCTGTTGTTGTAAGTTCTTAAAGGTGTGGAAATTACCAGTGTATAAGAAATAGTCTGCAGGTGGTGTGTTTGTGTATTTTTTGATGAAATTCTGGGCAGTCAATTTACTTAATGCATCCTTATTGCTTAAATTTGTATATTGTGCTTTTTCTGCGAGAGTGAAGATTGATTTTCAATTTAAGTGTGTCTAGTTCTGTCTCTTCAAAAAAACTGATCTAATACAGCATAGTCAACACACAGACCAAAAAAAATGCAATTCATTATGTAATTGAAATAAACTGCAGCCTAGTCTAGCAACTACAGGTAACCTGAACACTTGGATCTAGGATGCTGACTGCTAGTGCAATTGCAGTTTTCTGATATGTGTTTTGTTTGACAACTACTCTATTTGCCTGCTGAGCTGGGAGTTTGGCACTGTCTTAACTTCTCCTATGGCATGTAGTTCTGGTTTTGCTTTACAACTGCTATAGGGTGTTGGGAGGTGCTACTTTTGTATCCTACTATTTTGAAGCCTGAGAAATAATTTTTCTGCACATTTTTCTAATTCATGTGTACCATGGGTGGCATAGCCCTGTCTTACCTTTAGCTCAGGTGATTCCTGCCCCTTCTGCTGACTGGATTTGACCTAGTGCACCAATTTTTCCTCCCAACCCTCGGCTCATAATTGGATTTCAAAACAGAGCTGATGAGAGCTGTGCACTGGGGACAGACTCCAGGGAAATCTGATGTTAGCAGAGTACACTCAGCTTTTATCACTCTGCAAGGGAACATGTTTCTTTGTGCCCCATCGTTAGTGCTCGGCTCCTGCATGTGCCCGGGGTGGCAGAGCCGGTGCCAGGCGCTGCTGCAGGAGACGCTTCTATTTCGTGACTCTGCTGCTGGGGAGTTGACTTCGCTGCTGTAGTCCCTCGATAGCTCTTCTGGCTTTATTTCTGATAAATGAGACTGTAATTAAAAGCTCTAGGTCTGGATGACAGCTTTAAGTTACAGACTAGAGATAGGAAGGTGATGGTGAGATAGGATAGAAGAATTATTTGAATGTGGAAAATAGGGTATGTATTTAATAGGGTATGTATTTAATGTGAAAAGTTTGAAGTTCAAGGGTCAATGAACTTGGCCGGTTTAAAAGAGCAAGAATGTGAAATGTTGTTCACTGAAGATGTTGTGATTTTGTTTATTTTATGGCTGGGGCTCTATCCCAGTTTTGGGAATTTTTTGACAACATCAACCTTGGGGCAGACCGTTATATAACACGGTTTTAGCCCCTTTCCTAACAGAGAGGCAGATGCTGCGTGCAGCTCCTTTAAGGAGAAGCTGTGGGACTGGGTTGGCTCACATGGTCAAAAAGTTATTTGAAATATGCATTGAAAAATCTGCATCGAATATGGTCTCTTTGAGATGGCAGTCTAGAAAATTTGGTACCTTTGTGTGTTATGTTACTTTTGGAAGGCACATCATGTCTGAATTGTTTTCCCTTCTGTTATAAAGCTTCGTGACTATCATTGGGAAATGACACCTTTGCAAGGCTTTATCTCTGAAATGAGTCACTTATCTCCATGACAAATTTAGCATGCATTCTGTACTACTGTAAAAAGGCTTTTTGTAGTCAGATATTGAGTTATATTCTTCTATTTTAAGCTTTGAAATGCTTGTATGAATGTAATCTGCTGTTTATTCCCATGAGGGAAAGTTTGCTAACTGAATTAAAAGCTTTTGTTTCCTTTCTTTTTTTATTCCCCAGATCAATGTTCTTCAGTCTAAAAGGAGATCGGAAATCTTAAAATCGGTAAGGTATATTTTTAATTTTGATATAGACAATATTTTATTAAATTTGAAACGATTTTTTAAAAATGTGACTGCAATGCAGTATGTGCTAAATCAGTTTGTCCTTTTCTCCATGTATATTACCAGTCTACTTTATAATATCACTTTGCTGATGGTCACCTTGGCGTTTATGATAACTAAATTATTTTTGGCAATCCTTTTGGTTCAAGTGTGGATGCTTTGCTAAGGCTTTTATTGCCATTGACTCTTTGGTATGTGCTTTGATTAAAAATGAAGGCTTTGTTCACCAAAGAGTCTTTTCTTTGGGACTGTGATATTCATTTGTAAACAAGAAGCACCTCTTCCAATCTCTTTCTAAGACCAATTCAGCCTTTTTCACAAATAGCATTCTTACTTCGTATAGCAGCTGAGTCAGCTAATATGCAGTATGCTTTTAGCTGTATGGGTTGAATTAATATACAGCTACAGCTGCATACTTGTTTTCTCCTGGTTATACTCCTTTTTCTGCTCCTTCATATCATCTCTGTCTGTTCTTATGTCGTGGCTCTGTTCATACGTGTTGTGATTTTGGATCATTAGTAAAAAAAATTCTGTACCCTCACTAATTACATATCCTAGTTAGGAGTTATTAAAAGTTTTTAAAAGTTTTAGATAACACAAATTGGAAGCTATTTTTCTTCCTTTAATAAAACTTTTGTTATGGTTGATAGGATTAATTCTGTTAACTAATTTCTGAGATTTTTGATTCTGGTTTTTGCTGCCTTAAACTTGCATACTTATTTATGCTACTCAAAACTGTACAAAGAATGGATATAAAATTACAAGGGTAAAAAAGTATCAATTTTACTGTACTTTAAGTTCATTTATGTGAATTAATTAATTGAGCTACCTAAATATTGTATGATTTTTCTTTTTCCTTCCATCTAGATGTTATCATTTATGTATGCTCACCTGGCTTTCTTCCATCAAGGCTATGATCTCTTCAGTGAGCTTGGGCCCTACATGAAAGATCTTGGTGCACAGGTAACAAAAGTTATTTTATAAGCTCATAAATATACACTGAAATGAAAGAAAACTTGATGTGTGGACACATGCCAGGTGCCTTTTAGTCTTACTTGATAAAAGAGGGAACTCTGCAGTGTTGCAAAGATAGAGGCAAAGCGTAAAAATACTATTTTCCTCTACAGCCCTGTGTTCTTAAACTTGAAGCTTTGGGGGCTCTGTAATAGAGAATCATGAATAGAGTGACCACAGCTAACTGAGCTTAAGAGCTATTGAAAGTAGTTGTTCAAAATGGATTAAGAGCATATGGTATGCATTTGAAAATTGTCTGTTGTGCCAGAAAGGAAGACTTAAGTCTGTGTAACTTGACTTGTTTTCCACAGAAACTGAATGGGGTTGAAAAAATAGGGGTTTTTTTTGCCTCTATCCAAGCATTTAGAACAGCTGCACTGATACAAAAACCTTTGTTCTTCCTGTTTCCCAACTGAAGATACTAAGCCAAGCCATCGCTCCCCCGCAATCTTAAATGTCTATCTGCATCCAGAAGCAAATAGGTTACAGCAAACATGTACCTTTATTCATCTCAAAAGATGCATCTCAATGTCTGTGAAATCAACTTGTTTGTTTGGGGCTGATCTTAAAGGGTTTGTGGTCCTGGCTGTTCATTCCTGCTGCTGTGCTGTTGTCACCTGTACACATCAACCTGTTTGGCTCATGGTGAACTAGATTAGTAACTGTAAAAATACCTTTTTAGACATGTAATTTTGTGAGTTGTTTTTTTTCTACTAGGTTAATTCCTTAATCTCTAGGTCACAGTGTGTCCTCTTAAATACTTGTGGAGGCACAAGCCTGGCAAGTGTGTGTGTATTTGTGTGCACACACACACGAGCTGCCTCTCCTAACAGGAAGAGAAGAACTAGTGAACCTAGAGCCCCCAGCATTGTAGTGTTTGATGATATATATGTAACGATGCAATATGTGTAGAGGTAGGGAGAGAAGAAGGCTAAAACTATGTAATTAGTGTTGCATGCTACCAGCTAGGCTTTAATGTTTCCATTTCAGTGAGAATTGCCTTAGGAACTTTGGGTTATTTTTGAATGGCTGGTCATCCTTTTGCTTGATCTGTGCAGGAATGTTGTGAAACATTGTTTGGTGCTGGTATCATAGCAACCAAGGAGTTAAATTTAGAAAATCTGAAGCTGAGAATGTTTAGAACTTATTGCAAATGGAGAAAACCTGAAGATCCTGAAGTTGTACAACTTGCTGAATTATTTCCCCCTGTTTTGCCATTATTAACTTTTAAATAATGGCTGTTTTTCAGTGGAGAAGCAGCGTAAATTTATTTAACAATTTTACGACTTGTATTGATTCAAGTTTCTGCCTTTAAAAGTCAGGGAGATGTATCTTGATATAAAAAAATAGTCAGGGTTTTATTGGTGTTTATTTTTTTGTGAAAATACCATCAGATTCTTTCTGTTGGTAAGTGAATTCTAATTCCCAACTAAACTGATCAGTATGAGACCCTAAATAAAAGATTTAATAGCATCTGAAATATGAAAACTAAGATATGTTAGGTGGTATGACCATATAATCTTTCATTCTTATGTTCTGCACTTTCAAAATACTGTCTGGTTTGAGCATTTTCAAAATACTAATGGAATGAGTTTGGGCAGTTTTATTTTCTGGATATCACAAGTTTGTTTAAGATTGTTCATATTACTCAAGTCTGCTTGAATTATCATTCTGCAGTGAAAATATAAACAGCCACACATTTTAGTCTAGTTTATTTGTGCGTAGAATACTACCTACAGGGCACCAAGTTTATACAGAATATCATTAATATTAAATGCAGCGTTTTGAAAAAAAAAAAAAAAAAACACTCATTTTTGGAGACTACTCAATAATAGCATAGCGACTTGGGCTTTGATAGTTCAGTCTCACTGTTGGCCACAGTTCTGGGAACAGTGTGTGGTGCTGGTCTGGTTTTTCAGCCAGAAAACTGGTGATATTTTGCTGATCTTAACAAAAGAGAAAATTCAGGTCTGTGCTTGAGACCTGGGAATGATGCAAGGTTGGATTGATAATGAAGAACAGATTAACAAGTGGGGCTGTGCTAGGGCTTTCTAGCATGTTTAAATATGTATAAAATGTGTATGTTTATATGCCCATGTACATAAGATGCATAATGCCACACTTTTTCCCTAGTTGTTGTCTCGAGTCACCAGGCACTATTATGAAAGGCATGAGAAAAAGCTTTGGTTCTTTGACAAGCTCTTTTGATCTTTATAGAAAAGATACTGTTAAAAGCTTTGTTTTTATTATGTCTATTAGTGGCAAATCCATCCTTGCACACTTTCATGCTGAAATAGACTACAACTGATGGCCCTCATCTGAATATTGTCCTCTGTTGCATCTGAGTAGGGTAGGAGGGGGGAACTTCTTGGAGACCGTGTCTAGGTTTCTAATTCTGAGGTTGCTTCAGGGTGAGTCCTGTAACATCTTGCATGGCCCTAGGGCCAGTTCTCATCTCAGCTGTAAAACAACGGAGTTCTCAGAGTCCTTGGAGCACCATGACAGCCCCCTCTCTGTTAGAGGATCTTATATCCTTCTGAGTTCACGTAGCTCTGCGTTGATCATGTCAGGACACTTCAGTCTTTCTTATGTTTGTGCTCGCAAAATACCTGTAAGACATGAACATGATCATGTAGCCGTTTGAGATGGACAGTGAAACAGAGAGAGGAGACTTACTGAAATAACCAGAGCATGGAATTGCATCCAGATATCCCAGCTATCTGACAGTTCCTGAATTGTTGGACTGTCCAGTGCGACAGTGTAAGAGCTACTCACTGTCCCTGTTCTTTCTTGTTGGCTTCAATGCAAGCAGGGAAAATGTGACACTGGGGAAAATGAACCGAGTTGGCAGAGCTACTCACTTGTGGTTCAGAGAGTGGGTGGAGACTCTCCTTTTTGTGTGTAAATAGGGGATTGGATTAGTCATACTGTGCCCTTTGCCATATGACTGATACTGGAAAAGTGGAGTTGCGCACTGTCCATAGCCTCTCAGACCCAGCTCCGGGGTGAAACGGCGTCCGCACCACAGGCGTGAAGCTGTGTGGGCTGCACCCCCATGTTCAGTCAAGTCATCATCTCTGCTGCGTTTGCATCTTTGCTTAGTAAGATGCCAGGCCTGGCCTTAGTGGAAGTTGTGTGTTACAGTTTGGATAAGCAAAAAATTCACCATTTTAATAAATGCTTTAATAAATGCTTTAATAGCATAGCTTGTCGTGTAACTGCTGAACTCATTGGCCTTACGGACAGCTTCTGCCCTTCTGTTTTGCTGTTTCTTATTTAGACACATTCTTACATCAAAATCTGTACAAAAGAGTTTGCTCAGAGGATATAATAAATTTCTTACCCTCCTTGTCCCTTTCAGTCTCACAAGGAAAAAAATATATATTGTTTCAAGTATGTTTGTAGCAAGTGTTTGGTAATGTTCATTTTATTGTCACAGACTTCTTAAGAATGTGTAATTTAATACAATCTCAGTGGTGACAGTCCTTTTTCTTTTTTTCTTTGCAAAAGTAGTGTTGTATTTTTAAGACTAGAAATAGTCTGAATGGTTCTAAGAGTCTAAGGAATCTTGCCTGAGTACTGCGAGTGAGCCCTGGGGAGTTATCAAGGAAAAAGCCTAACTGGGGCAATTCTGTGCTCCGAGGAGGAAAAAATCACCAGCATCTACTCTTTCTAGTTTCTGCAGCTCCTGCCAGTGCTGCTGCACAGGCCAGACAGCTCTAACGCATGAGTCATGCGCCTCAGCCCCAGCACCAATGCGGCGCAGCCGGCGCGGGCGCTTGGCACCATGCTGCTCCGGGAGACGTTGCTCCTGGGGCTCAGGAGGAAGGTCCACCCTCCCTAGAGGTTAATTCAGGATGCTAGTGCAGAGCTCTAAACGAGGCAAAGGTGCTTGTTAAAGGTAAACGCTTTGTCATCACAGAAGTGATTTTTAGAATGCAAATAAAAACGTCAGGCAATGTCTAGATATAATGTATTCTTTTTGTCAGCGTTATGAAATCTACAGAGCCAAATTTCTCTTGAAATCTAAAGATCCAATTTTCTGTTTCTCTTTACAGCTGGATCAGTTGGCTGTAGATGCTGCAAAGGAGAAGAGAGATATGGAGCAAAAGCACTCCACTATTCAGCAAAAGGTACTTGAGAGAATGTAAAACATGGATTGCACACCCATTTCTGTTTATCTTTTTGGCATCTCTCTTCAACAGTAGAGAGTTCAATCTCTGCATTGCAACTGCAAGGGATAATATTTTAAAGCGCAGAGAAATAGCCTTACAGATCATTAAACATAGACTTGAGTTGCAGATACTCCTTTTGTGTCATGCAACACAATATTACCTTGCTGTCAAAACTGAACATAAGTAAAACAGCAGAGTTTGTTTCAATGCTGGGACATCTAAGCATTTCATTAAAACTCTAATTTCAATGTCATCTTGGATTCAGTGTAGTTGTAAAAGTTGTCAGCACTTCCTCCTATGTGTCTGTAGAACAGGTATATGCTTTGCACAGTCCTACAGGCCTATGTGCATATTTGTCTTCAGGGCTATGCCAAATATGAGTTGGATGCCTTGATGTAGAAAGTGGTGGTTGTTACGATGTATAAGGAGTGAAAGTCAACTTCTGTAGAGATTGTCTGATGTGTAATGTTCAGTTGAATGCAAATGTGAAAACAGTGATAACATTAAGTTGCTATTTTGGGCAGACTTATGTGCTTTTATTTTTGTTTTTGTTTGGGGGAAAATGTAGATACTTCAAATTTTTGGTGGGAGGGGAATGACTTCTGTTGCTTGGATGTTTCAGAAGCTCTAGATCAGTATTGATTTTGCAGGTGTATTTCTAGAAGTTAAAAATATTTCCACTGAACTCTCCGATAGTGAGCTAATACTTCAGGTACTTTTGAAAGGGATTAG
Source organism: Tinamus guttatus (assembly GCF_059628265.1). NCBI lineage: Eukaryota > Metazoa > Chordata > Aves > Tinamiformes > Tinamidae > Tinamus > Tinamus guttatus. Next base: position 3,625,866 of record NW_028288761.1, on the reverse strand, counting down.
ATACGAGTTTAAAGGTAATGCAACACTTCTTACTCTCATTCAAATACATTTTTATGTGATCTATTCAAGTGCCACAAATTGAGAAAAACTTTAATGTAAATGAAATCTGATGGATAAATTAAAAATTCACTAGTGAGAACATGCTGAAAATAGAATGATTTAGGTAACCTTATTAGGAGTCTATTTTAATAGAGGGGAAAAAAAAAAAAGGTAATGTTGTTCTGCCCCTGTTGGTTGTGAGACGTTGTTCTCTTTCAACCTCTCCAGCAGTTGGTAGGAGGTATTAGGGTTGCCTCAGCAGTGCTACTGTGCTGCATGTGCGGACAGATACAGGATAACTATAGATAAAGGACTATGGGGAAAAAGATGGAAATAATTACATTTGTATGTTCAAGTTTTGTCTTACTGAGCCCAAGTAAGTTCAGTTTTAGGTGTGGGTAGTAGTTGTGGGTTGCTGTTGGAGGAAAGTAGTGGTGAAAGATGTAGGTTATGGGCAATGCATTTCTAATTGGCCATAGAGATAATAAGTTGTTTCCGTGATTTATGATCATTCCTGTGTCCAGTGATATTTACATTTGTGGTTTTTGTTGTTGTTTTCTCTCTTTAACGCTGCTTAAGGCTGCTTTGCAGGTAAAACTATTTCTAATTTTACTGTAGTGAAACTTGCAACTCAATCAATTATGTCTGATGTAAATATTTTTTGTTGTTTCTAACACAAACACGGAACAAACAGACCGATTAATCTTATTTTAATTGAATGATCACTTTACACTGCCTCCAAAGTAAAATCAGGACATTAGGATGGTGTTGTATGTTGTCTTCAAGTTTTGTGTTGCAGGTCAAACATGCCCTTACTAATCAAATAATTCAGGTGTTTTTTGTGATGATAATACCAATCTGTGTATCTAGCCTTTGGAAGAAGACATGATTTAGCTATAGCTTCTGAAATGATTTGCCTGGTGTCTTATTCAAATCAATTTGTTCCTGATGGCACCTCCATGCTTTTCCCAGCACACAAGTATGTTTCCGTCCCATCAGGACTTCATAACCTTCAGCTGGCTTAGACCTTGGGTTATTAGTGTCATTACCCAGTCAACCTCACCAAGATGACACTCTGGTTTTCAGTTTTTCTTCTTGTCCTCTCTACAGCTTTGTGCCATGCCGCTCTTTAGGCATGTTTCCAAATCTCCCAGTGCCAAATTCTTACATCTCTAACTACTACTAAAGTATCTGCTTCTTGAGTTGAATATTCCATGAAGTACGTATGTGCTTAATATACTTAATTTTGTTTTTAGTTCGATGCCTTGGAATGATGCCTTCTTTTCCCCCTTGTATAGAAAGCAAGCAGTCTCCGTTCTGAAACTTTTATCTATGAGTGTGTATGGACCTATCAGCTCTGCATCGTTTACCGCTGTTTGTGTGCATGCATATTCATGCAGAATTGTACTAATTAAATAACTCAGACTTCTTTTTTCCTTGTTTTCAGCTTCCCCTTTAATTTGGCTGTTGTCAGAGAGGCTGATGTAAATGTCTTGGAAGGGCTTGGCTGACAGTATACTTTGATTTCTCAAGAGATTTGATGTCTGTTTTTTGAACTTTTGGCTGCTCTCTGTTTACTTAGCTACTTGCAACAAACGATTTGGGAAGTATGAATTTTTACTCATTAGTTTGGAGCAACACGTACTATGGCTTAACCTAGAAAGAGCTACAATGGAGTTTTTTTGTAGGGAAGGATACATATCATAAGGATGGTGAGAAAGTATTGTCAGTAACATGGAAGACTGTTCATGACTCCCGTCTCCAGAGTGGCTTCATGCAGCCTGTTACTGTAGAAATAGGTTAAATTGAGATAACTTGAAAATTACTTAGAGCTGTCAACAGCATAGTGGTTGTTGTGACAGAGCTAATAATTCTAAACACAGTGAAGTTATATAGAAAATTCATTACACTTGTATAGTTTTCATAGTATTCAAACAACTCTTTCATGCAAAAAATGGAGGAGAAAAATCTGCCTCTGAACAAGTATTCAGGAAACAGCTGGAGTGAGAATGATCTGAGAATCATAACATCTTGACTAAAGGAGCTGATAGGAAACCAGATGCTACCACAGCATGAACTGCTGTTGCGGAGGAAAGCAAACCTTATTCCTGTCCCCCAAAATAAAGATATATTTAAAATGACCTCTGTGCTTAGTAATTATCTTGACTTCTTGGCCTTCATCTTGGACCGTAAACCTTGTTTCTTGTCGTAGGTTTGTAGTTTTGAGCTTTTCCTCAAGAGAGTTTAGACCAAGTGCAACAAACATTTCTTGCTTTGCTTCTGCTATGGGAAGGGAATGGAAGCAAGTGCTTCAAAGGCAGTGGGAGGCAGGGGATGTTGCCGTATATATATATGCATATATATGTATGTATATGTATATATATATATTCTTATTGGTATGCACTGCAATAACTTCTGAGTTTATTCTTTTATGGGCTGGTTGGGGTACGTTTTGTGTCTGTGTCTGATTCATTTCTTGGTCTCCCCCACTTTCTGCCTTTCAGAAAGCTTGGAAATTCAGCTTCTTTAAAATAGAGAAAAGCAATATCTTTGTCCCAATTCAGTGGATTCACTAAATTCCCAGGACTATAGGGTGCAGATACTGGCATTCCTAGTGGTGGACTGCTAAAATGGCTGAAATTCAAGCCTTTGACCTTTTAGTAATCTTCATATTGTAAAGGATCCTTAAACTCTGCTGCTGAACAGCGACTTTGATGCAATGCAAATTATATGTAGAGGAAATAGAAGAAAGCAGTTGGACTATGAAATAAATCCAGTCTGTGATAAAATGAAATTCATATACAAATGTTGTCACTCAGACATGTCAAGGTGTGAGTATTGTGACCCAATAAATTAATATTAAGTGTAGAAATGAAGGTTGCCCTGCCGTTGCCATTGGATTCCTATCACAGATTTAAAAAAGTGGCAGGAGAGGACACTGTACCTCTCGCCTACGTGCAATGCTTTGTATATGTGTTTATTTTCCAGTGCCTGGCAAATACTTAAAAATAATTGGAGTAGAAAACGTAGACCTTTCTTACTTTAAAACTGAGCAAAACATGGAGTGTAGCACTTTAGTGTGGTTTTCATAACATTATTTTATTTTTTTGTATTATAATCCTAGGTGACACCTAGCTAACAAAATGCAGGCTTTTCCAACTGTGCGTTTCCCTAAGGAATGTCAGGTTGTGAATCACATGAAGTGACTGGACTGTTAACATGTGATCCTCCTCAGCAGGATGCTGGAAAGATATGGATGCATTTCTCCCTACCCCTGGTTATTTTTCATAATCCATTAAACTTTTCCGTGAGTGAGGATAAAAATAAGTTATAATGTGACTGCTTTCCCCGTATTCTTTAATTATGAAATAAACGAGGTGATCAAATCAGATATGATTTATCCAGCTCTTTTTCTGCCATTGTGCTTTCAATGAGAAGTTTTGTTGTTTTGTTTTTCCTGAGCACAGCATTAGCAGTGATAAAACTTTTTGGATAAAGCATAGGGAAGTCTTACTTTTAAAAGCTTTTAAATTCAATTAGTATTCTCCTACGTATAGCTAGGAAAATGTTCAATTTAGGTGTACTCTTTTCCTTAATCTTCTCTACATGGGTTCAGGTGATCTCACAACGTCCATTAAAATGCACTTCATGAGATAGACAGTATTTTAGGTTACTTAGGCAGGAAAATAAGTTTGACAACAGAAGACAGCATTTTGGATTGCCTGTGTTTGTCTAGCTTCAAAAGCAGCTTAAATCTAGTTTCACTGGAAAACCACAAGTGCAATTTGTGAACCAGCTGCCTGAGCTGTGAGGAAAATGTGAGTGCGGAGCTGGGGCTGCGGGGCCGGCGCTCGCTCTCACCCACGAGCACTTGCAGGCGTCGCGGGGCCGGAAGATGCAGGTTTTTAGCAGGTTTCATTATGTGTGGGAGCTGGTAAGTTAGAGTAATTTATCAAGCTTTTTGGGTAATATGTGAGCTCAGCATCTGTAAGACCGTGCTTGGGTATTTTTTTGATGATGTGATGAGATAAACTGGTGATTTCTCTGCTTTTTGAGAATGTCTCTGTATTAAAGCTGTCTAACTGTTAAAACTACATAGATTTTTTTTTGCTTATTTGAGGTGTTGATCCCTCTTTCTTTTCCTATACATATATTTATTAGTTCTGTTAATATGTGACTTATATAGATTATGAAAGAGTAATGCATTTGAGTGTCCTCTTGCTCTGTCCCAATAGGTGCATTAGACTGCTTTGAAAAATCTTACTGTGTTAGAGAAATCCCACTCGTATTCAAAGCTCAGGAAAGATGCAAGGAAAATTTTAATATTTTTAACATGGGGATTAACTGTGAAAGAGAGGACAATTTTTAATAATTGTCAACTTTTTTATATCTTAATATAAAATGTATTAATCTAATAATGAGACTTTTTTGCAGTTTCCCCTAGAAAATACCTTAAGTTTGTTTTCTAGAATTTAGATCGTGCTGTAAGGAATAGACACCTGGAAACTTTCTCTATGAAACTGTAGAAGTTTTGCATTTCCTTCTTCATTATGTGATACTTCATTTCTTGATGTTTTCTTCTTGTATCTTTCCTAGTTTTGAAATACAACCTTTTTGACCCAGAGACTATTTTTCTGTCTTCCCTCCTCCTCCTTCCCTGCAGTCTTGAAAAGATGGTTGGTAAAATAATTAAATAAAGCAATCTTACTGTTCTGGATCTTCCAAAGTAAAAATAATCTTCAGCATCTTCATCTCCTAAAAATAGTATCTTATAATAGAGTGGCGAAGTGGAGACTAGCGAATGTCGCAAGCAAACGTAATTCTTGAATGTTTACTAACTACTAATGTTGCTTGTATTTGAAGCTTCGTTTGAGACAACAATGTGTCTTTCTTGTTTTGTTTCTTTGTACTAGGATTACTCCAGTGATGATACTAAATTAGAGTACAATGTAGATGCAGCCAATGGCATCGTTATGGAAGGTTATCTATTTAAGCGAGCCAGCAATGCCTTCAAGACGTGGAACAGGTAATTCTTCAGGCCCTCACTTTAGCTTGTAGTGATACTATTAGCAAAGCTTTGACCTGCAGGCCCTGTAGCCCGCTAATTCTACAGATTTATCCTTGATGTTGAATTTTGAGAAAACATTTAGATTGCTCGGTTAATTACCATAGAGATTATATTTGAAAGGCTTTTTTTCTTATTTTCTATTGTTTAATTCTGTTTCTAGTTGTTTACAAGCCTTTTTATAAGAAAATACCTTAGTCTAAAGTCCTATATGTGGAATGCTTCCTTTGTTGCCACAATCTGACCGTAATTACATTATGGCTTTGCTTTGGGGTTGATAGAGGCAATTTTTTATAGCATATTATATACAATCATAAACGCATCATAAATATTCTCCTTCCACTTGGCTTCATACTGCTTAGCCTAATACACATCTTTCCTTAAGATGATAAAGACTAGGAGTAGTTATTGCTTGTTTTCACTACCGAAGACTGATGGGATGCTTTGCTGATACAGTGCTGGAGAATTTTTCAAGTTCAGCATGTATTAGGGGCTAGAGGATATTTCCAGTGCCTTGATAGAACACAAAAGACTATCATTACTTTAAACTGTTTTTGTCCATAAAAATATAAAATGAAATCCTGAAGCAGTAAATACATTAAAAAAACATATATTATCTGAGGGAATTTAGAGCTGAAATCTGAGAACCCTGAGAAGGACGGGGTATTTTAAAAGTGCTTTTCAGGTACGTAGACTGCTTTTCCTTTCTTTACACCCATACTTTATATCTGGGGCGGCGGGTGATGGAATCACCCAGCTGAAACAGAGCCGGAAGCAATTTGGCTGGAAGGGAGCACTGGAATTTCCTGATGTTCCCAACCTCGGGCGACAGCACTGACCTTCCTTGTGAACTGGCATTTGCAATCATAGTTGTAATTTGTATTTGTATGGTCATTTCTTGTTTCCCTGTGTTAGTATTGGTTGTTGATGTCTCCAGATATTTTAAAATACTCCCTAAGGCAATTAAGTTACACAATAATTGCAGTTGCAAGTACTAGTTTATACTTCACAGCCTTGAAAACATAAGGGGAAATGAAGTGGCACTATGAATTTTGACACAGTCTGAGACACGTCAGTGTGATCCTAGCTAACAAAATAAAGCCTATCCTGTGATGCTCCTGTGTACTTGCTTGGGTATATGAATGCATGGACATGAGACTGTGTGCTGGGAAAGTCTAGTTGCTGAGGGGGGAAAAAAGGTGGCAAATGTGTTCCAATAGAGGAAAGCTTGTTTTATTTTAATCCAAGCTAATTTCTTCCTAGTGCAGTGTATTTTCTGCCTGGGGCAGCTGGCAGCTTGAGTACAGTTGTCCAAAGACTTTTAGTGAATTTGGGGCTTTTGCAACAAGTTCCCCAGTTTTGTATGATGCTGGTTTAAAAAAATAAGTAGTTTGTGAGGAGTCTGCTATGAGACCCATTTTCAGTGTGACATTGCTGTGTTTTTGGCTTCTGTTCATGGCTAAAGTTTTTTTTGAGATCTCTAATGTGGCTGAATGGACAGTCCATAATGAATTTGAGTATTTCAGGCAATGGTTTGGTGGAAACAAAATACTATATTTATAATGAAAAGCCTCACAGCCCAGCTTTTCGAGACCTACTGTTTGAATATACATTTATCTATTAGTAAATTATGTCTATATTTTAAAGTACAAAGGTCAGACACTGAAATCAGTTGCATTTATTAGTTTGGAGCAGTAGGTGGAAAACTGCTTTGTTCTATATTTAAAAAATGAGCAAATCTGTTATAGATAAAGGTGTGCACAAATAAGCGTGTGAGGGGACAAAAGCCTTTAGCAAATACTTGAATGTTGCAATTTTTTTCTTTTTTTTTCTTTTTTTAGGTTGGATGCTTTAAACATTTTCCTTTATTTCTGCTGTATTTTCAGATCATGCTGATTCTTTGCTTATTTTGCTCATATTGCATTTTCATTCCTTTTCCTCCTTTCCCTTATGTTTTAATCCTACCCCATTTTTTCACATGACAGGAAAAAGCCAGATCACATCAGGTACCAACCAGCTTCTTTTATACCTTCCCAATATTCCTTTGGCACGCAAAAAGCTCTTAATTAACCCTGCATTTAATTTTGATTACTTGCAATGGATGTAAAGTGGCTAAGAAAAATAACAGAAGGATTCTGCCTGGGATGACAGTGCTACTCAACACCTTTAAAAGAGATGGCAAGGTTGATCACATGCTCAGAAGTTTGAGTGCAGAAACTAAATTTACCTTAATTCTTTTATAGCTAAAAATAACTTAATGTTTTGCCTTTTTCTAATTTATGTTGGTGAGATTTTTCTCCTCAACTGCATTTGGAATTAGAAATGGCACTTTTAAATGTTGTGCAATATTAATTGTTCTGTTTTATTCGCATGCTGATGGCAAGCAAAATTATTCCTCTTTGAAAATGAATTAAAATTATTCAAATTTTATATTCACTTTGAGTCATTTCTTCTTCTTGGTATTAATTCTCTGTTCTCAGAAATTTTAAATGTTCTTCACTTTTTTATATTTCTCCTACTTAAGTTGATTTTTTTTTTAAATGTGTAGGTATAAGTGAGAAAAAGCCAGTTAAGTCTCTAAATCCAAACAGCTTCATTTAAGTGCTGCCATATGTACAGTGAATCAATATGACTTACTTGAAGCCTTCTCTAAGTATGTTTCCTCCTTCACCACGCTTTTCTCCAAATTTTCAGTGACAAAAAGACACATTTTTAAAAAAACGTTGATAACCTCAGTGCCTGCAGCACATGCCATTTTTTAAAGACTTAATTGTTCAAAGAGGGAGATAGAGTATATTCTTATAGCACCTTCAGCCATACGTATTGTGCCTCAGAAGTTCCTGGTTGTCTCTGCCTCTGGCAGGACACTTGTGCAGTGAGCAGTGGTGTTTATTGAAACTTATTTTGAGATTATTTGTAAAGCTCGGACCCCAGAATCTTGTTACTTTGGCCTCAGTAAAATTGGTCTGCTGCAGGCATGTTGGACCTGGGGCTAACCATGTTCCTTTATATTTCAAAGCATGTGATGAAGTGGCTGTCCCCTCCTGCAGCTCCAATTTACAATTTGTAAACTCATTTATATCCCATTTATCAGAACAGAGTTTATTTACTGTAATGACTCTCTAAATATGTAAACATACCACAAATAAAGCATTGTATTAATGAAAATTAGCCATGCTGCTTAATGATTATTCGTAGGGATTTGCTCCATTGCATGTTATCTGGGAGCAGTGCTGCCTTTTGCCTTTGCCTCTTAGGCACTGCTTTTCATGTTTCTAATTGGTGTATGTTCAAAAGCAAAAAAAAAAAAAAAAAAAAAAAAAAACTGATTGTATTTTCCTTTTCTGGTCTGCTTTTTAGATCAACTGTGTGTTTAAATATTAGCCATAACCTGCCTTATGCTTGGATTAGAGGCTTAGTTACTGCATCTGGTTGTATTTTTTTCTTTTTTTTATAGATGGTAAAAGTGATACTTTTTAAATAGTGGTCAGCACTATTCCTACAGAAAAAAACATCTTGTGAAAAATTGAAAAAGTAATTTTTAATTATACTGTTTAATTATCTTAGCCCAAATAGGTGACCATTATTATGTTAGAAATCCAGTATTTAAGGAGATCCTGTTGCTTTAAAAAAACAAAACGCCCCAAAACTGCACAACATTTGAAAAGACTGATTGTTAAAAGGTAGAATCGCATCTGTCTACTAAGTACTAACTTCTATAACAGATACTAGATTTTCTGATACAGATCTAACATTTTTGTACATCTTTTATGAATCTCTCACCATTATATTTCCCTTGACTTTTTTTGGTTGTTGTTGTTCTGCTTTTCCTGAATGGCTTGTGGTGGTTGGAATATATGGAGTCCCCTTGTTACTAACCGAGTGAGCTGTATATTCAGCAGCTTAGGGAATTTGCAAGGTAGTTGCAAAATAAGGAATTGCAAGATAAGTTTGGGAAGCATCTTCGGAAGACTGTTAGCTTTAGCCAGTTAATAGTGCAGAAAAAAGTGATGTGCTGATCACATCCCCAGTGATGTATGAGCAGGGTATTGAAGGTAATGGCTTTAATAACACTACTGAATTATTATTTTTATTTTCTCTAACTTTCCTCCAATTCAAAAATATTTTGGGCATCCTAGGGGAGGTAGAAAGGATCAAACATATGTTTTTTTTCTTTTTGTTAGTTTTTTTCTTTTATATTTGATGACCTGTTGAACATGGTTGAAGATCAAGATGCTCGTAATTTTTCCTGAATATGAATAACTTCTTGTTGCTCTGCTGTTGCAGCATTATAAATTGCGTCCTATTTTTAATATTGAATTTGTTAATGAGGGATACTTTTTTTTTTTTTGTATTATCTTTTAGGTAGATTTTTATAGGATGCCTTAATTTAATCTGTTTGAAATAATTTTCTATAAAAATGAATCTTAAATTAGGAACCTACTTGTTACACTTAGATTTGGGGTTTTATTGCACAATCGTTTTTAATTTCATGATCTAAAGTTGTAAGAAATGTCAAATATAGTGAGACATTAAATACTCATACTGAGTGGCAATGGTGCCTTAGTGAATTGTTTTCTGGTTCTACTCTTGAAAATATTTCAGGAGTGAGTGGGGAGTTCTCATAGTGTATGTCTTCTAGTTTGTGGAAGTATTTGAATTGTAAATCAAGTAATCACCTAAAACTTAAGTATTTTTAACAACAAACTAAAGTGTGTGTTTTCTGAAATGAAAACGGTCTGTACGATAGCTTAACCAATGTTGTGATAACACGAATGTATTTGTTTAGGCCTTAAAATATCGAAACCTTGCTTTATCGTTGCTGTTTTGTCTCTGCCCTCTCCTTGTTTCATTCTTCTCACGGAATCCTTGTCCAGCCTGACCGCGGCATCACACGCGTTTCCTTTATGCAGTGTCTCTCTGTAGACTGTGTGTGAGCCCCTCGCAGGCGAATACGCACCGTAAAATCAATCACGTGTTGTTTGGATGTCTTTTTATTTAAATAGGCGCTGGTTCTCAATACAAAATAACCAACTTGTGTACCAGAAGAAGTTCAAGGTGGGTATCGAGAAGGGGCTTGGGATAGTTGGGTGGGGATGAGGGTTGCTCTGCTGCTCTGAGTCCTCACACTGGCTCCCCAGGTGCTCTTGATCCACCCACTTCATTCTTAGATTAATTTTTCCTATTCTAAAATGAAAGCAATACCTACAAATGTTGAGTCGTGAGTGGTAACCTGTAAGAATGTACTTTTTGTTACTGTATTTTTACCTTCTGGCAGAGAAGAGGCATGAGGGTTGTTGGAAGCTGCTGGTCCCAGAAGGCTTGTACACATCTGCTGGCAGACTAAATATTCAGAGCTGTTCTCGGAGTCATTGGGTTTAACTCCTTAAAGACTTGAACTCCCCATTACCAGATTCCCACACTCAATTTAAGCACTTAAATAAATAAATAAAATCAATTGCCAGGAAATGAATGCATGAAAAATCTCTGTTGTGAAGCAGTAAGGGATAATACATACATGTGTCTGACACTGCCAGCGTGTGGCAATTGGTAGATGTTGGTGTTTTTGCAAGTGAAAGCAAAGTTCTTGTGATGACAGCTGCCGTTTATTACAGCTGCAAATGCACCTCAATGACATTTTTTTCTTAATATTATTTGGCAGAAGCCACTTGTAGAGATACTGCTCTTCTAAAAATACTGTTAGTCCGTAATGAATATTCCAACTCAAAATATCAAAACCCACACAGCCCAGCTTTTCTTTCATATGTGCTGCTTACAATGTTGCAAAGTTCATTTACAAAGTCGCATTTTTTCTGATCGAATTCCAAGTTATCTACATCTCTTTTCAGACAGTATCTTGGAATCCTTTGAAAACTTCTCACCATATTTAAGCTGTTGATTATTTCTATTTGATTGTAGGTAAAAAGGCATTCTCCAAAGGCTCTATTTAAATTTTAATAAAATATAACTTTTAAAAATAGCTAAATATTTCTTGTGAAGTATTTCTGATACTAAATACTTAAAATTTCATCTTATCCGCTCACTTATTTCTATCATAAAACTTGTCTTAATAAAATGAACTGAGAAATTGAGACTATGAGCAACTTCTGTTTTTGTTTTTCTTCTATATGTGACTTCATTCATTCGTTTTATTCATTTTATCTTTTTTATTTCAGGATAATCCCACAGTGGTAGTTGAAGATTTGCGGCTTTGTACAGTTAAACACTGCGAAGACATAGAAAGACGTTTCTGTTTCGAGGTGGTTTCACCAACAAAGTAAGGAGAAGTGAAGGAGCTTGTGGTCATTTAAAAAAATGTTAGATTCAGTTATCTTGAAATACCAAATAAATGCGTCTCTTGGGACAGTTCAGAACAGGAAAAATATGTGAACAATTTCGTTGTTTGAAACTTTAGATCAAGCATAAGTGATGCTGTGAGAAGGGTTTCTAGTATTTAGTTTGCTTTGGATATTCAAATAATCATGCATTCTTGTGACTTACGTTTACAAAGTTGGTGGTGGTTGAGGTGTGATGACTTAGTAGTAGCTGGCACCGTCGAGCTGCTTGGTAATATAGAAAAGTCTCAGTTACTCCAGATAATTTGTAACTGGCACAATCAGATTCAAACATGGAATGAGGCTGCAGTTCAGTAATGTTAAAATACACTTCAGAACACACTAAATGGAACTACCAAATACATTTATTTCAGCTCTGTCACCACGATTTATTGGTTGTATATGGAGCAAAATGGGAGCTGTGCCAGAGCAAGGGCAGGGCGTCAATTTTATTCATTAATGACATTAGCCATGCTAACCTGATCAACCTGCTTCTAGGTTAGGATGTTATCTACACAGCTTGCTCCTATATATTCTCCTCCTAATAGATAGCAGTCCTAGCATTTGCATCTTCATCTCTGGTTCATTTTAACATGCATTTTGTTGTTGTGTGCCTGTGCTTATTCAGATCATAAGAGTTGGAAGAGTTATATGCTTCCTTTGACAGTTGGAGAGCAAAGTAGTTCCTTTTGTCAGTGGCAAGCTGCAAAGCCATTTTCTTTTGAAATCAGTGAATTAACTTTATTTTCAAGGACTGGTACTTTCATCTCATGTAGATAGTCATGGAGGTAAATTGCAGGTGAGGGTATAAAAATGAAAAATCCGCAATAATAGTTAAAACAAGTCTCATGGTTACTTGAATGCTGTCTACGTGTGTTCGCGTTACGTGGGAATGGTTTTGAAACCAGGAATTTGATGACTAAAGGGTCAGCTGCATTGTTATTCCAAAATTAATGACTTTAACTATTATGTAAGGCTTTCCAGATAATCTAATGAAGTTGATAGCTAGAAACTTTCACAAGAGTCTGAGTTTTAGCAAGCTATGTATTTTTTGATGTGAGCTTGATGGCTCTCTGTATCTGAGTGCGTGTCTGATCCGTCGCAGAAGCTGCATGCTCCAGGCTGACTCGGAAAAGCTGCGGCAGGCATGGATTAAGGCTGTTCAGACCAGTATTGCTACAGCATATAGAGAGAAAGGAGATGAATCTGAGGTAAGACTTAAACAAACAAAAATAGATCCTGACAAGGGGGGGGGGGAAACAACAACAACCCTCCTCTAAAGGCGGGTTGAAAAAAGAATCAGTTGCTAGTCTGCTCTTGGAAATGCAATGAAATCTTAAAGGCTAGTGTTTTCTCTTCCCATTTCATCTTACTAATGTTGATATGATTTTCCGTAGTGTAGTTCAAACTCATAAGATCAGTGGATACTGTTATGTTCAGTTCCAATAAGAAACTAAGGACCTTTTCAGTTCTGTGATTTTCCTAGGCTTTAAATGCAAAAGTTTCTTTTCTTGGGTTCCAGGACACAGATCTGTTGGATCTTTATTTTTTTAATTTAGTCAGTTTCATGCGCACTCTCTCCCTCTTTCTCTTTGTATTTTTTGTTTTGTTTTTAGAAACAGGAAAAGAAATCATCTCCATCTACTGGAAGTCTAGAATCTGGCAGTGAGACAAAAGAGAAGTTGTTAAAGGGAGAGAGTGCTCTGCAGCGGGTTCAGTGCATTCCTGGTAACGCTGCCTGCTGTGACTGCGGCTCGGCAGATCCTCGCTGGGCCAGCATCAACCTAGGGATCACGTTGTGCATCGAGTGCTCTGGTATACACAGGTTGGTGAGCTCTTCGAAAATCTGACTTATGCGTTGTCTTAATTAGGAAATGTAGTACTTGCCTCCCTAAATGTGCACAGAAACAAGATTAAAGATGCTTATTTTTAAGCAGAATTAAAGTAGTGGCTCTTTCTGTATAAAGCTGTCTGAAATATGACATCACATGCAGCTATGAACTAATATTTCTTTCTATGCTGATTAGGAGCCTAGGAGTCCACTTCTCAAAAGTAAGATCTTTAACACTGGATTCATGGGAACCTGAACTTCTAAAGGTATGATAATACCTTTGAAATGGGAGGTATTTATACTGCGCATCTACATCCAGGACATCAGAAACCTTGATGCAGAAAAACTTACATTCAAACCTATAGTATAATTAGCGCTTCTGAGGAGAAAATGTGTGTGTGTGTTTATCTATGTATTTGAAGCTGAAGCAGTAAGTTTCATGTGATATTTTTGACATTTAAAAACTGAAATCTCTTTCTAGACCAATAATGTAATAAGCTGGAAAAACTTGAAATACTTTTTTTAAAGGAAAGAAGGATCATACTTGGAAAATTTGGATGCCAAGTCTTAGAGTGGGGTCTTGATTTTGTAGACTTATCTGGCTTTTAAAACTTTTTATTTTTTTGCAATTGCTATCATTTGCTATGTGTGTGCAAAAATACTGTTTGGAAACATGGCTGGAAAATCAGATTATGTTGTTAAATACAGAAGTAGTAACTGGAGCATGTGTGCATTTGTGCAGTTTAACAGTTCATGCAAAGCTGCTTTTTCTAGCAGCAGTGATAGTATATTCTCTATTTTCAACAACAGAAAGATGATATAAGTAGGGATGTTTATTTTCTGTGGCTTTGAGCTTGGATTACCCATATTGCAAGAGAAAACCTGTCCTGCCTAGCTTTTGCAAATGGCAGCGCTGAACATTGTACCTGCGTATTGGAAGCAGGAACTCTGTCATTGCCAGTGGTAAACTGGGCTGTTTGTGCTGAATTCTCTTTAAAGAATTATGCACAGGCTGTTTCCTTCTGAGCATTTTCTATAGACACAACAAGTTTAATAGACAAATTTCCTCTGATTAAGATAGCAATAGAATTTAATGAATTTTCTCTTGCTAGGTGGGATGACAACTGCTATTAGTAAAAGCTAGTTTTATTTTCATGTAACACTTATGTTTAGTTTTGTCAGTGAACTCTTACTAGTGAAAAATATTGAGGTGTAAAAATAGGCAGAGTCACAGATAAGCAAACAACTGTATATAATTGTTTGAATTTATTTATTTTTGCTTCATAGCTTATGTGTGAATTAGGAAATGATGTTATAAATAGAATATATGAAGCAAGGTTGGAAAAAGTGGGAGTGAAGAAGCCACAGGCTGGAAGCCAAAGGTAGGATTTACTTTGATTTCATTTGTTTATCTTTTCCTTATGTTAAAAATATTAATTTAAGCAATTTGCATCATCCTTTAATAAAATAAAACCCAATTTATCCATTTTGAATAACTGATCTTTGTCTTGTTCTGTACCACTGTTTCTGAGTTATGTCTTTCAAATACTGTATGATTAACTCATGGAGCATTCCTCTGGTCATTTATAAGTTCTTTGCTCAAATAAGCCAGCTCTCTGCTCTAATGGCAGTTCTCATGATCTAACTCTGCATCTTTCCTTTCCACTTTTATCCTTCCCTTACCTGCTTCTCTGAAATGTGCCTTTCTTCACATGTATTTTTCTACTTCACTTTGGATTTACCTTGACATGTTCCTGGCATGTATCTGAACTTTTCACTCCAGCTTCATCTCTCCCTTGCTCTCCAGCTGATGCTGTCATTTGTAACTGCCTTCCTTTGGCTTATGTCACATCTCCACTAGCCTTTTTCACTTGCTCTTTTCCCATGTCTATCCAGTGACCCATGTCCCCATCTTAATGATTCTGAAATTTCAGTTGGTTTCTACCAGTGCTGCTGCTACCTCTTGTCTTTCCCTTTTTTTCTCGTTCTTGCAGAAGTGCATCTAGTCTCTCAAGCAAGGCCTGCATAAATTCTTTGTCTGTTTGTTGTTATCTCATGCTGCAAACATGGCACTACCTGTGTGTTCCACATTAACTTCTCTTTGGCTTTACAGGTTCTTTCTTGACTCATACCAGGGTCCACAATCTACCATGTTCTTGGATTTGGTTGTGGCAGTCTCAGACCATGACTCTTAATCTGGGTGATTTTACTTTTAATAGTAGTTTAGCCATAATTCATACTATTCTTTTCCTTGCTGCCTCCTTGAGCCTCCAGCTTTAAAATGTGCTGCCACTTAACTATCTTTAGGATTCCTTTTCTTTACTCTTTTGTGCGCTGATCACCCGAGATCTCTGTCTTCTCTAATTAACCTTTAGTGGGTTTGTGTTACCTCTGTTGCTTCTCTTGGCCCCTCTCTGCTTGTCTCATTCACTCCTCCTTTTTCAGGTCTTACTTCCAGCTTTCAATCAAAAGATACTTCTTTCCCTGGCGTCCTGCTCTCTCACCAGTGTGGACATGCTGATTCCTACTTTGCCGTCTGCTTAGTACCCTCTCAGCCAGCTCTGCCTGGTCTCAGAGGTGCTCCTGGAAGGAGTCTGTGGTTGTCTTGACTTTTTGTTTGCAGTTGTTCTTGAGCTCAGCTTCTGTTCCTGGATCCTCAGAGTGCTTTCTTCTCCCCATCTTCATCCTGCCTTACACATGAGCTCTGTTGCTTTACAGCAACTTTCTGCTGGCAGGGGCAGGAGACTTGCTAGATGTTCCTGCCAGGGACAAATGCTTTACAGCCATTTCTGTTGTAGCATCATTACAATCCCTTTCATTAATCCCTACTGTTGCATATGTGTCTGTCAATGGTACTTGGGGGTTATGAGAAAAGTATTTGAAATAGATTATGCTGTTGGTGGCTGGGTGTCCCCAGGGCTTTGATTGTTATGTCGCCCTGATATTTCATTACCAAATATTGTAATTTACATTTACCTAAGAATCTGTATATATTCTATATTAGTTGATTTTTAACAAGATGAAATTCCTTTATAAATGATTAGTACCAAGAAATAAGGTAGAGTAACTAATGCTAATTTCTTTTGCATTACTTTCAAAAGTTTTCCAGCTGGAAGGACTGTGTATACACTGCATATAAACTTAAAATACTTTTATTTTGAAGTTTATGCAAAACTTGATCAAGAGTCCAAGAAGTGAGACAAAGCAATCTTCCTTTTTCTGAAAATGTGCTGTAAGAGTGTCTTATGTGCAATGTCAAGCTACAGAGGTTTTCTAACTGGCTTTATATGAAATGGCCGTGCTTATAAGAATGAATAGAATAAAATGATAGCTTGCTAACTCCTGGGATTTTTGTGTATGACAGGCAAGAGAGAGAGGCATACATCAAGGCAAAATATGTGGAAAGGAGGTTCGTAGAGAAGCAGCTTGCACCAGTACCTCTGCTTGAATCCGGAACAAAAGCTTTGCCTCAAAGTCAAGAGGAGAAAAGGCAGAGTGGCACTGAAAAATCCCTTTTGTCAGGTGAACAAGGTTCAATGTCCCACAAAGGTATTTAGGTGCTTCTCTTGTTAGATAAAGTAAACATGTTCTCTTTTAAAGTGATTTTCTGTCTTTACTGATATGCTGCCTCACACAGGTAAATTA
Organism: Tinamus guttatus; assembly: GCF_059628265.1. NCBI lineage: Eukaryota > Metazoa > Chordata > Aves > Tinamiformes > Tinamidae > Tinamus > Tinamus guttatus. Next base: position 3,608,951 of record NW_028288761.1, on the reverse strand, counting down.
GAACCCTCTCCTAATGGGTTGTAGCCTAGTTCAGAAGCGTGGGAGAAAAAATGGCAACTTTTGACTTGTTCAGGGATGTGCACTATTTTAGGTGGGAAGAGTTTGTGAAGTGGGGGTGCTTATCATTCAGAAACATATTAACCACCTTCTTTCCTCGTATTTTCATCCTTTTAATTTTTTCCAATGACGTTCTTTCCTGGCCTATCCCTTCCTTACTGCCTGCTTTGTGCTTTGCTAACTTGCATGTCCCAGCGGTTGCTGTAAGTAGCGACGAGGCGAGGCGGGAGTCTCTGTTCTGTCCTGATGAACTAGATTCACTCTTCTCCTACTTTGATACCTCTTCAAAACTACGTAGTAGTAAGTACTATGGCTATGGCGTGTTCAGTGTTTGCACTGGTGATCCATTGTGTGTTGTGGCCATCTCCCTGCCTTTAATCCATTGTCTCCAGGCTACTGCATTGCTTAGTGTTCTCATGAAATAACTTAAGCTTTTTTACTTATCCTGATCCTTTACCTTCTTAATCTTTGTGAAATTTATTTTTGTTAAAAATGTTATGGTTGAATGTGTAATTTCAGAGCTTCTACGGAAATGTTAAGAATATTGAGTCATTGAAAAATAATGATAAATTCAGGACCAAGTATAAGAGCTTGCTTTATTATCATGGTATTTGTGAAGAGTAGATAGCTTATAGTCTGCATAGTAATTACCATTTCTTCCCCAAACAGTAAGAAGCAGTGACAGTGGGATCCATCAGAGTGCTGATGACAGCAGGGAACACCTTGCCTCTACTATATCAGCTAACAGTTTGTATGAACCAGGTGTGTTGGGCTTTGCATTTCAAATGAAGGTTTAATCACTTCTCTCTGACAGCAAGTAGATTAGAACTTAGTGATACAGCTCATGTGTCATCCTGATTGAAACATCACTTTAACAAGCATGGTAGTTCCTTGAGTAAACTTTCTTTCAAGCTTGGTAGAAAGAATAACAGAATACACGATTGATCTAAATTAGTTCAAAGAATACATCCATTTTTCTGTCAGAAGGTACTCAGCTGTACCTTTGTTTTTAACATATAGGGCAATGCTGCATTTTGATGCAGATGAACTTCCATAGAAATATATTTCTTTATGAATAGCTGAATCCTTGGAGATGGAGTTCCTGTTGAGTTACAGATTGTTCAAGTATCTCAAAACCTACTATCTTGCTTAATTTTCTTCTGATTTCTGCCTTTCTATTCAATTTACCACCTCTTTAAATGCTACTTATCTTTATGCAAATTTCTACAAATTGATGGAATTATTTAATATCTCGTATTACCATTCTAGACTGACAGATGTATTAAGCATGGCTTGTTCACTGCTATCAAAATATCCAAAACACTTATTTATAAAGCAGGCATGTGCCTTTTTTTTTTTTTTTTTAAGGGCTTTTCTGAGGTACGTGTTAGATCCAGTACTTTACAGTTGTGGTTTCTAGGCAAGTTGCATGTGGCTTGGATATTTTGAGTGCATTGTAGAAGTCCTTTTGGGATGCTGCAATTAAGGAAAGTTTATATAAAAGTTACTACATCAGACTTCAGTCTGTTTAACTTGTGTTGAACTGAAAAAGATCATTCTTTAGTCAAAAAGATTATATTCCTAGGAAGTAATCGGTATGTGATGGAAGTATATTTCAATTAAAATGGCCTTTCACAACAGTATTAGCTTACTTATATTCAGGTGTTTGATGCTGTTGCAAATAAAGATACATTTGAATGACTCATTTTTTTTAATAGTTGATATTTATTTTTATAGCCTTGTTGTATAGGATAAAACATATTACTTGATTGTCTCATTTCTGAGAAGTGATTAGAGCTTGGGTGAAGGATATTGATGAGTACCACTAACATGAAGATGATGATCTTACTGGGCAGTAGTAACTTTGTGAAGTGTCTGTGCCTGACTGCTGGAGTAGAGCTAAAGGTGTCTTTGACTTACTTTGGCAGACAGGGGCAGCAGTGCAGAATATTGTGTTCTGCAAAGTCTGAGCTACCTCATGCCGGAGAAGTGATAATTTCAGTCCGAATTCTAGGAGGATGCTTGGCAAAAGCAAGAATTAGATAAGTTTTTTTTACACACACGTGCATACACACACGCACGCTTACTTATACATATATGTGTGTGTGCACGTATATATGTTTATTTTCCCTTTCAGAGGCAGACAAGCAAGAGCCTTCAGTGCTGTGTGATTCCAAACAGTTCAATCCAGGACTGCAGCTTTATCGAGCAGCCTTTGAGAAGAACCTTCCCAATATGGCGGAAGCTTTGGCCCATGGAGCTGAAGTGAACTGGGTCAACGTAGAAGAGAACAAAGCGACGCCGCTCATCCAGGCCGTGCGGGGGGTGCGTGATCTGCAGCACGGCCACTAATGGGGAAGAGGAGACGGGAAACAGAATAATACGGAGATTCCCTATCACTGTTCACTAGTGAAAGGTCATGGGACAGTGGAGTTGTCTTTACAAAGTTCTCTCAAAATTGTTTCTGAGCTTTTTTTTTTTGTGTGTGTGTGTGTGTGAATGTTTTATTTGGGGTTATATAACCTAGCAGTGTTTTAAGATTAGAGGCAGGTCCCTTTCATTTCCTTTACCACAGGGCACAGTGAGAAGATAGAACAAGATTTGGCTCTGTTTCTAGCGATTTGGCGCTAAGTTGTTTCTCTGCTTTCATTCCACAGGGTTCTTTGGTTACTTGCGAATTCCTGCTGCAGAATGGTGCCAATGTGAACAACAGGGATGTGAAAGGAAGAGGACCCCTGCACCATGCCACGCTTCTAGGACACACTGGGTAATTACTGTTCCAGAACTTGTAAATGTCCAGATTTGCTCTGGGAGTTAATTTGAGACTCCTTCAAATCCCCAGATACATGGACCTTTTAAGATATTTCATATAATCCAGATTTTTCTTAACTTTTTTTGATGAACAAGAAAATAACATTTTAAGTCAGCAGCCTTATCTAGCAAAACACTCTTATAAACAATTAAATCCATTTTGTAAAAACATGTATTTAATAATGCTTAGAAATACTGTGATCTTCTAGTGCAGATGTGACATGCATTTTAGTTTTTAGAGAATGAGAAGCAGGTAGGAGAAATAGGTGGTGAATGAGGACCAGGGCTGTTTCTGGTTTACTTCTCTGGTCTTTTACCAAGTGTATCATTTCAAATTGTACTATGTACAAAATGTACACATCTTGACTATTGGAACGATGAATTCTGAAAGTCCTGTGTGCCAACGGGATACAAATGAAAATGTAATAATAGGATTTGCAGTGCCAAGACTCTTTGCATGTCTGAATTCTGACAAGTGTTAGTTGACAGCTTGAGACTTGTGAAGAGGTAAACTCTGTCAGTATGCCCTCTCTGTATAAATGAATAATGGCAGTAGCACAGAAAAAATATGGAATCAGTCTCCACTGGTGTAATGGACATCAGCTTTTCAGGATTCTGTGCTGTATCGATGCATCCTGCTCACTGACTCTCTTCCCTGATGGTAAAATGGATGAGGTCTTATGGTTCTGCAGTCTGAGATGACACAGGAAAGTCGAAGCCTGCTGTTAAATGGTTTAATTCCTCTTTGTCCCAGCATGATTTGACATCTTACCTGTTCTTTTAATGTGGATTAAATAACTGTAGATTTTTCTTAGTGCCATGTTAATGCAGCACTACTGACATGGTGCTTCTGTGACCTGTTCAAGAGACTTTTAATAGTTTAAGCTGAACATACTGCATCTAGTTTGTTTGTTCAATTGCTCTTGTTTTCTTTTGTTGATCTGGAAATTATTCTTCAATGCTTTTTCTAAACAGACAAGTGTGTTTATTCCTGAAACGAGGAGCAAACCAGCATGCTACTGATGAAGATGGGAAAGATCCGTTGAGTATAGCTGTAGAAGCTGCAAATGCAGATATTGTAACATTGTAAGTCACTTACTTTGCTTTTAACTAGGTAATAGGTTTTCCTATTCTGCTTTCAAGTTTAATATGTAAGTCATGGCAAAATTCTTCTGCATAGAAGCACAGAGAGCAATAAAAGAAAATTGAAGTGGGTGCCTTTCAATAGTTGACCTCGCTAATGAGATTGAGAAACAAACTGTAGTTTTTGGATTGCACTCCCTTTCAGTGCCTTAAACATGATATCCTTTTGTTTTCTAAACCACAGGTTGCGTTTAGCAAGGATGAATGAAGAAATGCGTGAATCAGAAGGACTGTATGGACAGCCAGGTCAATACTCTACTAATAACCATACTGAGATGCAGTATAAGAAATGTATTCAGGAATTTATCAGTTTACAATTAGATTCTTAGTTTTGGAGCAAAATTTAAAGTAGCATCATACAAAATGTTTTTTATAAACAGCATATACGTGTTCAAGCAATGTTGAAATTCACTGTTGTACTGTCTCAGATTATTCAGAGTACCTGAAAGGAGTGTTTAAAAAACATAACTGTAGTCATGTATGTTAGTACCTACATTACCGGTCTGGTTTGCTGTTAGCTCTTTAGAGTTTTCTACTATTGACATTCCACTGAAGTTCATGCCGTGTTAGGATTTACCTGATGTTATTTGATAGCAGCCTTTTAACCTTGGTTGCTCAGCAACAGTCAAGGAGTTTCTTATTACAGGATATCATATTTTTTTTCTGCGGACTTTTAAAAAATCAAACAAAACGAGCCCCAAACTTGCACACTGCACAACAGTTATTTAAAACAATAGGCAGAAATAGAAATCGAGTATTTCTTCAAAATTTATTTTTCATATTTTATTTCTGAAATGAATAACATCAAACAATATACGTATTTTTGTACAAAATTGGCAAACACTTAACCCAATTTTTAGAAGAAAGTAACAAATTCCACCTAATGAATGTGTACAACTTATTCTTGAGCACTTGGTCTCAATTTATGTCATGTTCTAGTGTGCTATTTATTCAAGCCATTTCTTCTATTATGGTATACTTCTAAAGGACTGAGTCTAAGCTCATGCAAACATCAATAACGTAGATGATGAAGTTTTAGCTAAAAGCATGTAGTAACTGGCAGTAGTGAAAGCAAAACCTTCCCTTTTCAAGGCTTGATCTTTCATGGTGCTGAGTACTCTGGGCTCCCTCCTGAGGAGCCCTCATGCGTTTTCCATCTATTTATGAAGCTTGTTTGCTTATATCCTTTACCACATTGGGACTGGGTTATCCACAAGCTGCAAGGTTGAGTCTCATGCCAATATCTCAGATGAACTCTATAAAGTAAACCAAATTCATGGTATGACAAAGGTTCTCCTGAAGGAAAGATTTTTTGAATTGATCTTTAAACAAAACTCAAGTCATTTGAATTAAAACAGAAGTACTCTAGACAGCCATTTGAGTAATTTCTCTGTGAAGCAACAGATAATTAACAAGCAAACACTGGTTTGTGAGCTTAAATGAAGAGGAATTCCCTCCTCAAAGTGCTGCATACCACAGATCTCAGTCTATTGCCTATTTTTATGACCATTTTGAATGTAATGCTCTTCCCTGATTGTAAAGTGTAATTCATCACTGACAGACTAAAGGTTACAAATACCAATATATTACTTTTGATTTTAGTTTTCAAGAGATAACACTTACCAGTTTCAAACAGTACAATGCATTTCTTTTGAGGGAGGGAGGTATTTTAATTCAAAAGCTTTGTGCAAAAATAATAAATTAATGTAATGAATCATTTTAATTGACATGTCACATATCTAAAAGTATGAGAAATTAGAAATTGTGTAGTATGTGCAAAAATCCAAAATTTGTTACTGAATGTTAAAAGGTTTTCCTTTATTTTCATTCATAATAATACAGGCATTATTTAAACAGAAACATGAATGTGTGTTTAGACTGGAGGAGTTGGGATGTGCGGGGAAGAATGTTTTCCCTGACATCTTGTTTAAAAGACTTTTTAGACAGCTGCTTCAGACAGGTAGATGAATCAAAACGCTAGCTGAGGCTTTGATTTTAAAATATCTTGCTGCGTGTTTTTTATCAGTTTAAATTACATTAGAGCTTGGAGACTATCATTGATACAAGGATGTAATTTATTGTGGATATTGTACAGGCAGATCCTGTGAGAATCTCTGGTCCTTGTAAATGGGCCCTGGCGAGCAGAGCCCGCACAAGGGCCGGGGCTTCCCCAGAGCCGAGGGAGGATCAGCGGAGCCCTCAACACAGAGCGCAGGCCGTGGCGCGGTGTTCCCACCGGGACCGCTCGCTGCATCTGCTGGTGGCCTTAGCTGCTCTCCTCCATTCCTGGCTTGAAGTTGCTTTGAAAGTTGGGATTCATGTCTGTGAGGCATGGCAGAAATGCTGCTTAAAATTGCAAGCCTCGCTGCTGTCATGGCATGTAGTATCTTCAGCTGGTTAGCAAGAAGGAAGGTCTATTTCACAGCAGTTGCCTGTCAAAATATCTTCACTACCCTTATTTTATCACTCCTCTTTTCTGAAATTACAATTTTAGAAGAAAATAAGGATTTTTGAAGATGACTATATGCTAGGTGGAAGCTCTTCAAGGGTAAATATTGATGCAAGTTTGTTGTCATTGAGGTAAAGTGACCCACATCCTTATCTACTTCAGAGTGCTGTTGTTGAACTATAGTATAACTAATGGCATTAACATTTCTGATTTAAAGATACCCTGTGGGTTTGAGCTATTGAGGGAATGTATATATTACTTTGAAAGCTTTGAAATATGTCTTCCAACATATTCTCAGAAAGAAGGGAGCTAGCTGAAACTAGCTTGTTTGAAAAAATGTGCATTTCTGGTTGTTGAAGCCATATGTGCTATGGTACTATTTCTTGTGTAAACTTGAGTGCTCACCTTCTGGTGCTATGGTATGTCTGCTAACTATCTGACGTTAGTATTGCTACTCTTTCCTCCTATGTCTTCTTGAATGTATAACTTGTGCCTTTTAAGTTACTCTGGTGTTAAATGGTAAAGCAGTGCTATAGTATTTTTGTATATAAAAACTGCACTTTAGGGAAAATCTTGCTTGGAAAGCAAATTTCCAGAAGTAAACTTTTAAGATTTTGAAATAGGGTTTACAGTATTAAATATTTTAAGGCAGCATTACAGGCAAGGGGCACTTTATTTAATATTTTTGTATGTAATATTTTTGTTATCATCATATAGCCAAAAATAGAGCCACAGATATATGTTGCAGAAATAACTTTTTTCTATCAAGTTTATTTGAAAGAGCCAAATACAACAACTTTAACTATAGTACTAGCTCACCAGTGGAACCCAATTCTGTATTAAAAGCGTAATTGCTTGCATTATATAAGTTTGATTCTGGTTTGTGCTTTACACAGCTACTTTGAATGTTCACAACTTTTCATTCTGTGCTTATCTCCCAGTGCAAGCAATTATTGGAAGTTGTGAAAATATTGTGTGTGTGCCTGTTTCATCTCAAGAACATAATAGAAAGTGAGCCCGAGAATCAAAAGGAAAATGCAGTAGAAGAAAGGTTCAAGTAGTGTAGTTTTCAGTTTATTTATCTATTAAAAACCGAGAAAAAAATCTATGTTAAATATATTTTTTAATATAAACCATAATGCTATGTCGAACACGTTTGGAAAGTCCATTGTTATTTCTGAAAGTGTTTGCAAATTTATCTCAAATGCCTAAAAAGGTAATAGTTTTGGTACTGGAAATGTACATTAAAAATAGCTGAATAATGAAATTATTTTGGAAAACAAATTTTTTTTCCGTACAGTTTTTTATTATCATATTAATTTCAATGAACATTTTATTAAAAGACTTAAGCAGTGCAATATTATATTACATTTAGTTTCTGTACCATTCTATTGGAAAAAAATCTTTATCATGCTCAATGTATGTGATGGGAGAGATCTTTGTGTTGTTGTGTTGGCTTTGCCACAGTGTTAATCAAACTGTCAGCAAGGAACAGGAGTGCAGCTTTGTTCTTGGGAACAAGACAATCACATTTGGACAGCTGCGTCTTTCCAAATTGGATGACAAAATGTCTATTATGTATTTAATTCCCCTTCAAGTCAGTACAGTGTAATTAATGCTTTTAAATGAAACCTGAACTCAAGGCTGCAGATTTAAGCAGCCTAGAGGAATCAGGTGCTTGTGTCCATGTTGGAATGGTAGAAAATGGCAGTGATTCAGCAACTCATCACTCCCGGATGCACCTTGCTGTGTAGGAATGTCCATGGGAGGGAAGGAGGCCAGGGGAATGTGCTGGGCACTCTCCTTTTGGGATGGATCCGTGCTAACAGCCAGGCCGTGCTTAAATGTAGAGCGAACGGTAAAGGCAGGAAACTTGAAAATGTTTAAGATTGTCACTGTGTTTATAGAGAAAACCTGCAGCTATAATGAATGTCCAGAAATGTGTGTTTAAAAAAAAATGCTAAAGCAGCAGACAAAAATAATTTATTAACATTAATTTCCCAATTATATAGGGTGGTTTTTTATGCTATGGTTTGCTAACCATTGCTTTCATGGAGAGTTGTGTTGTAAGACTTCTGCCCCTGCCTCAAGTAAATCCTTATTTATGTTGTAATTCTACTTTCATGAAGAGACCCCTGCTCAGCACTTCCTTTCAGAAACAGATATTTTATTCTTTAGTAGCTAATAAACATTTTTCTTTTACATTGCTTTACACTGCTTGCATTTTCCTTTCTAACTTTGAACTTTCCTCTGTGTGGCTGCCTTTGAGGTACTGTCAGGTATAGTCTGGCTTTGTTTAATTTGCTTCTCCAGAATGTGCATGCAATTAAACAGTCTCAAAGAGTCCCCATCAGCGCCATTCCATCTGTAAGCAGTCCTTGTTTGAATGCAAATGTTGTTAAGTAATTAATTGGTAGCACATTGAGGCATTTGTTCTGTGATGTATGATGTTAACCATCATAAATGCTTGAAACTTATTTTTTTTCTTTCTTTTTTTTTTCTTTCTTTTTTTTTTTCCTATTTAGGAGATGAAATTTATCAGGACATTTTTCGTGACTTTTCTCAAATGGCATCAAATAATCCAGAGAAGCTAAACCGTTTCCAGCAGTCAGATTTACCGAAGTCCTAAGTGTCAAGAAGAAAAAGAACCAAACCTGATCCTTCTCTTAGAGTGCAAGTTTTTCGTCCTTTTGTTCTTTTTTTTTTTTTTTTTTTAATGGATGAATTATATACATTTTGCTAAGTATTTAATAGTTTGAATAAATTGACCACTCCAGTGTAGCTTTAGACTGTGGTAGCTGGGGAAATAAATGTCTTCTGGGGAAATGTTGCTCTACAGTCCATATACCTCAGCAGTTGAAGAAAACGCTTTAAAAAAAAAAAAAAAAGTGACAAAATGATTAGATGGCCTTTGCTACTGGATATTTGCTGCCGTCAACAGTCTCGCTGTTGCCATAAAGAACAGGCCTCCGGCCAAGAAATCTTAATTGTTTTTTTTCTCAGTCTATTTGAAAGGGAAATCGGATAGTAACTTACTGAATTGTCCTTTGATTTGTGAGCCCATTGATTACCAGATCTTGTTCCCACACTGATCCTGGTTAGTGGTAGACTGTTAATAACTAGACATAGTAACTTAAGCTCTTCTGCAAGCTCTTTTTTAGTGCAAACTTTACCACCAGGCTGGCCTTTATGCTCGTGACTGCGGGCCAGTCACAAGAGGTATACCTGGAAGGACCAAATTTCTAAGAGCAGTCTATTTTTGTTTTTTAATTTCTTTCAGTGAAGGAAGCTTTTTCTTTTAGATGAGCGTGCAGAGCCTTTCATGAAAAAATAAATTTGATCCTGCTGGCTGTGATGTGGGGTTTTTATTTTTCTTTTCCCCTCATCTAGTATCTTGACAGTAACATTAGAAACTTGAGATATAAGAGTAAATATTGAGCCAAAGGACGTTTTGTGCAGAGTTGTCATGTGACGGCTGTGTGTCAGCTTTTCCCTTTGCTGTTCTCAGTATTAGCACAGAGCCAGCTATAACTAAAAGCACTTGTGTAATGCAGACATCTTAAATTTAGGCCAGTTGACTCTCTTTATCACAGCATTTATAATATAATCTGAAAAACTGTATATACATGCTTGTTCCCTAAGGCATGCAGAACAAAAAGGGAATTTACCAAGTAACAAGTGAGCGTAGTCCCCAGCAGTACTTACTCTGAGGGCAGCAACCCAGGATTTTTCAGTAAGCTTCACTCTGCAGATGCGCATGCGTCAACGATGTCTGTAGAGATATACTCATGTATGAAGATACTTAATATCTAGATAACAATCTCCTGAAGCTCCAAGCCAGCAGATGCAATTCTTTATGCTCTATTTGTTTTGAAAATTTTGGGATAATTTTTAGGTAAAGTAAAATCAATGTGAATTGTTTTTATATAGTCCTTATGAACCATAGCAGTGTGCTAGCCTGCTGTTCAAGTGTATTTGGGAAATGAGCAATCATTTTTCTCAAGCTGACTTAGCCAAAATGGGTTTTTGTAAATTGTGGTAAAATTAAACTTTCTAGCATGTTATTTGTAACAAACTATTTTATGTATTTATCATTTTGCAGCAAATGTATAACAACACATCAAATATGGATGATTCTTGATGCTGAACTAATGGCATTTTAGAAGTATTTTGATAAATACTTCTTCCAAGTAGAAGCATCTTACAAAACAGCTCTTGCTTTGTATATGGTATAATTATGCTGTGAAAAGCTGTTTCTGCCCATTTAAAAAGTGCATTTACTTTGAGTATTAAGAAACTTAATCTCATCTGCAAGCGGTAACTTCTAATAAGCTGTTTTTAAATACCTGTGTATGAAATGTATCTGATTTGTGAGTCCTCATGTGTAATACTTAAGAACAGTAGATCTTTAGTTACTAGATCTTAGGAAACAAAATTCCCAGTGTACAGATGGGACAATGTAAGATACAGCTATGTATAGCATAGACTTTAAATATATAGTGTTTTCTAAAGATTCATGTCTCCTGTAGCCTATGTGACAGGCAACATACATGGTGATCGGCTGTACTGTAAAGCTTAATGGCATAATCAGTCTCTGACTGGGAAACCATCTCAGAGGTGCCTTTGACCTTGGGGTGATCGACCTGTTCATGTTCAGTGGCCTGTGCTTGATCTGCAGGTTTGCTCCTCTTTCCAGGAGCTCTGGAGCTGCAGTGATTCGGGGTGGATGTGACGCCCTTGAGCCTGCAGGCTCCTTCCCTGCCCCTTTAGGTACGCTGGGATACCTGGTGTGAAATGCACCCGCTTGAAGCATTTCTCAGACCAGGCGCGACACACGCGTTAGGATGTTCCTTGTCAGCAAAAGTGAATATGCCATTAAGCTGTGAAATGCATTGAGGGTTTGTTTCTGTCGGCCAGCGGCAGGCTCAGGGCTCCAGGGCCCCTGTACTCTGCAGGATGCAGCCCTTGGGCATAGAGCACATGTCCGAGTCTGTGCCGAAGGGTGGGAGTTGCCTGTCAAGTTCTAGATCAAGATCTAGTGTTCTGCTGAGTAGTACTAGGAAACCTCTGTTTTTATTACAGTATGAATCTGAATATAACTTGAATTCTAGGTAGAAAAGCTCTGCTCTGTGTTAACCTCATCTTGTACCATGTACTGGCTCATGGGAAACTTCAATTCCAGTTCAGGTTTCTCTGTAGGCATGAAATATAATAGCTCACAATCAGTGGGATGCAAAACACCATATTCTTAATGTAACTTAAAATAATGAGCATTCATAGGGATTTTCAATAACTTTACCATATGAGTCACAAATGGCTTTTATTATGTTCCTCCTAGTCAGGCCTAGATCAAGTGTTCCTGAAGTCTCCTGGAAAGACAAATGTGTAAGAGCTCAACATACTCCCTGACCTCTTGATTTCAGAGGTTTAATTTGCTTATGTTGCATGTTAAGTTTTGACATCTGTGTTGTCTCATTAGTGGTCTATACTGTTTTGATCGTTTGATTAGGTTTTCTATTTTATGGAATGATACCCTATTTTCTATCGGTACTGTGCATATAAACATAGATATTTCTGAATTACCGTACTGAACAATGCCACTGAATTATGTTTGACATGGAAATTGGTTCCCATTTCATGTTTGAGTGACATGGTTGTCTATAGAAGTCTTTGCTTTCACAAGCTGCACATATTGTAGTTTGCACATACATTCCTGTTCATTAATACATTGTAGATCTTGGCTTCCTTTCCTCCCTCTACCGATCAGGATAAAATCCAGCAAGTCACCAAAATCAGCGGCAGTTCTTCCACTGTTTTCGGAGGCTTTGCATTGTACCTTATAACCTTAGTGTGTTAAAGGATCCTGTCATTAATATTGTATTTTCTACTCCCTAGAGGTCTCTATTTAACCTGTTTATGTGCAGAGCTGAAATAGCTTTAGAAAAGGGAACCAGCCTTCCACCTGCTGCCTGCACATCCTCCAGTACAACAGGAAGTTTCTGCTGTTTTGCATTAGGATGTCAGTGCACAGCATGTTATCAGGGTTCTTTGAATGAGCAAAAACTTTGCAGTACTAAAAAGGTGAGAAACTTGGGTAGGTAAAAGACTGCCTATTCCCCATGGCTGCAGAAAAGTACCACACTCCTGCTTTAAAGTGTGCCCATTAACTTTGCATTTTAATAATGCAGAATATCTAACTGGCACAGTGACTAGGAAAGGATCATTTGATGGAATTCAAAATAACTCATGAACACCTGATATGCGGGGAGCACTTTTTTATGCTGTTAAACCGATTAAGCTAATTGTTGATGTACTGAGTATTTGGGAAGTCAGTTTTGAAAACTCCGCGCTGTCCCTTCGCACACCCGGACTGCCCCCTCGTGTCCCTGTGCTCTGCCCACGAGGCAGCACCCGCGCAGGGCCCTGCTGGGCAGAGCCTGCTGCTCCCCCTTGGATCTATCTCTTTCTCCTGCCTCGCTTCCCAGGACAGAGGAGCAAAGCGCCTGCCCTCTTTTGTATTTTCATCCAAGATTTCCCATGTTTTGATGGAAACTGCTGGGACATCTTTGTTTCCTCATGCTGCCCTGTCCGTCTCTTTGGAACACATGCTCTTTTCTCCACCTTCCTGCCTCCGCCTTAGCCGTCTCCCTGTACAGCCTCAATCCCGGAGCGCCCGTGTGCAGAAGGAAGCTGGAGCTCCTGCCCCTCGGCCTTGGATGCAGCCTGTCCCGGTGGAGGAGGGAGGAACCTCTCTGCACCGCGTGTAGCCGCGCGCCTGTACAGTGTGTAAGGACTGTAAATACCGGACTCCATTAAACCTTGGTACCTTTCCTGCGCTCCCGCCGCGCCTCTCTCGCCGGGGGGCGGGGCCAGGGTCAGGGGGGGGTCCTTAAGGTAAGGGGCGGGGCCTAGGCAAGCCTCGGGGCGGGCTGCAGCTGCATGGGGCGTAGCTTTGTATGGCGGGGGGGCGGTTCCTGGGGGGCGGGACTTGGAGGCACGAATGGGCGGAGCCTGCGGAAGGAGGCGTGGCCTCGTGTGGCGAAGGCGCCGTGCTTCGGGAGAGGGCGGGGCCTCGTGCTCCGAAAGGGTGGTCCGTGCAGGAGGGGCGGGGCCTCGTGACTCGAAAGGGTGGTCTGGGCAGGAGGGGGCGGGGCCTCGTGCAGCGAAGGGGCGGTCCGTGCGGGAAGGGCGGGGCCTCGTGCCACGAAGGGGCGGTCCGTGCGGGAGGGGGCGGGGCCTCGTGCCGCGGCGGCGCGCAGCATGGCGGCGCGCAGCATGGCGGCAGCGGCGGCGCGCGCGCGGCGGCGGTAGCGGCGCATGGCGCGGCCGGGCTGGCTGCGCTCGCAGCCCTGCGCGCTGGCGCTGGCGGCCGCGCTGGCCGTGAGCGCCTTCTACTACCTGGGCGCCGGGCGCGAGACCTTCTCGAGCGCCACGCGCCGCCTGCGCGCCACGCGCGCCGCCGCGCCGCCCGCCACGCCGCCCGCGGAGCGCGCCCTGCACCTGCTGCTCATGTTCACCAAGGCGGAGCGCAACGCGGCGCTGCGCGCCAAGGGCCAGGCCGCGCTGCGCTCGCTGCTGCGCCACGGCCGCTTCGAGCGCGGCGACGCGCTGCGCCTGCACCTCGTCACCGAGGCCGCCGCCAGGGACGTCGCCGAGGGGCTGCTGCGCGACGCGCTGCGCGGCGCCGCCGTCCGCCACGAGGTGCGAGCGCGCGGGGCGGGCCGGGCCCGGCTCGCGGCTGCCGCGCGGGTCGGCGGCGCCCGGGTCCGGGCTCTTCTCACGAACCAAGGCCCTCACGAGCGGCCCTGGCGACGCGGCTGCCCCGGAGGGCCCGGCCCGTGCGGCCTGCCCAGCCAAGAGCCGCTCTGCTGCTCCGTGCGGGCGAGCCAGCGGCACGGCGCGGGGCCGAGGGGGGCCCGGTGGGGAGGCTGCTCTCTCCTGGCAGAGCCTGGGCCATCCTGGTGGCTGGTTTTGCTGGCCTGTCCTTGGCACCGTGCGTCAGACTTTGCTGCGTGCCCTGGTTTTGGGTAGACACCTAGGACAGAGGAGAGGCTTTCGTGTAGCCTGGGCTGTGATGGGACAGTGCAGTTTCTTGTGTGCCAGCAGGAGAGAGCGAGCCCTCCTTTTTGCTGCAGCCTGTTCCTCTTTAGCAGCAGGAAGTGTTGTCAGCAGCGGGAGGGTTTGTGCTGCTCCGGCTGTGAGGAGCCTGGAGCCCGTGCCAGGTGTCTGTGCGGTAACTCGTCCCCGTGCTGGTCCTCGTGCCGCCGGGGCGGGCGCAGGCCTGGCCGATGGCCCCGGCAGCGGGTGCTGCCCCCGCACCTCGCTCGTGCCTGGGGAGGCCGTGGCCGAGGCTCTGTGTCCGGAGCGCTGCTCCCGCCCTGGCGCACACAGTGCGCGGCCGGGTCTGCCTCCTGCCCCGGCGGCAGGACGGGGGCAGCTCGGGTGCCCCCCCGAGCACCGCTGCAAACCGGAATCTTGTGCAGGCCTCGCGCAGGGCCCGGGCGGCAGGTGCCGCGCGGCCGGCGAGCGGCAGATGGAGCTGCCGCACCGCAGCGCCCGCGCCGGCCTCGGCTGATCGGCCGAGCGGGGGCTCTAAAACCCTCCTGGTGCTGCCTGGGCCTCCTCCTCCTCCCGTCTCCGCAGCCGCGGCCCGCTGCCCGCGGGGCTGAGCAGGGCGGTGGGAAGGGCCCTCGGAAACCCGCGCTGGGTCCCTAGAAATCGGTGCCCCTGCCCTGGGCAGCTCAGCTGCTTGCAGCCTTGGCTGCCCCCCTGCACAAAGTGCCCCAGGGCGCCTCGGTGCGAGGAGCTCCTGGAGCAAGAGCCCACCGGGCAGCGGAGAGCGGCTGGGGCGAGTGTGACGGGGCCTCAGTCACCCTGCGCGCACAGGATCGCCCCAAAACTGCCTGGCAGGAGAGGGAGGGAAGGGGAAGGAGAAACAGTGGGGGTTGTGTTGTGTTTTGTTTGTTATTTTTAGTGAATCCATTGAAAGAGACTTTTCTCAGCGTGCGATGTGTGTTTATAAAATGTAATTGCACAGGAAACCTGTAGGATTTACTTTTCTTGAGTCCTCAGTGAACGTGGTCAGATTTAGCTCTGGGGATTTACTGAAAGCTGCTACACAAATAACTAATGAAGTACAAAATTAGCAGCAGATGAACATGCTCTGCTGCAGGGAGAAGGAAAGCTCCTGTAGCAGTGGAGGGGATACCTGTCCTGGGGCCCCAGAGGAAGGATTCCCCTTGTCAAGAGTTGCCTTTGGGGACGTGGTTGGCCAAAGGGTGGGCAAAAATGCACATTTTTTTCTGGGTTCTTTTTGGAAGGGGAGGGAAGAGAGATGCTACTGGGACTGGAGTTTCAGGAGTATTTTTCACATCATTTTTGACCATGGTGCTTAGCAAACACTGTGCTATTCCGTTCCTTTCAGAGGTGGCTGGAACTGAGCATTTTCCTGATCGCTTTCCCTGCTGTGCTGGTCGCCATCCCCTGGATCACGAGGAGGCTTCAGCCTGGCTGCCGCTCCGGGGGCTCCCGCTCCCCTGGAAGCGACGGGCGGGCAGGGCTCTTCCAGGGAATGGCAGCAGGCAGTATCTGCAGTTCAATAACCTCATGCCCGTCTGTTGGTACAGGCTGAGAAACGTCTGTTAAAGTCAGATGTTGCATGTGGTGGCTCAGTGCTTGTTTCTGGTGCCTCTCCTAGGTGATATTCCACGATGTGGATGCATTGACCGAGCAGCTGTTCCCAGTGGTTGAAGCCATGCAGAGACACTTCAGCGCTGGCTCGGGGACCTACTACAGCGATTCCATCTTCTTCTTGTCGGTGGCGATGCACCGCATCATGCCCAAAGGTAAGCACTGCGCTGGCCGTGCCAGCAGCTGTCCCGGGGACACCACGGCGTTCCTCTTCCCGGGCAGGGAGATATCATCCAGTGCTATCAGAAACGCAAAGAAAGGTAACAAAGTTACCGCGATTGAAGCAGGGGACTCTTTAACATGACCAAGTGGTTGCATCTCAGTGGGGTGTCATCTGTTGCACTCTGACTGCAGCGTTGTCCCTCCCTCCCCCTGGCAGGATGCACAGTAGCGCATTCCCGTCGCTGGCTCGTCACAGCCGCCAGTGCTGCAGTGCTGTGGAGCAGGGGCAGCGGCAGGGCTGTGCTTGGGCAGAGCTCGGCTCTCCTCTCATCTGCGCAGCCACGTGGCCCTCTCATTGCTGCTTTGCCAGGCGGTGCTGGCAGGTGGCAGTGGGCTCCAGTGTCCTGATTGTCAGGGTTGGAATCAGACCGCTTGGCCACACAGCTTCCCTGGGAGGTGATGATGGCACCAACGCACTCGTAAATTGGCTGTGTCTCGTGTGGAGGAGCAGGCAGTGATGACCTGCAAGGCCCTGGCAGCCTCGTGCCCTGCTGCACAGCTCACTTGCACGCTCAGCGGATGCTCCAAGAGGCCTCTGGGCAGGATCTGGTCTGACATGGGAGATCTGTGAAGCCCTTCAAAAACAGTTAAAACACAGGGCCTCTTTGGGGCCTGGCATGTCCTGTGCCGCAGTGGTTTCTCGGTGCTTGTCTGCCAGACAAGGGGGAAGTGGAGCAGACGCTCTTTCCTTCCTGTGTTCCCTGGCCATCCTCGTGGGGAGGTCACGGTGCTGCACACACGGACCTGACGTGCTGGCACAGGGCTGTGTTGTTCCTGCTGTGGCATGCACAGCTTGTAGATGTTTCTGGTGTGTGGGGCTAGATCAGCAGGGGAAGTGTATTTGCAGGTAGATTTTTTTTTTGTTGTCTAAACCCTGTCTAGGACCCACAGCTGTTCAAAGAACTGCACTGGCCTGTTCACTACTTGGATAAAAACACTGCAGTGGCACCATTTGGAAATGAGATAGCTGCTGAATTCAGAAGTTAGTTAGTTAGGGGTAGGTTAGGTAGGTTAGTTAGTTAGGGGCAGTCTTGTGCTGTTGGGATGTGAGCTAAACATGGAGGACACTGGCTTTGCGGGCACGTGTCACTCAGTCATCACATTCCTGGAGCGTGAACCTTCTTCTCGTGACTTCGGTGCAACCAGCACTGGACTTGTCACACTCTCTGGATGAAAATGCAAGGGAAGTCCATCCTGGTGGAAGGATGTGGTCTTGGGAGCTGCGTCTGAAGACATTGACTCAGAGTGGCTCTTGGCTTTCAGATGTAAACTGCAAGGTTGTTGCCCAGCAAGAATGAGAGCAAAGAGCAGTGTTAGAGAAAGGCAGGGGTCTGTAAGCAGGGGATGTACCTTATGTGTTGCGCTCTGCAAGAAGCAGGGTGCGTAGAGGATACCTCTTTTCCCTGGAAGGGTGCTGTACAACCGAAGAACACAGCTGTTTATCTCAGTAGCACATGTTTGTCAGATGGACAACAAGGCAGGAACAGGAACGCAGCATAACGTGTCCCCTACAGGAAACTGAACTGTCAGGGTCGCAGCCTGCGAGAGACCCCGAGGAGCTGAGGGGGACTGTGCAAGGGTGGGTGTGCAAAGGGGCAGGAACAGGAATGGCAGAGGGACATGAGGAGCTTGTGGGCTCAAGGCCAGATTTAATCTTCTGTTGTCAAAGGTGAAGGGGAAAAGGACTGAAATAAGTAATAGGCCTGAAAGCAGAGCACTGGGGAGTGTGTAAGAGTGGGTCTCTGTAAGCAGGGAATCCCTCTCCCTTGTGTTCCTGCTAAGCCCCAGTCGCAGAGTTTGACGTTCCCTGCTCTGCCCAGCATTTCAGGCCTCCTCAAGTTTGCATCAACAGTTAGTTCAAGATAGTGGTTCACGAGGCTTCCTCTGGGGCATGGTCCTGTCCTGGCACAGCTCTTGCCAAGGCAGATGGTGTTTGTGCATCGTTGCTGTGACGGTGCTGTGCGTGTGTTTGTAAAGCAGCGCTGCAGGAGGATCCTTCAGCTTACGTTGGTGAGTGATCGGGATGGCTGAGTTGTCTGTGAGGAGCAGGCAGGGAATTGGCCCTGCTCCAGGCATGTGCACACAAAGGAAGGAAGTGCTTGCGTTATAGGGAAAGCTCTCATACCTTTCCTGGGAAATCAGCGTGACTGGGTGCTTCTCTGAGGTGCTTGCACACTAAGGCACACAGCGTGAGGAGTGAGCAGGAGGGATTGAAATGCTGTTGCAGAGCTGTGGTCTCATTGGGATCATGGAGAGGTGGTGGGGAACCTTCCATGACTGATGCAGGTCCTTTAGGAAGGACAGGCTGGGCAGCGGGGAGGGGGAGTTGCCCTTTTTGTAGGAGAGCTGTGGGAAGGCATGGAGCTGTGTCTGAGACAGGTTATGAGCCGGCTAGGAGCTGTCGTGCGGTATGTTGAGTAGTGTTGAGGAAATGTGTAATGAGGCACTTAGGGACATGGTTTAGCAGGTATGGTGTTGAAGGGTTTACGGTTGGACTCGTTGATCTGGAAGGTCTTTTCCAACCATAATAATTCTGTGATTCTGTGAAACGGCAGGATTAGTGCTGTTTGACACTTGACCAGAGTTCTCTACTGTGTCTTTGCTGTGTGCAGAAGATACCGTATTGTATGTCAGTCAGCAAGGTGTTCAGTCTGAAATGCCTTCTTTTGACGAGCTGGGGTAGTCTTGCCTCTTGAAAAGCTTGCTTGTTGTCAGCCTAACAGGGGCTTGCAATGGCCTGTTGGCTGCACAGGATATTTAAGAGTCATTTTACAGTTTTGCAAGTGTAGTGTTTGTTTCAGAAGCTGCTAGTAAAGCAAATTTTGTGTTTCCTTTGGAAGTGAGGTCAGATTTACTGCTCCGGGTGCCTGCAGTGTCCGTGGTGATTTATGGGCCTGGCAAGGCTTCCAGCCTGTCGGCTCCCTTCCCGCTGCGTAGCCAGCGCTGACGCAGGCTGGAGCATCAGCAAGGAGAGTCGCTCCTGCAGTGGGGCCATGGCAGTGGCCATCTCCAACACACTGCATCTTGGCTCAACTGCCTTGGCTATGGACTGTGTGAAGGCTGCTGTTCTCTCTGTGATCTGTGGTTTTTCTCACCTAGTTTTTAAGTGCAAATGAAAGATCTTTCTCCTTAGGGAAACAGAGTGCTGTGAACTGTTCTTCTCTGTCCTTCTGCAAATCCATGGATAGTGGAGGCATCACACCATGCTCCTGTTCTTTCTTGGCTGTGCCTCTGTTTTTCTGAGAACCCAATCTCTGTTGGCTTGAAAAAGCCTCTTTACTAGGATGGAGGAGAAAGCCTTAAAGCTCGATTTTCCCAGAGCACCAGCATTCTTCTGTGCCAGTTCACCTGCCCTGAACTCTGTGGTTGTGCATCTCGGTAGTCCTGCCTGGCTCCACAGTTTTAGCACCTGTCTTTGTTTTGGTTAGTGTTTTTTTTTCTTTTTTTTTTTTTTTTTGTGGCAGCTGGATTTAATTGCAGCTTTAAAAATGCTCCAGCAGAAATGAAGGTCATGATTTGAATATTAAGTTCTGTCATATGTATTTGTGTGCATGTGTATCAGTCTGTCCTTTTGCGGACTGTGCCTTTGCATTAAGGTTGCTTTCATTTTCCCTTTCTATCATATGAAAATATTCATATGACATATAGTATTGTGACTTAATGATTTCTTTGAAGAATAATTTTGGGGTTGTGATGGTGCACTGACTTTGCAGACTGGTGGCACTCCATACTGTACTGCACTGTTTCAAAATAAGATTTTTGTGGAATGTGGATGGCTGTGTGCCTATTGCACTGAGAATATACAGTTTTTGCCACTCAGTTGTTCTGATTTTCACTGCTGCTTCGAATCATTGTCCAAAAAACTTTGAAGCCAAAACCTGCAGCTGCCAAACTATAAAATAACATCTCCTCAGCTGGTGTAAATCATGAAGCTCTCTTGTCTTAAATGCCTTACATCAGTGGAGTTAATCTGATTTAAACCAGCTGGGGAGTTGGTATGCAGTGTGAAGAACTGGAGACAACATAGCCGTTGTCTGGGCTTGCAACCTATAAATCCTATTTTAATGTGGTATGGCCAGGCCTGACGAGCTAGAGGAGGAGCTGATGCATTTCAATGATTTTGCAAGGGAGAAATGATGGGAAAGTTACACAGAGAGCAGACAAGCAGAGCTCAGACTTGGAAGGAGCTGCCAGAATGCGGATGATGCCAGCATGAAATGATCTGGGCATCTGCAGAGATAAGGAAGCAGGAGGTCAGAGACTCAGAACTTCCTATTTTCCTTTTCAATATCTAGATTCAGAGGTGGTTCTCACTTGCTAAGGACTTTAATTCCACTATTCTCTTGTCATTTTAGTATCATAAACTAAAGGAGCTGGCAAACTTTTTATAACCTTTCTCATGGACACGCAAATGTCTTGGATAGTCTATCTGGAAGGCAAGACCACGTTGAGCAGATGGTAGAAATAACATGGTCGCCTCCAAGCACACAAGACAGAGTCCTGATGTCTGAGGTTAGTGTTAGAAGAGGAGGAGGAGGCTGGTGCTCCCTTCAAGATGGGGTGGCAGAGGGGCAGCTAAGGGAGGCTGTGGGCGGCCGAGAGAGCCTCCTCTGAGGACTTGCCCTCCTGGCCCAAGCCTGGGGTTTCTGGGCCAAGGCTCCCACACTGGCAGCCCTGGGGTAGGGTTCAGGTAGCCACATGCAGGGTGAGCAGTGAGAGGGCCTGTAGCTTCAGCTGGGCCAGGGCCGAGAAGGAGCTGCCAAACAAGAGTCATGGTTGTCAAAAGGTGTGTGTGTGTTTATATATATAGTCTTTCTTTTTTTTTTTTTCTTTTTTTTTCCCATGAGAATTTACTTCTCCTGGGGTCCTGATCTAATTTTACAGTGAAGAATTATTATGGCAACTCACAACTTTGCTGGCAGCCCCAGCCAAGCTGAAGCTCTAGGCTTCATGTCTTAACCCTAATGCTAGGGCTTGGCCTGGCTAAGGAAGTCATCAAGGAGAGTTATTTTAGCAGCCCACATCTTCCTTTGACAGCCCCGTCATCTCCCAGCCCAGTCCTGTTCATTCTTTAACATCGTTGTGGTGTCCATGGGTACTAGTTTTGTGGCACATGTGCACCAGACGGAGCTAAATCAAAGATAAGGCCTTATGGATATCTCCAGCTTGGCCAGAGCCAGAAAGGCTCAACTAGGTGTCAAGAGCAGCTGCTGGGTAGCTCAAGGGAAAACATCATCCTCATCATCATCATGCAGGAGCTGGGGCAGAGCTGATGTTTGTGTTTGTGATGCTGACTGTATGCTGCAGCGGGCAGGAGGGTGTGGGACGGAAAGGAGGACCGTGAGGAACGCGGCAGAATCCCCAGATTTGGGTGGCTCTTGTCTGAAGGTCCTGTAGCTGTCTGCCACAGACATTCTCAATGGAACTGCTTCATGGTTTATCTCTGCTGACTGAGCCGGGGGAGAGGAGCCCACGAGCTGCGAGGGAAGCTCTGACCCTGCTCAGGCGAAGTGTGCGGTGCGTGGAGCTCAGGTACGAGGAGGGCTTGATTGAAGATGGCGTTTGACAAGTTGCAGACAGCAGGGTTCCTTGCTGCAGCTGGCAGCCTTCCGGAGGGGCTTCCCATCATCCCGGCGTGCACGTCCCCTGCTCCGCGCTCCGGCGGTGCGTGGGGAAGCGCACGGGGCTCCCTCCCGCTGCGCAGCCCTGCCGAAGGCCACGGGGCGAGCGGCAGCTCTCGCGTGGAGCGCTGCACCTTGCAGGCACTGCTGAAGCACTGACTGATCCCGACCTCATCCCGGGGAGCCCGGGCGAGGGAAACGGCATGGGAGAGAGGCACATGCAGCTGAACTCTTGTGTCAAGTCTGTCTTAAATACTTCGAAAGCAGGGGACCAAAAATAGGAAGAGAGCAAATTCCTCAACTCGACTGTTTCAGTGCAAGGAATCTGGGAAAGAAACTGGATGGATTGGGAAGCTGAAATGGGGGGAAAATACCTGACCTAATTATAATTATAAATATATAATATAATTATTATTATAATTTTAATTATCACTACTGAAATTGATGGGATAGTATATGTAATAACTTATTAAAGTCGCTGGCTGCAGTGCTTAAGGAGCGTGGTGAATAAGAGAGGGAGAAGCTGGGTAGTACTCTGCAGTAAAGACACATATAGAGACTTGTTGACTGATAACTGGGAAGTTTGATTTCCATATGCATTTGACAAGGTGGTTAATCAAAGTTTTGCAAGGGGACTAAACAGTAGTAGCATAAGTGGATATAGCTAGAAAAACATTAGGAAACACTAGGGAAGGAGAATGCAGTGCATTATACCCTGGCTCAATTTATAGTATATCAACGTGTGTTAGGAAGAAACCCGGCAAATTCGGAGTAGAGTGGTGCCTTCCATACAAGAAGAACCTGTTTGTCTGGAAAAGAGCTGGGTGGGGGCGTTACAACTGACTCTGGAAAGCCACAGTTTATGAGGCAGGCATTAATTCAGCACCTCTGCTTGTACAAGAACTAGGGGGTGTCAAATAAATGTAGCTAGAGGCAGACTGAGAACAGACAAAATGAGGTGTTATTGTATAGGTATGTAATTGATCCATGGAACTCCTCTCCACAGGATTTTGTAGGTGCTAAAATTTACCCAGGCCCAAGGAGATGCTAGATTAGCTCACAAAAGAGAATGTTATTGAAAGCTGTAGTGTAATAGATGCCTCTGCAGTGAGAGAGGGTGCCCGGGGTGCAGGCTGTGCAGGAGCGTCATGCAGGGCCCTGTGCCTGCTAATTCCGTGGGGAAGCAAAGGCTGTTGCAGCAGAACAGACAATGCAGCAGAGAGCTTCATAGCACATGTCCAGGAGAGTGGCCTGGGACACGCTGGGGTCAAACTGGGATAATCCAAGAGGCTCCCCAGCCTCAGCCTCAGGGATTTCTCTGTCCTGTTATCTGTGAGTGCGCTGGTTGCTACGTGTTGACCGGTGTGTAAGGCTGTGGGTCTGAGCTGCCTGTTGATCACAAAGCCACAGGCTGCGGGGGAGTTAATGCTACTTGAAATTGGCCCCAGCTGCTGGCTGCAACTTGATTTAGGAGATGATCTCTCATGAAATTGGTATCTGCCGTGCTAGTGCTCTGGGAGTCTCTGCCTGGACACAGCAGACGGCCTTTGTGAGTGATGGCTTGTGCTCTTCCCACAAAGCTTGGCCACAGTGGGGGTGAAGGCCGGGCTGGACAACTGCTGCAGAGAGCTCCGAGCTGCCCCGTGTCTTCCCACAGCATCTCCCCTGCCGACCTGCCGGCTCCTGGAGCAAAGCATGGGCCAGTGTGGAGATTTCCATGCTTGGGGGTCCCTTGGGTTGTGTTTCAGTTCCCAGAGGTGACGTGCAAGCCCAGCCTGGAACTGAGAGAACTCCCTGCGGTTTGCACCAAACTGCGGTGTGCGCTTCGAGCAAGCCTTGTATTTACCTGTGATGGCAGAAATGTGGGAGCCAGGGGGAATGTTTTAAGCAGAGGTATCAGGAAAGCTGTCTGTCAGCTAGAACATCTTTACAGGCACACTGTAAATCTGCTTGTAAAGCAGATGTAAATACTCGCTTCTGCAAAAGCAGGCATGCAATATTTTGAAAACATTATAGATCGCCGTTAAAAACCGTGAGTTTACATATGTTGGTGTGTGAGAGTTCGCAGCTGGAACATTTGAATTCTTCATGCAAGATTGCCCAAGTCATTCCAGAAATCTCTGCCTTTCCAGGTACCTGCACTGCTACTGGCTGTGTGTTATGTGGTTTCATCATGTGGAAACACAGGCCAGGGCTTTCTGCTCCGAGAGCCTGCAGCCGGGCTGCGCGCTGGATGTGCTGCGCGCCGCCGCTCGCGGGGGAGCCGGGGGCTGCTGGGCAGGCGCCTTTGCAGGTGGGCCCCGGCTCCTCTCTGGCCTTCCTCAGAGGAAACACCCCGTGCTGTTTCCTCTCTGTGGCAACGTTTGCAGCGGTGCGTTGCTCTTGCAGCGTGCTGATCCCATGGCACGTGCTGAACACAGGAACGTGCATCAGAGCTTTGCTCCGTGGCGCCCTGCAGAGTGACATGAGCAAACACAGCTTCCTTTTCTTCCTGCCTTTCAGCTGCTGGGTAATTCCTTGTACACAGGGAAGTTACCCGTATAATTTGGCAAATAGTGAATTTTAATAAGTGAGCATTTTCAAACTGTGCTGTCCTGACCCTTTCTTGCTGGCTGAGCACTGCCACTTTCACTGAGCTACAGCGTGTTGGGGTAGCAGAGATGCACCAGTTTGCAGAGGGCTGGGAAGAGAGCGCCTCTACCCCAGATGTTCCAGGCCTGGCCCTGCTTCCTCGAGGCAGGAATGCTGGGGAAGGGCCAGGCAGTCTGGGTCAGTAGTGTGGTCATGGCAGCTTCCCCCAAGAGCCACGTGCTCCTGAAATGCAATTGCCTTGAGATGTTGCAAAAGCAGAAGGGTTTCTTTTCTGGCAGAGCATTCCCATTTTTACAGGGATGGAGGGAGCCTCGATAGTTCCTGATGGGCTCTCCTAACCCCTCACTCTTCTTCATGTCCTGTCCATGTGAAAAAGAGCCAGATTCCTTCCCCAGCCTTCTGGGCTGAGCTTATGTGTTAAAGCTAGCAAGGAGAACAGAGGGCAGGCTGACACAGCGGCTTTGCCAGCGCGGGCAGCGGTGCCAGACATTGTTCCTCCATGTGAGGAGGAACCGGGTGAGAGCCGGTTGTGCCTTGGAGCTCTCCGTGCTGGCTTTGCAGGCAGGCAACAGGAAGCCCCTCCCGGATAGACGCGGGAGCCCCTGGCTCTGCAGGAGGCTTTTACCTGCAGACGTCAAGTGCCAGCCCGGTCTGCGCACTTGCAAACCATGCGTCTGCTGGCAGGGGGAGCCTGTCTGCCCCGAGGTGCTTGGGCGTTCTTCCCTGCTTGAGCTGCCCCAGCTGTTTGGGGTGAGCCCAGATGTCACCCGGCAGGGCTGGCTGCTTTCCCGAGCGTGCTGGGTACCCACATGTGCCGTGTTCCCGTCCGTGCCCGCCGCAAGCGGCCCCGCTGTGCGTGTGCGCAGGCTGCTCTGGTGCCACCGACGCAGTTGCTGTTTAACAAGGGAGGCGGGTTCAGGCCAGTCCCCTGGATGCTGCGGCGCCGAGGAGGCCTGTTTCCCACAGCACGATCGCCGTCTTGCTCCAACGTGACCCGCAGCCCCTTGGGGTGGTGTCACTTCTCATTATTTCCGTTGGCTGCTCCCTCGCCGTGGTGCCGCCATTGATTATTTTGGATGTCCTAGATCTGTCAGAGCGAGGCAGGCGTGTGCTGTTATTTCACCTCCTGCAGAGTGACAGGGTCTTGGCATTTGCCCTGCCGGGGCAGTTGTTTAGATGAACACCCTGGTGGTACTGGGCAGAGGAAGCTTTCGCCTAGCCCTCCTAGCACCACTTGTTATTTTTAAGGGAGGGCATACACTTTTCCTTTTGTAGCTAGCCTCTCTCTCCCTTTATGTAAAGGTTAACAGCATGCAAGCTACTTGAAGTCATCCTGCATTAAACTCCTCGGCCTGCTCAAAGCCTGGCCCAGCTGGGTTTGTGGGGACTGCTGTCCCCCAAGGTCTGGCTGGCAGCTCTGCCTTAGCTTTTTAGAGGTTAACAAGACGCAATAGGGACAACATCTGCCTGCAGCTCTGCTGCCCCTTCCCCTGCACAGTTTGTAGTTAACTGAGACATTAGATCATTTAACTTAATGCATTTATTTTCCTGGATGTCTTTTTAGTTTCTCTTCCCATCTCACCTGTTCATTGCTTTACCGTTTTCTCTCCTTGCTGTTTTGTAATTCATGACAGCCTGGAATTAAGCCATATTTTGTCTGATGACAAGGTCTCCTGCTGCTCTAACTGCAACTACAAATGTGTCTTCACACTCCTCCTCCCCCGGTGACACTGCATATGAAATGGGGAGCAAGCAGCACGTACAGCTCCATGCTGAACCCGTTGAGTGTTCAGCACTGTCCAAGGTATGGAGCCCAGGCAAGGTCCACGGGACTGAGCACCATTAAATACTGGTGTCTTACACCTCAGTGGGTTATGAGGAGACAGTCAGATGTACCGGAAAAAATAATTTTCTGAAACAAAGCGTATCCTTTTCCTAAATTTTCCCCTTCCCTCTCTCATAGTGACCATGCATGCTGCAACCCCACTGTGAGACACAGATACCCCCCTGGCTTGTGGCCAGGCCAGTGCAGAGGAAACAGGAGTTGGGGTGAAACAGACCTTTCCTCTTGTGCTTAGGGTCTCTCTCAAATTAGGAGCAGGGCATGGAAATAGCAGTGGGGACACAGACATTTATCTGGGCCAGGCAAGAACAGTCAGCCTGCTACAGCAGTCCCCAAAGCTGTACCAAATCCTTTAGCCTGTGTAGATAGTTGCTCCAGGGCTTTTACAAACGTACTGAAAGCCTCTCGGAGCCAAACTACTCAGGCTGCCGAGCTGGTGTTGAAAACTTTCCTTCGCCTATGTCAACATGCTCAGAGGTGACAGTGTGTTGACCAAGGTCTAATTCTCCAAGGCTTGAAGGCAACTGAGTGAATACAGGGGCTCTGCAGAAAGAGCGGCCTGCCAAGCAGTGTGGCTGCACCCCTGGTGCCATGTGGCATCCAGGGAGTGCTCTGGGTGTCTGTCTTGGTCTGGCTCTGGGTCTGCCCCAGGGCACCTGGAGCAGAAGGTGCCAGAGCCACACTGTGAAGCTGGTGGGTGATGGCAGCGTGCAGGAGCTGCCGTGCATGGGTTGTAGCAATGATTTGTGATCTGCACCTGGCAGACAGCTTGTTTTTTTAATTAGTTAGTAGGCTGGAATTGCTGTGAAGAATCTACTCGTCTTCTCTGTTGGGTGCATGGAGCTGTAGAAATCTGTTTAATGACGTTACTAGTCAGCCGGGGCAGCTCTGGTTTCTTGGATATGTCCTTGTCATCTTTGACACCCTATTGACTAGGCAGGGTTGGAGAAGCTGCATTTAGCTGCAAACGTGGGGGTTAAGTTACCAGCACCATGATAAGCCCCTCTGAGGTAGCATTTTAGAGGATCTTTTATCCTGCAGGGAAGACGAGCTCCAGGGGGGAGCGCTCCCTCCTTACACCAAGCTGCTCTGCCAGAAGCCATCCAGCATTGGCACCGCTGCTGTCCGAGGGGAGGGGGGATACAAACATTCCCGAGCTGCTTCCCCGTGAGAGGAGCCGCTTTCCCGGCGCAGAGGCCCCGCGGCGGAAGGGAGGCGCCGGCGTCGCTGCCTCCCGGGCCGCGGGGCCTCCCGCGGGACCCGCGCGCTGGTCGGCGGCGGCCTGTGCGCAGCGCCTCACGTCTACCCGCGCGCTGGTCGGCGGCGGCCTGTGCGCAGCGCCTCACGTCTGCCCGCGCGCTGGCCGGCGGCGGCCTGTGCGCAGCGCCTCACGTCTGCCCGCGCGCTCCCGCCGCCTTCCCCCGCGTGAGCCTCGGGGCTGCGGCAGGGTCAGCCCCGTGGTGGGCGCGCGGGCAGGAGCCGTTCATCGTGGAGGCAGAGAGGAGACTCTGTCTGTCGAGAAGATAAGACCTGAAAAGGGGAGCACACAACAAAACAGGAAGCTGCTCGCAACTCTCATGACAGCAGAAGGGAAAACTGCCGGGGAGCAGCCAGGAACATTGGAGTTAGCAAAACAAAGGAAGCCTCTAACAAAGGACAGACAAAAGAGCAGAGTATGTTTGTATAAATAAACTGTGCGTATCCATGCTTGGCTTATCATGCCTCTGGCATCTCTGCCTGGCACTGCCGCAGCTCGTGCTTGGCTCCCTGCTGCAGCCATCACAGGAGGCTTCAAGGAATGGCAGTGCAGCAGGTAGCACCTTCCACGTTGCACATTCCCCTGCCGAGGGTGCCAGCTACACCGTGCCTGAGCCCGGCCTTGGCACTGCTCACTGCCGTGATGTAGTTCTTGGCCACGTGTCTCTCTGAGCACCAAGGGCAGTTTCACAGCCAGCGTGAGCAGCTTTGCAGGCTCTGCGCGCGCGAGGCCGTGGCCCCATGTGTCTGTTGTCCGCACGCTGCCCGCTGGAGCAGAGGCTCTTCAGAGCTGGCCCGGGGCGTCGATGGCCTCAGGCAGCAATCTGAAAGTTGCTGCTGATCTTCCACCACTCCTGATTTCCAGAAAATGTGAGAGTCCTAATTGTGTGAACGCTGTTGGCAGCTACAGGGAGGAGACTGCAGATGTACAGGCCAGAGTGTGCTGGTCGGGTCTCCTAGGTGTGCGGGGAGTGGTGGCTCCCAAAACCACAGAAAGAGCCTTTCTGCCCCAAGGTACAGGTGGCAGCTGAAGGCAGCAGCCCAGGGCAGCACTGGGATGGTCTTTGTGCCTGGTGGTGCTTGCGTTGGGCCTTCCTTGGGTGACAGGGCCACCTGCCCCACGCCGAGCCAGCCTTCACCTCTCATGTCTGGGGCTGTGGGGCCTGGATCGAGCACACTGACGTGCGCAGTGGGGAAGGGGTAAGGGCATGGTGAGGGGCCCTGGGGCAGCAGCACAGAGGCAGGGAGCTCTCAGCTGTTGGGAGAGTGACTTCTGGGTGGCAGAAATCAGCACAGGAGTCAGAGCCAAACTCCCAGCAATGCACAGAGCCAAACTCGCAGCAGTGGTGAGGGGGCAGCTGTCCAGATGTGCCCAGCATTTGCAGAAAAGCAAATCTGGACCCTCCAGCCTCACTGACCCCCAGCCCACGAGCCTGGCTTGGCTTGGACTTACTCCTTTCGATAGTTCAAGTTAAATGACAAAACCCACATTTGTTCCATGCGGTTTCCCAAGACCCCTGAAGGCAGCTCTGCGGGTGCTCCCCGCAGAGCCTGTGCAGCCAGCAGGGGACACTCCTGTCCCTTCTGTGCGGTGTCGCTCCTGCTGGCTGCAGCTGCCTGCGCTCCCCACAGAAGGGTCTGAGCCGCTTTGAATCCAGCAGTGTATGTCTGTGACCATCACCGTGCCCGTATCCATTTCCCCACTGCGTAGGCTCCGGAAAGGTGCAGGGCCTGATAGGAGAGAGGGAGCTCCTGAATCTTGTATTGCAGGAATGGCTCCTGCTGGCTCTGCATGGAAAGGCTTATCAGCGAGGCACCAACAGGAATGCCGGTGGTGTTCCCCTTGATCTCATCTCTTCTGTTCTGCCTCAAAGATCAGGCCTGGCAGTGAGCCAAGGGCACCAGCCACTGGCCCTGTATGTTGCAAAAAGAGCCGTGGAGAGGCTGGGGTGCTCTGGAGAGCTGTCTGGCTGCATGTCCCCCGCTGCCCGCTTACCCCCAAGTTGTGTGTCTGTGGTTAGGAAGCGTTAGGTCCTGTGACATCTTCATGGGAGCAGCCGATATGTGTAGGCAGGGAGCAGTGCGACCTGGCAAGGCTTTGGCTAAGAGAGCTGGGACTGCCAGACGGTGCCGTGCGCGATCGGTGGTGCTGCAGGTGTCAAAAGGGAGGCTGCAAGACATTGGCCGGCTCCCTGCGTGTGGAGGCTTGGGCAACCTTAGGGAGCGCTCTGGTCAGGTTTATCAAGCACCAGGCTGTGGTGCAGGCTCCTTGGGAAGCCCCCAGCTCCAACTGTGGTGAGCGGGGTGCTCTGGGAGTGCCCTCTCCTCGCACGGTGGGCCCTGTACCCGCTACATCACCGTGAGGCATCTCACCTGGACTGCATGGAAACGAGGTGAGGGTGCCCGCCGTGAGCCGGAACCACTGAAAATCACCACCTGCAGTCTGTCTGGGAGCAGATGGGATCAGGAATAATAGCATCCAGGTCAACCCAACCCATTTTTCAGGGAAAACAGGCTCTTCGGAGATCAGGTCCTGCTCAGGCACTTGGCTGCGGGGAGTGTTTGCCCCCAGGAGCAGCGAGACCCCCTCAGATCCAGGAATGTCTCCTGTTGTCATGGTGGACTGGAGCAGTTAGGTCCAGTGTCCTAAGAAGCAGCTTGCTGAGGGAGGAGGAGACCCTGCAGCGCGGGGCGGTGGGAGCAGGGCCATGCGACGGGCAGCTGCAGTGGCAGATGCAGTGGCAGATGCAGCCGGCGAGCGCGTGCGAGACTGGGGCGCTGCAGGGCAGCGGGCTGTGCCCCTCTCCCCATGTTCCCCAGTACTGCCCCACTGGCCACAGGAGAAGCCATGGGGCAGGGGGTGAGGGGACGGGCGCTGGTGGAAGAGTGGCCCTCGCATGCGGGGCTTGTGTCGCGGTGGCTGTGCTCTGCAAACTGCCCTGGCTCGCTCGGGGCAGCGGCGGGAGCCACGGCCCCGCTGCCAGGCCTGCTGCAGGCAGGATTTCCTCTGGCCACGGAGCAGAGCTTGTGCAAACAAGAGCCCAGCGATCAGCAGGGGACCTACACCAGCTCAGAGATGCTGCAGTGCTTCTGGTTTCTTCCAGTCTTAAGCTGTTTAAACCACTACTAAATTAACAGTAGTTAATGCCATGCCATTCTATGGATGTCTTTTGGGCTTTGCATTGTTGATGCAACTCTCCATTTCATTATTTGTTGTTTGACACAAGTTGTTATTTTTACTCATTTCCCGTCTTTGCGGATTGACGTGGTTAGCATGACTGCAGGTGGTGATACGGTTTTGACCCAGATTCAGCTTGTTCTGTATGGAAGAAGGGGGTTTGGAGTAGAGGTTGGCTTTGCCTTTGCTTTGCCAAGGCTTGGGTACAGCTCTCACACAGGTTATCAGGACTGACTTGAAAGAATTTGCCTACGTAATAGAAATACGTCTCTGCTACCTTGAAAGGCCAGAATGCGTGACGGGTATAGTGCTCCTCAGCACTAGCATGTTCTTGCTTGTTCTTGTCTAAATATTAGAGCCAAATGCACCATTGATGCAACTCCTTGGGCTCCCCACACCTACATCCAGAGGTGCCGGGTATCCAGGAGGCTCCTAGTTTGGACAGGAAGCTCTCAAATTGCATGTTGAAGGTGCTTACCATTGCATTGCATCTTCCATACCTCTTTTTTTCCTATTAAATCCACTGCTGGCTGTCTCTTGCTAGGCCGTCCTAAGGGCAAACACAGAGCTGTGGAGCCCAGGGCTGCTCTCAGGAGGGACTTAGTAAAAGCTGCTGGGCGTCCTTCGTGCTCGGGTAGGCTTGGCAAAAGCAGCGTGTTCCTCCTCTGCAAGTCCTGTTCTCTCAGTGATGCCGGGTA
Source organism: Tinamus guttatus (assembly GCF_059628265.1). NCBI lineage: Eukaryota > Metazoa > Chordata > Aves > Tinamiformes > Tinamidae > Tinamus > Tinamus guttatus. The sequence goes on along the minus strand of NW_028288761.1, from coordinate 3,577,390 downwards.
GATCGCGCTGTCTCGAGGAGAGTACTTTGCTCGGAAGGGCGCGTTGCCCGTCCGCAGGCTCTGGGTGCTGGCATGGGGCGAGTGGCGCACGCGGGGGCCGCGCGCGCTGCGAGGGCAGAGCGGGGCCCCGCTCCCTGGGCACGGCGCGTCCTGCTCGGGCTCGCCTGGCCCACGCGGCCCGTCCTTCCCGCGGGATCGCCGCGCTCAGCGTGGGGAGCCGGGCTCCAGGTGCCGGCTCCGCGTCCGAGGCTGATTCTTCAGCAGAGCCAAGCCGGGGCAGCTCCCCCCCGGGGCTGCTGGTAGGAGGCTGCAGTAAAAAATTATGAGCCTTAAGTGGGGCCAGCCCGTGTCATAAAACTGTCACTGCTAATGGAGATCTCCGGTTAGAGTGGCTTAGCTCCCCTCTATGCACAATGGCTGGAAGAGCCAGAGCTGAATGCAGAGGAGCATAAAATATATTATGGCAAAGTCAGAAAACTCACTTTCCGAGCAGAGCACTGTGTGTTTTCCCACATTTCCAGCTGGACCCCTCCAAGCAGTTTGTGCCTAAGAGGAGATCATGTGATTCCTCCGCCCCCACATAGTAGTCAGGGCAAAGTGCGTGGTAAAAGGACAAAATACCGTGATAAATCATAAATATTAGTGCCTGACTCCTCGCCAGTCACAGGCAGCAATCACAGAGAAACCATCTTAGCCATTAATCTATTCGTGCAAGGAACATCTGGCAAAACAGCTTTTAGTGTCACCCACACTCGTTTTTGTCCCTGTGTCACAGTTAATGCTTGCTTAAAAGACAAGAAGAAAATGAAAAAAAATAACTTTTTTCTTGTCTAATTTGTTGGCTGCATTTTCTGGGGTCTTTTCTGCCAGCACAGCACAGAGACCAGCACAGGGTGATGGTGCCAGATCAGGCAGGGATAGGAAAAATGGAGGAGACAGGGAATTAGCTTCCCCCCCAAGCTTAGCCTTCATTCTGCGTTGTGATTAATTGCAGCGAGTGCTCATCTGTAATTTTGGAGAACAATCAGATGACGTGCCTTGTGGTAGACTTAATTGAAACCTGATGAGCCATCTCGAGCCCGCTTTGCGCTGGGGAAGGCTGTGCTGGAGCTGTCCCCGCTCCCTGCCGCTGCCAGGGCCGGGGTGGCTTCCCGGAGCTGTCCCTGGGCACTGCCGGCCCCTCTCCCTGCTCCCTGCGGGCTGAGGTTGTGCAGGATCCCGGGTTTGGTGCCCGGGTCCGAGTTGTCCCCAGGCAGGGCAGGATGCGGGATTTCAGCGGCTGAGTATGGAGCACGCGGGAAGCCTGGGCTTAGCTGAGGGGGAGTTGGACGTGGGGCACTTGGGATGCCGGTCTCGTTCCCCCTTCAGAAATCCTTTGTTCTGCCCATTCGTCTGCTTGAACGGTGCTAGCAATTTCTGAGGCAGTTAGGAGGGCTGAGGGAAATTGCTTTCAGGTCAAGACCTGCTTTAGCCTGTAGTGAATTACTACGCCTGAGTTTTAAATCTTTGCAAACAGAGGATTATGGTGGTGGTAAATACTAGGGTAGGCCTGGGAACTGCCCTGCTGCAGGATGGACTGAATGCAGGTTTCCCTTCAGGAGATACAGAATGATAGAGGCCAAAAAAATAAATTGAGATATAGCTTTGGTTATAGCTCAGATAATATTTATTCTTGATTTGTATTTCAGCTTAAAAACTTCACAGGCTAAGCAGTGTATTTCTAGTTGAACCTCATAGAGCTTTTTTCCCTTTTAAATGAGGGCAGTACATTAGATATGACCATTTGCTGAGAGCCCTGGATTAGTGCAGGATTTTCAAAAAATTTGGAGCTGCTGTGCAGCCTTGTGTTTGGCTGAAACACAAATGTGAAGTGATAAATGCGTTTGAAATGGAAAAGTTACATTCCTGCACTGAAAGATAGCTCTGTGTGCCTGGTTGCTCTCATCATCTCCGGATCTCCAGTCCTGACAGTTGCTTTTGAGTTTGGAAAGAAAAAAAGAAAAGGCTTCTTCCTGTTTGCAGCATAATGGTGACAGCAAGCGCCAAACACCACGAGGCGCGGAGAGGAGAGCGTGGGGATGCGAGCTGGGGACTGCAGCGAGGGCGACGCCGGGGCAGCGGGGAGAGCCGGGAGCGGAGCCGAGAGCTGCCGGGCTCTCCCGGGGCGCCGCCGGCCCGGGCTGGGCACGCGGGTGTCCGCGGGGCCGGCATCGAGACAGGGCAGAGCAGCCGGGCACCCCCGTGGGGCCGGCCAGGCCCTTTCTGGACGCCCCACGCTCCGGCCAGGAGCGATGCCCAGAGCAATACCCTCAGGAGGGTGCATTCATCCTTCCATCCGGAAATGCCTGGAAGTGGGAAGGATGAGGCCTTGTTTGCTAATTGCTATGAAAACAGTGTTAGAGGGAAGCTGAAATGCCCGTGCAGCCTGCAGTAAGCTGCAGCAGCCCCTGTCCGCAGCAAGTGGGACTGAAGCAGGTTGACAGTCGTCTTAATCCAATTAGTGCCGAGTGCTAAGCATCCCAGCCAATTTGCTCCTGGCTTTTGTAACGCACATAAATAGCTGTGGCATTACATAAGACCGTGGCCGCTGCAGGCTGCCTGGCTTAGCTGCCGATCTGTGAACGACCTGCTCGAGGCTGCTGAGCAGGGCTGTGGTGCCGCCGTCCGCAGCGCGCTCCCGAAGCCACCCCGGCGCTCCAGAGAGCCCCGTCTCTCCCAGGCTCTCCCAAATGGTCTCGTGCTGCAGAGGAGGCTGCGGAAAGCTGGCAGGAGCTGGGTGGCCATGGCCGGGTGGACGTGGCCAGTCCTTGCTCTGCCTCCTGCTGCTCTAGTGAGCTGCCCGGCTCTTTTTCTCCCTGCTGGGGGAAGGAGCCGGCTGTCTCGCAATGGCAAACGGGTTAGAGGGCCCTTCACTGTCACCGCCCGTCTGCCCGGGGGACCGTGACAGCAGTGAGGAAGGGCAAGGAACTGGCCACACTGGAACCAGCTCCACGGGACTTTGAGCGGCAACACCGGCAAAGGGAGCAAGGGCCAGAAAAGCCCTGAATTCCTTCCTGACTTCCCATGTCTTGGGTCATTTTGTAGCTGAGCAGAGGGGCACTCTGTGCAATGGTCCCAAGACCCTCGTGGGCACAGGACTGCCCTCAGAAATGACACCGTGCAGCCTCCTCACGCTCTGGTTTTCTCACTGCAAGCAGAAGATGTTCCAGTGTCTGCAGACCCTGCTCGTCTCCAGCAGAATATTGTCAGGAATAATAAAGTTTTCAGGCTGTCAGCAGTTTTGTGCATGCACAGTGTTGTAATTCTGCCCTTGGGGAAGCCTGTGTCAGGCCACTGGAAACTAATGAGCTTGTGAAGGTGTTATTGAGGGTGTAAGGTGGTTACTGAATTGCTGCTGTTGTCCACAGTGGGCATTACTCTATTTGATGCTTAGAGCTAGGGACGGTAGCACAAGTTGGAGCTGGGAAGCCCTTGTTGAACAAGTAGCTTTTCCAAGAAGTGCAGAGCAGCAGCTGAATGTGGGATTTGTGTGGCTCTTTCTGCAGAATAGGGAAAAAGTCCTGTTGTGGAGCTGAGCTGGTGCTATTTATTGCTTTTCTGGCTGGTATAGAAAGCCAGTCTTCTGACCGGTGGAGGGGTTTGATAGGAACAAAAGGTTACCAGATTAGTTTCTGATGTAAATCATGCCTAAAATGTAGTGTGGTAAGTGCTGTCATGATGGTTGAAGGTTGGTAGCTTTATACAGGGCTTGCCACAGGAATGGTTCGGCCCTGGATGGGCTCAGAATCTTGCCCATGGTTTGGTTGGGCCCAAGCCTCACTGGGTGTAAGTCATCGCATCCCTGTTGGTATTTACTGAGTAAAGCTTTGTTTCTTTTTTTGTCATTTCAGAAATAACACGAATCATCCAGGTAGACTTGGACCTGAAATACAAAGCCAACATCCGAGACCTGTTTGAGGAGTTTGACAACTTCAAGGAAGGAGCTGTGATTGGGATTGCCAGGGAAATGCAACCGGTGTACAGGTACAGCAGCCTGCCCAGGGCAGGAGCACGGGGTAAAGGGAATGGGCAGCCGTTGGCTTTTATATTTTCTGTTCAACTCATTCAGCCTTTGGAACAAAATCTGCAGAGAAAGAATCTATCAATCCCAGCAAAAGATTTAATCAGAGTCTCCTAGGCAGATATGAACTAACCGTACACTGTCACCATCATTTCCCTGATTTCTCACATCCTGTCAAGGCTTTCAGAATTGAGTTTCTGATAATCAGTGCCCAAATTCCTGCCTAGGCTCACAGAATACCTGTTAGAGGAGGTTTTCCCTAACCATTTCTGTTTAGATGCTGTAAGTGAATTTTGGAGTTTTACTTTGTACATCAAGGTCCAGAGTTTTGGGCCCTGAATACTGCTGGTCTGTCCAACGAGTAGCAGTATTTCCTTTTCCAGGTGGACGTGGGACCAGTGCGTTTCAGATGTGCTTGTGCATTCTGTGATGCTGGCAGAGATCAGAGTGCAGACAGGCGGCAGTCACAGCCTGAGGACTAGCTCTGAGCAGTGTTGTTAGTTGCTTTACATCCTGCTATTTAGCTTTTCTCTTTGTTTTGCTTTCCTCCAGCGTTCCCCCCAGAACAAACTGGGGAATCACACTGTCAGGAGATTTACGCAGATCACAGTCTGCCTTCTCCAGCCATGAGCTTTACTGCAGGGAATCTGAACCACATCCTGTGCAAATGCAAGATCTTCTGGGGAATGCCATGACTGCAAGAGAGAGGCTCTTTTGTTGGTGGCATTTGGTGGTTTCTCCATTTCTATTAGGCAGAGAATACATTTGAGTTTGATAATGAGGCACAGCACAGAGGCATGGAGTGTGCACCTGGGGTGTCTCCTCACACACAGGGTGATGCTGCTCCTGTCCTTCAGCTGCTTGTGTCAGCAGTGGTGTTGGGGTCCTGTTCTTAGCTGCAGTGGACCCTTTGCTGAGGAGGTATTCATACAGAGAAGTCTACTTGGGTAAAACTCTTGATGACCTGGGCTTGCAAGCATGCAGATAGTCTCATGGTCTGCTGTGCAGATGTTCTGGTCTCTCCCGAAGCTGGTGGTGACTTTGAGACTTCATCACTCACAGAGAAGAGCCTCAGCCTCTCAGAAGCAGCAGCCAAATGTGGCAAAGTCATTTCCCGAGTTCCTAGTGCTCTGAAGCTGCAAAGTGCTGCTCTGTCATTCGTGAGCAGTGCTGTAACTATCTGGCAGAAACAGGGCTGACTGACATTTTTGAACGTGCTCGCCGTGGATTTGTTCCAGCTGTGCTTAAGGGTTCAGTTAGTGCTTTTTGTGCTGGTGTGAAACGTGCACTAGAGAAAATGCCAGCTGGGCAGTCTGGAGGGAAACTGGACAAAGATATTTGGTGGAGTCAGCGAGAGGTGAAGGGACTCTCTTAAGGTGTCTGGTACTGCTGATATCCTGCATGGCCCCATGTGCTTCCTCATTTCTCATACAGCTTTCTGCCACGCGGCTGGTCTCAGTGGAAGTGGGCTCCAGCTCTGATTTTTCAGACAGCAGATGAGATGAGATATCTCCACTGTAGCTTGTTCTTTGCACACTTGATGCATCGGCCAGCAGTGACTGTGGTGGTAGCGGGCGGCATGGTGAGAGCTTGCCAGGCTCTTCCCACTCACAGGGCTCCAGAGCAGAGCAGCTCCAGGTTCCTCGGGCTGAGCTGCGTCCAAAGGAGGCAGCCTGGGGATGTCACTGTGTGGTTGCTGCACCAGTCTCTGCACGGTGTGCGCCGCCGTGGGACACAGGCTGCCAGCCAGAGCCTCGCACACAGGAGGGATAGTCCTGAGAAAGGTCTGGTGGGCACTGGGTCAGGGACCAGATGAAAAGGAGCTGGATCCCTGCTTAGCAGCAGGGGCACCCGGCACTGGGTGAGTGCTTGGCAGCCCGGTCACTGCTGGGGCTAGCAGTGACTTCAGCCCAAGTGCAGTCACGAGGCTGAGCTGCGTCCGGAGCTCTCATGCCGAAAGGAAGAAACACACGTGGCAGTGCAAAGAAGTTGTTTCCTAGTGCTTCTCCAGAGGTGGGGCACCACTCGGCCTCTAGCTGCGACGGCCAAACAGCCTCGCTCCCAAGCCTTGTCTTAGTGCACTCTTTGGTGATGAAAACAGGGTTTGTTTCATGCCAAGCTGGTGGTGCCATTTAGGAAAATCCAGCATCTCCTTTGGTCCAGATGTGAACTGTGTCGGTTCCCGACAGCCGTGCAGGCTCAGCATCCTCGAGCCACACCAGACTGGCCAGGAAAGGGCGTCCCTGTCTCCTGTTCTGTTCCCCATGTGCCACTTGCCTATGGGCAACACAGTTGGGCTAAATTAGGGGAGAGGGTGAACGCAGAGTTCAGACATCACAGGAGGTTGTGATCCCTTGGCCAGTGGGGCTGGAAATAGGCTCATATTTGGCAGGTGCTGTGTTAAGTGGGATCAGATATTTCCAGATCAGTACTTACAGAAATTGATTTAACTTATCCTGTCTTGTTTAAAGGATGAACCTTAATTTTCATTTTAATTATTGGTGAGTCAGATCACCAGCTCAGGATGCCTTAAGGAGTTCTCAGCTGAGCTGAGCGTCTGAAATAGCTTGACTGCATTCGCTAATCCTAGCGGAAATGTTCTCGGGGAAAGATTAAAAAAGCTTAATAACTCTACGTGTCTTGTCTTTTCCTCCTGGGCGGCTCTAGCAGCGGGATCGATACCTGCATCTCCTGGCTCCCCAGGCAGAGACTGCGTTGGCCCCGGGCTCTGCTGGAGCGCGGCGAGTGCAGCATGGGGCAGCCTGCCCGCAGAGAGCACCCAAGGGAGTCAGGGTGGGCACCAAGAGGGCCCTGCTCCAGCAGAGCAGCCACAGGAAAGCAGCGGCGCGGGCGCTCTCCAAAGGGTTGTCTGCAACCAGCAGAGCTGCCTGGGATGAGAAGCTGGAGAGCAGGGAGGGTGGTCCTGCTGACCCTGTGGGGATCGGGCCCCATGCAGCCATTCCTAGAGGTCCTTGGAGGGAAGGGGATGTCCCTGGGGAGCAGGGCTGGGCACACAGGGGACGTGGTTCTGTGCTACCCACAGAAGGCAGCAACTGTGGTCATGAGTGTGTGCAGGGACCCCGAACACACAGGGAGAGGGACCCTGGCTGGTTGCAGCTGCTGTCAGCCAGGAGAGCGAGCTTGGGGCAGAGTTGGCAGTGCCCTCCGTGCAAGCATGGAGGTGGGCAAGGTGCCCCCTGCTCCCCGTGCTGGGAGAGTGGTGCTGCTCTGGACACTTGTCCCGTCATCTGTGAGGTCTTCTCTGCCTGTCTCCTGTGGATGTTTGTTCCTGGTGCCTAGGTACAGGCCAGAAATAACCCACGTAGATTGCCAGGATGAGTTTCTAGATTCTAGACAACATGTTTTTCTTGAGGTTTGAGCAGGTATGCATCTTGCTGTGTGTCCTCCCTGTATCGGTGTGGTATTGATTATACAGACCCTGGAAGCCCTGGGAGAGCAGGTCCCGAGCCGAGACCGAGCGACCCGTGTTTGCGGTGGGCGCTGCCGTCCCGGGAAGGAAGGCAGCCCGGCCAGCCGCAGCAGTGACATTCAGGTGACCTCCCGCAGGGTCACGCCCAGGCAGGGCTAGGGATAATGAATCACACTTCCCAGAGAAAAGGATTTTGGAATTTCCGCTTTCCTTCATAGTTACGTGTACAAAAACACAAATCGTCAATGCAGAAGGACAGAGCTTGCCAGAGCGTGCATTTTTCTTCATCCTCCATCTGTTTCAGTGACATGTCAGTGATAGCAGGTTTGCTCACAAATATGACTTTGTTTTATATGTAATTTATAAATGGAGCTCAAGCTTCAAGGCATCTCTCCTCTCAGAGTTGTGACTTTAGAGCAAATCATATAGCACCGTTTTTAGAATATGAGTCTCGTCCTAACGTCTCTAGTCGGAGAGCTCAGCTCAGCTGCCGAGTCCCTCCCGCACTGTCATTAATCACCACTGATCATTTCCTAGAATCCTGAGCCAAATGTGAACACGCTCACGAGAGCATTTCTGGCTGTGCATGCAGCAGAAATCACCGCTGTTCCTGGGCTGGAAAGAGACATCTCCGTGGCTGTGGTGACGGTGTCATTCTCTGCTCTGGTTTGTGGGCTGGCAGGGCGAGCTGGGCTCGACTGAGCCCAGATGCTGACTCTCTTCTCTGTAGGATGATGCTGCGCTCGGAGCATGAAGTGCTGCTGTATCCGCTTTGGGTGTCCTGGCAGGATTTCAGCGCCCAGAATGGTAAATCCAGCCCCACTTAATCACGTCCAATTGTTAGAGCTTAAAGTAAACTACAGGGAATAGCTACTGCTAAGCACAGTGGCATGGCTGGCCCGACTGTTGAGGCTAAATTGGTGTTGTCCAGCGAGGCAGATCCCTTTTTTAGCAGTGCAGTCAGCAGAGTTAAGTGAGCGGGATAGATTATACGTTTGGTTGCCTGAATTAGTCCAAGGAGGGCTGACTCTGTATTCCTGTCCCCGAAGGGATCTGCTTTGCATTGCTTTGGCACAGAGCTAGAGAGTGGAGGCGGTTGCCAACTCTCTGGCTGTGGTTTGTGGGACAGGGCATGCCTGGAGGTGACCGCAGTGAGCCTTGGGGTGCTCAGCTGCAGCAGGGGATTGCCAGCCTCCTTGTCCAGAGGACAAGGCTGAACTCTGTTGTCCAGTGAGTATCTGTGGCCTGAACTGAGCTCCTTCTCCCCGACCTCCTGCTGCAGGTGGTGGGTACAAACAAGCCTAGTAAAAACAGTCTCTACATGCGGCGTTCCTTGGTTGAACTTTTTGTTGTTGAAATTTTGACCTTCTGTGTCAGTATGGGCTGTGTTATGTTTTTTTGGTGTGCTGCTTTTGTCTTCATTTGAAAGCACATGCCTAGTGTTTCTTGTCATCAAGTCACTCGGCATGGAAGGAGCCTTGTGTGAGCATAGCGTCTCCCTCCTGCTCAATGTCCATGTTGTTAGACTTGCATCTCTTTTTTAAAAGGGCTTCAAGACAAAAACACAAGCTGGCAAAGTGTGAGTGTCTTTATAAAAACCTTTGCTATTTTTATACCCTAAGCAACATTAATATGAGTTTTACGTGTGAAGTAGAGGTGCCAGCTCCAGCCATGTGTTTCAGCACAGACACGGGTTTGTAGCCTCCACAGGAAGAAGTGACGGGGGCAGTGTGGGAGCGTTGGAGGCGAGCGGTGCCACTGGGCTGCGGCTGGCGTGGGGGTCTCTCGATTGCCACCTCTGCTTTCCTTCCTACTTTGCGTAATTCCTTCCGATACCAGCTCTGCCCGGTGGAATTTTACCCCAATGTTTGCATCTTCACTGGGTTGAAAAAGTTTCCTGCAGGAGCAGCAGAGTGATGTGGTCAGATTTGCAGTTTTAAGAGATGCCAGTGTCCTGGAATCTGCTCCCTAACACAAACCAGGGGATGTTTTCCAAGCACTGAATTGTGCCCAGGGTTGTGGCCCCATGCTTTCACTGTGCAGAAGGCGAGCTGTGCTCTTGCTTGCAGTCCTGTGGCCATGAACCCAGGCTGTACTGGAGCACACTCAACACAGAGCAAGGAGGGAGGGGTCTCAGAGCTCTCCTGGGCCTGGTGGCTTGCAGGGCTCTGGACTGGCATCCTCAGTGGCCGGGACAGGCTGATCACTATCTCTGAAAGGTCTGTGTGTCTTTTACCTTGTCTCCACAGCAATGGGGATGATGGATCTGGATCAACATAGTTCCCTGTGCTGGATGCTCAGTCTCGTTTCCTGCATGGCCGGTCAGAGGCAGCGCATGTGCACACAGGCATATTTTGTAAAATCCTTGTCTGGGAGGCAGCTCTCCTCCCAGGCTCTCCTTTCCTGGCATAGGCTGGATACTGACTCCTATCCTGGGCCTGGATACTGCTGGGTTCTGGGCTGGTGTGCTGAACAGCACTGGATACGAATGCTTTCGGGAAATGAAATAGTCAAAGAACAGCAAATAGGAAATGTCCCAGAGCCTGCTTGCACATCCTGAAGGTAGGGGGAAACCTCCAGACAGCAAAACAGGATGGCACTGGAGTGTTTCCATTCATTGACTCATGCTGAAACAATGCCCGGGTGCTGTTTGTCTTGGACAAATGTATTTCTGCGAGTAAAAAGGTCTCCTGACCTTCTCGCCACACAACTGCTGGGGTTTAATTGTTGCCCAGTCTGGGGCTGGCCCATTTCTTGAGGTCTCCCAGGATCCGTTTGAGGGGCCTGTGCATAGTGGTAGCTCCCACAGCCGGGCTAAAGCCCACGGCTGGCCATGCCCTGAAGCTGCACGTCGATGATCCCTCAGCCCTGTCCTCACAGGCAGCGTTTGGCTGTGGCCCAGCTGGCAGAGGCCAAGCTGCAGGGATCCGGTGCTGAGGGAGAGGTGCGGGAGCGCACATCTTGCGTGGACATTGCTCTGAGATCCAGAGCTGCTTGTGTCGTGTTTGTTTTCCTTCCAGCTGCAGCAGCCACACTGTTTTTCGGTCCTTGGGTCACGTATGTTACAGTGATACGTGTTATGGTGACAAATGTTATGTGGGACTGTCAGCATCTTGGTGAAACAAGAGCTTCGTCCTGCAAGGGGCTGAGCACCCTCTGTTGTCCTGTGCCCCCAAGGGAGCTGAGGGCATCCAGGGCTGTGCCCTAGGCTGTCCCTTGCTGGTGGGCTCTGTGTGGCAGTACTGCCACCTCATGTTGCAGCCTTTGCTGCTTTGCAGAGGGCGTCTTGCCAGGATGCAGTGCCCGGGCCTGTGGACAGGGCTTCTTCACAGCGCGGACGAGTGTCTGCTCGTGCGGCTGCCCGCCTGGGACCGAGGCCAAGGCCGGGTGCTCGTGCTTCAATGGGAGCAGTTCTGGGGGAACGATTCAAATCTGCCTCTGAAGTCTGTCAGATCCAAAAAGCTTTCCATGCAAGGAAGTGCTTCCGCAAAGTCATAATCTTAATTAAAAAGCTTTGTCCCCTTCAGTGACTTTCCTGTAGCCTTTCAGCTAGTCAAAAGTGCTGCAAATGTCCTGACTACAGGCTACAAAGGGCTGGTGATGATGCTCTTAATAAATATTTATGTTGCAGCAGGGATTCAGTGCCAGGTTGTGAACAAATTCAGAAATCAAGATCCTCCTGTGTTCTACAGTCAGTCAGCAACCCAGCTAAGAAACATGCAGGCAAATGTAGCTGCAGATTCAAAGCAGCTCCATAGCTGAGAGCCGCAGATGGATGAAGCTGAGAGACAGCACTCCCCAACATGTTCCGAGAACTCTCTGATTACAGAGCAAACTTTACGCAGAGCTTAACCGTGAAGGCTTTCTTGGTAGGAGATCCCTGTGCTCCCGCTGGCAGCGTGTGGGGCTGGGCAGGGCGGTGGAGTTGGTTACATAGCTGCTCTCAGCAGCCACACGCTGACATCAGAGGCACTTGCTGCGCTCCCCGCCGGGCTGTCGCAGCCCCCTCGCTCCACGAGCAGAGAGGTGCCCGCAGGGAGGAGCAGAGATCTCCCTCAGCGGGGCCGTCTGCCTCGCCTGGAGGACATCCCGGGGCTGCTCCGCTGTGGGAGCTCAATGCTCTTCCCAAACCTGCAGGGCTGTGCGGAGGTGCCTTCGCTCCCGCACTGGAGCTGTCGTGCCCGGGGCCCAGGAGAGCTGCCCGGCTGCTCCCTGCAGGCTGCCCGCGCTGCTGGAGCGCTCCGGTGGTCTCAGTCCTCCTCCTGGCACTACCAGGTGGCTGCTGTCTTCGTTCCTGCTGTCAGGTGAGATCGTTACTGCTGTAGCTGATGAGCAGAAACTAATTAAAGCCTCAGGCATCTTGGAAATCCACAGTGCTGGAAATTATAAAAGTTTGTCTTGCAGGAAGGAATAGCTACGTCAAAGGGACAGCTACAGACTACAAAGCACCGGCGCTTGGATCCTTTTATGGCTGCAAGGCCGTTGGTCTTTGCTTCTGCCTGAAATGAAATCTAGGAAGAGCCTGAACAGGACATTTTCTCATGGAAAGGGTATGGAGTTAAAGCTGGATTTTAGACAGTGACCGCCTAGGAGAGGCAGTGGGTGCATTGTGTCCCGAGCGACACGGGTTGGTTTGTGCTCGCCTGTCCCGGGGGCTGCAGCCCCCAGCCCCAGCACGAGGCCGATCTCGCTGCCTCCAGCACTGCAGCTCTGCGGAGCAGTGTGCGAATTCTCTGCTTTTTGTTTGGAGCCCATCAAGTCTTTGTTGACCTGCTGAAACTTTAGACACACAGTTGAGGAGGAAGATCTGGATTTGGGGCCCCTGCGCTAAGCCAGAGACCTGACCAGGACTCACGCAAAAGCCGTGGGAGCTGGCAAAATACCTCTCAGCAGTGTATTAATGAATGCAAGCAAGTTTGTACAACCTCCTTACCTTGAGACCTGTCACTTGGAGTGTTTAATGCTTACGGGAAGCTCAGTGGCAATTGTATTAAGACAGTTTGTCAGACATTTAAAGGGGAAAAAGAATTAGTTTGGGCACGAAGCAGACTATTGCTGAATCCGCAGCCAGACTGGCCTGTTAGCATGTCTGCGCCAACGCGGTACGTCCTGTACCTTCCTTCCAGATGAAAAAATAAAATCCAGGGAGCTGCCAGCGAGGTGGAGCTGCTGAATTCCCTGAGTCTCAGTTAAGAGAGTGGTGGTGTTTTTTAGATTTGTACATTTTGCAGCAGTTGTATGAAAGCAGTCACCGAGTAAAACTGAGAGAAGTGCTGTGTTAGCAGAGCGCAGGTGCGTTGGGTGGCTGGGATCGGGCTCCAAAGGTAGAGATGGCCACCCCCAGAGGACCTGTCGTACCCCGTACGCCCCGTTCTTACGGAGTCCTCGCTCAGGCAGGTTGCCCTGATCTGACAGCTTTGTTGCTTGCAGGTGCTGTTACCCTGAAGAGCAGGAAGCCGCCTGTCACGACAGGCTCCCTCCTGCTCGAGCCTCGCTGCGCTGGGAGCCCTGGCGTGGGCATGCGGCTGGCGCCCTGGGTGCTCGGCGTGTAGCTCCTCTGGAGCCTCCGAACTGATCTGCAGTGAGGGCTCCTGCCGCGTGTGAGGGGGAAGATGAGTCTAAGGAATCTTTGGCAATTGCTACTGAGAAAAAGGCAAAATTACAGAACGAGCTGAACCTTTAGGAACTGGCAGCAGAATCAATTCCACTGTTAGCTTTGCTTTCTGACAAAAAGGAAAATATTATCCCGGGAGGTCAAACTGTTTCATTGCCTACTTCCACGTATGCTAATATAGAGGACCTGTTGCACTTAGATTCCCATTGTCAGCCAAACTTGGTATATATTTTAAAAGCAATGAGTAAGTTTGACCAGACCCACAAATGCGTGCTGATTAGCGCTAATATTGGTAGTGATAGTAGTACTATTACAGTGCCTTCTGGATTTTGGGCATTACAAACACGTTTTTTTCCACAACCAAGGTACCTGCGTGTGCTTGCATAAGGTAATCAGGATTCTCCAAGACGGGGTTCAAGCTTTGCATCGAGGGGCTCAGGTGCTGTCCTGCAGAGAGCCTTCGTGGGATGGAGGTCCTCCTTCAAGTCCTGCAAGGTTTTGCTGTGGGTTTTTACTGTTGGTCATAGCACACAAGTCCCGTGTGTGTCAGGTGAGCACCTGTCTGGCCAAAAAAGTACTGTTTTTTTTTTTTGGCCGTTTGGAGAATTGCATCCCATTTGGCTTTGGTGGATTTACATGGGTTTTTCCCATATTCCCGTTTTCCACACACAGTTTCCCAGCCCTGAAGGAGCATCAGCTTTGGGCACGGTTTGCACTGGAAGTGTCTTTGGCCTTTTCCCCCCTGATGCTTCAAGTTGGCACTTGTCAAAACCAGTGCAGGTCACCCTTGGGGGACCCTGCAGTCCCAGCTGTCCTCTCCAGCAGTTGGAGCAGGAAGGTGGCCTCCTGCCTGGCAGGGAGCCCGCTGGATGTGCGGGCTGGTCCCGCCGGGCAGGTCACTTCCTCCACGCTGTGCAAAGCCCTTTAGCTTAGCTGATTCGAGCAGTTTCTGGTCTGCTTCCTGATTTGATGCTTGTTTTGATGGCTGCTTCATTCCCCTGTGCCCTCCTGGCCTGTTCTGGAGCGCGAGCTGCCGCTGGCGCTGCCTGCGGGCTGCAGAGCCCGGGGCCTTCCCCGGGGCAGGGCCGTGTCCTCCCGCGCGGGAGCAGCGAGCGCCTCGGCAAGGCTGAGCCCCGCTGGGCTGCCTGCTGGGGCTGCCTTTGCTTCGCTGGAGGAAAGAGCCGAATAGCAGCAAACTAGGGACCCTGCGGAGAGGGGGGCTCGGGAGGCAGGTAGGCAGAGCCACGTAGGAGCGTGGCCCTTGTCCTTGTCCTTCTGGGACATGTGTTGCATCAGCCCCTGCTTGTGCTGCGCGGGTTCCTTGAGGATCTGTCTGCACTGCTGGGTCATCAGCTCCTGCACACTCAGCATGTCCTTTGGGAGCAGTTAGATCCAGCTGGACATTTGCTCAACTGCTGCCAGCCCTGGGTTCTGGTGCCCGCTGCTGTTTCGGTGGTTGCTTTTTGGTGTGAGAGTGTATGGAGTCAGCGCTGGGCGCTTGTGCTTGCTGGGAGGTCACAACACAGTTACTGGGCCAACATGGAGCCTGCTAAGAAGGTGCTAGTTGTTCGTGAGCTGTGGCAAGGCTCGAGACTTGAGCTCTTGCACAGACCAGCTAAATCTTGGGCTATGGCCCTTGCAAGGAGCATGGTGGTGTCAGTGCTTCCAAGGTGACTTGGAGAGTTGAGCTTCTTTAATGTGTGCTGGGAGCAGATGGGTTTCTCGTTACCTTCCCTGATGGAGAAGGACGAGAGCGGGCTTGATGATGTGGGTGCTTGCGACTCCTTGAACCCCAGGGGAGGTTTTGCACTGTTTCAGGGAGCAGAGTCTGGCCCACAGATGCTACCAGAGGTCTCCAACCATCCAAGCTTGGCTTCTGAATCCACTTTGGAAAGTGGCTGCTGGGGCTGAGCATCCAGAGCCGACACAAGAGCAGCCCAGGCTCCTGGAGCAGATGGGGATGCTCTGGCTGCCAGGATGCGGTGCCAAAGGGCAGCCGACTGCTGCTCGCACCAAAGGCTTCCTCACCAGCAGTTGGTGGAGAAGGAATTTCCAAGAGCTGAAACCCTTTGATGGAGGAACAAACAAACAAACAGCAGGAAGCTGCCGCGTAGCTGGGATGTTTTCGGAAGCGGGGCGCTGGCGGGGCGGGCTCTTACAGGGGGAGCTCGGCCAGTCCTGCCGGTCGCAGCGATGCCCCGAGCGTGCGCCTGCGCCCAGCAGCTCCACGGCCGCCCCTCTGCTGGCTCCTCCACCACGGCAGGTCCCGAGGGAGCCGGCCTTGGGGCGCAGGACGAACCAGGCTGGCCCGCGGGGCAGTGCACAAGGTCTGCAGCAGGGCCGTGCTGGGCTGAGGCTGTCGGCGAGGTGCGGGACCGGCTCCGCAGCGTGTCCTCGCTTCAGGCTTCAGGCCATGCCGTGCGAGCAGACGGCCGTGCTCTGCAGTAAGGAGCTCCTGCAGGGGTGGAGGCCTTGCCTGCAGCAACCACCAGGCGCCTCTCGGTGCAAATCTCTCCCCTGTTCCCCTGGGTGCTGCTTGCAGCGGAGGGTGACCCAGGAGAGCCCTCTGCCAACGCTCCCAAGTCGTTCGGCAGGCAGGAGAGCGCTCCCGGAGCTGTGTCCTTCCTGATGTTACACAAATCTGTCATTTTGGCAATAATTAGGCCTGCAGTATTTTAGAGTGCCCCAGTGAATGAGCTGCACTTCATCCTTCCGCGGTGCCAGACGAGCGGCCGAGCTCGCTGTGCTGCCGTTTGTTCCAACGGCGTTTGATCTAAAAAGGGAAGGAAACCAATTTAACCCAGTCAGTGTGATTTATAGTCCCAGGCCTATTAGGAGGGTGATTTTAGCACAGGAGTGGGATGCAAAAGCTGAAGATGATAAGGGTCACTGGCCTTGAAATCCACGTTGGAAAGGTTTCCGCACTTTGACGCACTGCAGCTGCAAAAGCCAGCGCTGACTTGTTCCCCCTGTGAGCACCGCCGGTGCGGACACCGTGTGTCTTGGCCTTGTTGAGTCCATGCAGAAACGTAATCGCCAGGAGCCCCGAGTACAGGGCTTTGAGAGGTTTGGTGTGTTGGCTGTGTTGGGGTAGAGACCGTCACTGTACGTAGCTTATGCATCACCTGAGGTGTTTGTCAAGGAGTTATTGATGTCTCATTGAATGTCTTAACGCTTAAACTCTTCAGTGTTTCCACGGGAGCAGATTGGAGGTGGGAGAGCTTGTGTGGCCTGGAAGAAGCCGTTTGGACCAGCAGGGCAGCGGTTGAGCCTTGCAGCCCCTTAGGCCGGTGACATCCGTGCCGTACGGACTGCTCTGCGGCGGGAGCTCCTGGGAAGCTCCCTCCCAGTAGGAAGCCCAAGCTGGGACAGTCCTCATGGCCCCTGCTGCCCTTCTCACACTGGCTACCATGCTGGAGAGCCCTTTTGCTTCCCAAAATGCCGTATTCATTCCCCGCTGGAACCAGGGTAGTGCCAAGTGTGTTGGTGCAGAGCTGTGGCCTTCTGCGCTGGCAAGGCTCACGTGCCTTGACCCGAACAAGAGAGGTTGGTGTCCCTAAGCCAGGATCTGTGTTGTCTCAGCCCCAGCAGGCCCTTCTCTTAGCTGTTCCCAGTTGAGAGCAAGGTGTTGGTGGCTAGGACCCTTCTTGCCCAGATTGACCCCTGAATCCTAAACCTTGTCTTCTGTGAGGAGGAAGAATCAGAGAGGCGTTAGGGCAATAACAGCGCACACTGTTTCTTCTACCTCTTGCTGGTCCCTGGGATTAGGGGTTGCTTTGCCCCTTGATGATGTTTTTCTTTTTGGACAGGGGCTGCTGAGTACCACTGTGCTGATGAGGCTGCTGCACATCTCTGGGTGAATCTCGTTCCCTGGAAAAGTGAAGCCAGGATTTCCTGGGTTACACAAGCTGCTCAGCTGTGGCTAAGACGCTCTGGGCCCGGCTGGTACTGAACCTAACTCCTCAGCTCCTTAAAGGGTTTAACGTTTGCACATGGGGAATAAGCAGCTGGCCACAAGGGCCGCTTTGTTACAAAAGCTCCTTCTGCAGGAGAACTGCCCTTGCCTGGCCCAGGTCTGCAGCAACTGCTCTGTGCAGAGCCTCTGAGGGCTCCTGCTTGTAGTTAAAATACCCGCCTGCTGCCGGCTCTTCCTGCCGTGGGCACTAGGCTGCAGGAGACCCTGGTGAAGCTGGGAACATCTGTGGTTCACAAGGATGTTTGGAGCCAACCCGCAAGAGCCGAACCTCTGCTGCAGCAGGAGCTCACGCCACAGTTACACGGGCATGTGTTTAAAGTTGCATTTGATTCCTTCCTTAGCCCGGATAGACAGCCATTCCAGGCCTTTCCCCTTGGCCGGGTGTTGTTTTCGCTACCCGAGGGATCTCTGCTGCTGCGCCAGTCCTGCGCCCTTGGGCAGCTCCTCCGTGCTCTGCTTCCTCCCTCCGTGCAGCTCCGATGGCCGCAGCGTTTTTTTTTCTGTGGTGGGGAGGTGGAGGAAGGGGAAATGGCCGTTTTCCAGGAGATAAGGTGAGTGAAGCTAAGTGCTGGTAAGGGCGCAGGAGCTGCCAGCTGCGTTTATCAGCGGAGAGAAGACCCCAGGAAGGTTACTTGACCGCACTCTTAGGTCTCACGAAGGATAAGGAGGGAGAGCCGCCCTCAGATTGGAGATAAGGAGCAGCCACAGCTCCTACATGTCTGTCTAGCCCAAAGGGAGAACTTCTTTGCAGAAAGCAGTGATGAGTTAAACGTGCATCTTTGTGCTCGGATGCAAACAGGCTTAAAGGGCTGGCTACACTTGAATGCTTGCACGTGGTGTTGCACAGTTTGCAGGTGAATCAAAAGTAATACCTCTGTGTTGGGCTGCATTTTAGAAGATGGATGTTTGGTATGTGTGGCCATCCTGCTTTGAAGCACTTTGTGTTTGATTCCAGGCAGGGCCTTCTGCATTGCCTCAGGCTCTTGTCGTGTTCTTGGACGGGTGGGCTGCTCCCCGTGGAAAGGAGAGCACTTGGCAGGGCCGCACGGTGTTTGTGCTCACTGCTGAACTGGTGTCTTGCAAATGAGAACCAGCGCTGAGCACGGCAACCTTCCTGGGTGCCCCTCGGCTCTGTTTCTAGTAACTCAGGTCTCTCTATATTTAATATACTTTTTTCTGTCCACCCAAGGGCAGCACCCGCTTGAGGCTGTGCTTCTCATTGGAGTGAAAGCCACCACGGGCCGTACAGGCTGCCGCATCGCACGAGGGCTGCAGTGACACCAGTGGCATTCTCGTTCATCAGAGGAGACCGGGGAAGGAGATCTGAAGCTGAGGGACAAGCAGGCGCCTGCAGAGCGGTGCCTGGTGACGGGGATGACTTGCACCATGCAGCCGCGCTGCTGGATTAGCGCGTGGCTCCCCAGGCAGCCTGCAGCCCCGGCGCGGGGCTCGCGGCACGGCCCGGCTCCCTGCTCCCCGGAACGCGGCGTACGAGCTGGGATGGAGCAGGGAAAACAGCCCGGCTCATAGCGCTGCCATTCCTCATGGCACTTGAGGCAGTGGTATGTCTGCTGCTAACAAGAGACCAGTAAATGCAAAAGGCAGCATGTTCAAAGACTTTAAAAAATTAACCATTTTGTCACGCTGCCTTGTGAGCCTGCAGATCCTGATGCCACAAGATGCCCTTGGAGCCCGGAGTCAGGAATCAAAGCAGTGTAAGGCAGGAGGCTTGCCAGAGCATCACTGACCACGTAGGAAGGAGTAAAAATTGCAGGGATGATACTGACCTGCCATCCCAGATGGGGAGAGGAACGAGTTTGGCTCGGCCCCAATCACCGGGCTGCACAGGGCAGCTGGGTCCTCGTCCCTTCCCTGCTCCGTGCGCGCTCCCAGCGCCCACGCGAGCCTGCCCGGAGTGCTGCGGGCAGCCTTCCACGTGCACTCTGCCTAATTCCAACCCTTCATTAACAGCAGGGAAAAGAAGAGTGTTTTTATAGAGCTTTTCCGAAAACTCTCCGATATCATCAGAGAAGTGGTGTAGACCGGTTGGAGCTGCCCACCACCCATTTAATCCTCCCGAAGTGGCTTACGGGCCCCCACTAAGCACTTAAGCTCAGAAGCATTTGGGCTTTAATTTTCTGTGCCTCGGTGCAGTTTCGCCCTCTCTGTGGACGTGGTGCTGTGTCGCACTGGCGTGGGCTGTGCTTTCCTCACTAGGGCATGAGCGCTCCCACGTCAGACCTGCCGCCTGGCCCCGAGCCTCTGCGGGCTGCCGCATCCGTGGGGAAGCTGCGTCGGGAAGGGACTAGAGGAATGTGCTCCAGAGCCTGCCTAGGGCTCAGGGCTCCGGGGGCTGCAGGCGGCTGGAGCAAGGAGCAGGCTCAGCTCAGCTGTTGGCGCTTTGCTTGGGAAAAACTCAAGGTGTGGAGTGAGCCCAGCCTTGGGGGGGAGTCTCTTGCCAGTTTTGGAGGTGCTTTGGTGGTAGCAGAGAGCAGAGGAGTGGGATGTGCTTGTATTTTGTTGTGCCATGTATGGGAATGACTGCCTTTGCCAGCACCTACAGGTTGGTATAATGCCTCCATCAATTTATTTTTTGGCTCAGTAATCTAAAAACATATTTGGAGCTGACCAGAGTGTGCACTTGTTATTTTAGCGTGTGTTTGGGCTGGCAAGGCTGCTGTTGTCCTGGGCACAGAAAGCGAAGGCCGCCCGAGCTCCCCGTGTGCGAGGGGAGCAGCGTGCTTGGCTGGCGCGTGCCGGGGCTGGGTGTGCAGCAGCCCTGCAGCGCTGCTCCCAGCGGGAGAGCCGCAGGACACGCGTGTCCTCGAGGCGCTGGGCTGGGGTGCCGTGTCCCCTGCCCGACCAGGCAGTCAGCAGATGGACCAAGCTCTGTCCGGGCTGGTAAGATCTGGAGTCAAACCAGTGAAGTACAGCAAGTTTGGTAGCCCGTGAATGCTTATTATGCTCTGCTCAGGCCCTGTAATTTTCATTATTTTGTTGCACGGCTCCTGGCCTCTTTTCCCTCCTTTTGGAGGGGACAGGAATTGCATCAGATGTTTGCAGCAGTCAGGTGTGTGCAGTGTGCATGTATGATGCACGATTGCATTAGCTCTGCCCGAAGGAAAATCCTGCAGCCCTTCCCGGAGCATCCTACATGGAGCAGCATGTTGTGCCGTTTCTGGAGGTGACACTGCACAGGGAGAGCCTGCACCCTTGTCGGCGAGCCTGGCAGCGACCGTGTAGCCAGTATGGCAGCGTTTCATCCCTTGAGCACCTCTGATGGGTGCAAATAGTGCAAGCCAAGTCCACAGGCTGGTGGGACAGAGCCAGGACATCCTGCAGCAGCTGGTGTTCCCAGGCAGCTGGCCCTCGTGGTCACTAACTCTGCTGGGATTGAAGCCCAACATGTTTCAGGGCTCACAGATGCTCCAGCCTGTCAGAGCCCTGGACACCCTCTTGCTTGTCCTTCAACCACCAGGTTTGTCTTCCACTCTGGTGCTTCTCCATTTGCAGCTAATGACAAACCTCCCGTTGGCCGCAGGTGCGCGGGGCAGTGTTCAACCCCGCGGAGCTCCGGGCAGCCCTCGGTGCCCCAGGGAGCCGCTCGCGCTTGTCCCGCAGCAGCGCGGGCGCTCGCACCTCGCTGTGTGAGAGCAGCACCGAGAACAGCCGGGCACCGACCACGCAGGGAACAGCTTCTCCTCCCCGCAGCGGCTCTTCCAGGTGCTTTAAAACCTGCTCTTAGCGCCCTGCCTTGAAGCCTGGCTTTGAAGGCAGCGCGATCCGGCCTCGTGGCTGCGGGATGAGGCTTGGCAGGCGCCGGCTGTGCGGGAGGAAGCCGGGCTGGAGGGCTGCGTGCTCAGCCAGCAAGGGAAGTCCTTGTGGAGTTTTTTTTTTTTTTAATCTGGGCTGCATTTGAATGCTTGGAAGTGCTGCTCGCCAGATGTTTCCTAGCACACGCAGGCTGTTTATAAACAGCTCCTCAAAGCAAAGCCCCTGGGCGCGGGGAGCCCTGCGCCGCGGGGCGCCGGGGCTGCTGGCAGGTGCTCGCCCGTACGCCCTGCTGTCCCCGGGGCTTTGTTACAGCCTGTGGGCCTGGGTTGCGTTTGGGGACGGTTTTTCCCCTTCTTTAAAGGGGGCCTGTGGTCAGCCTGCTGCTTAGCGCAGGTCCAACGTGTCTTCCCTTCCTTTCTCCTGCCCTCCTCCCAGGCAGCAGTTTCCTTTCCAGCAGCTTTTCATCCTTGCGATAGCAGGGATCTCCAGGCCGCCTTCCTGCCTTTGCTGGAGGCCTTTCACTGCCGGGTGAGCAGGGGCGGCTCTTCCCGCTCCCATCCCTGCGGCTCGGGATGCGCCGCTGCAGGAAGCAGTGACCGCTGCGGCCCCGCTCCGCACGAGCCCGGGAGCTTCGGAGCGGCCCTTCGAGCTCGGTGCTGGGCCGGCAAACCCGGGCCGTGCTTCACCAAATCATGTGGAGTCTGTGATTCACTGATTTCTGCTTTGCCTGAGGTTTGGGAGGACCATGTGTTTTGCACAGCTTGTCCCATTGTTGTGGAGCACCTGCTGGCTGCAGATTTTCCAGAACTGCCCGATGTTTCCATGTCTGTTTTCCCCATTGAAAAGCACCTGCAACTTCATTCCCCACAGAGAACATTATAGAGAGCACAGTCTAAAATTGTGCACTTGGCAGTTTGGTTACAGAAGAAAAATAGCAGGTTGTCCCCACAACAGTCAGTGGGTTGATCATAGATGTCAGTGACATCGCTGGGGACAGTAGAAGGTAACTGCTTTTGCCACCCAGAGGTGTTTGCCAGCAGCACAGGCGCTGCCTTGACCATGTCCTGTGAGGGACTGTCTTGACCTGGGACCAGTCTGCAGCAGAGCTGCTCTCAGGTGTCCTTGCAGGACCTTCTTGGGTCTGGGAGATGTTTCCATGGGGTCAAATCAGGGGTTTGGTTCCTTTCTGGAAAGCTGTTGCCTCTCATGCACTTTGTGTCCCTATTGCTCCTGGCAGCTGCTTCCTTACATCCTGGTGGCTTGTGTGGAGCCTCACCAACCCCCAGGGAGTTTACTACCACTTTTTGCCAAAACTTGAATCAGGAGCAAAGGGGAGATTTCAGAAGGAATGGAGCAGAGGGGAGGTGCAGATTGGGATTCCCTTCTGTCTGCTTGATGCTTTCCCTGGGCCTTGTCTCCTAGAGGAAACTCTTGCACTGCTGCTTCCGCACGGGGAGCCTTTGGCCCAGCTCTGCTCTCCCCGGGTTCCTCCAAAGCCCATCGACTCCTTCCATACGGACCTGCTTTAGCGCTGGCCGAGGGCTGGGGCGGTGTCGTTTCTCCTGCGATAGCAGGGGCTGTAATTCAGTCCCTGGCAGCAGCTTGGGCAGCCTGTGTTTTGGGGAATGGGAATGTGAAGCAAACAATCAGTTTCACGGCTCTGGAGCAGCCACCTCCCTCTGCTCCTACCGTCACCCGTCTGCCAGACTCATCGTCATTTTTGGAGCATGAGGGCTGCTTTCCAGCACTGCTAGAAATACAGGGAGGGAGCAGGGAGGGATGGGGAGTGGGATGGGCTGGAGCTGGTCCCTGCTCTGCACCGGCTCCTGGATGCAGCCCCTGTGCATGGGCACCTGCTTCCTGCGGGCACCGCAACCGTCCGCGGTGCCTATCCCGGAGACACGGGTGCTCCTGGTGCTGACGGAGCCCGTGTCTCGCTTCCCCGCATTGGGTCAAGTGGCCGCTGCTGCCCTCGGGCTCTGGGTGGTGGGGAGCCCGTGACAGGGACCCCCTCCTTCTTTCTCCGGGAGGCCTGGAGACAGCTGTGCAAGTTGGGCCTTACTTCCAGCGGAAATTGACTCATCAAAATCCCTTTGCATCCTGAAAGACACAAAAGGGAAAAGTAAAAAATCCCATAATGAAATGAGAAATTTCAGGGTTTTAAATGCAAACAATCTAAATGGAAAATGATAGGGAATTGAAACTAGGCTATGGTTCTGCCTCTCCTCATCAGGAAATAAGAAGCGTATTCCCAGCTGACACTTCTGATAGATCCCCGTTTTCTGCTGGGGAAATTCTCCTGGTGACGGATCCTCAGCCCTGCTCTTGCACGCAGTCCTGCAGCCCTCTTGGGACTCGCCTGTGCAGGGCTCAGGGCCCAGGGGATTCAGAGGAAAGACCAAAGGGTTGGATTTAATTGCCTCATCTCTGCGCAAGCCGTAGGGTCCCCTGAGCTAGTGCCTGGCAGAATTGAACACAGCTTTTTAGAAGAAAAGTTTTAATGTAAACGTTTCCAGCGGGGCGGTATCCACCATGACTCTAGATTGTTCCAGTGGCTCATTTTACATCTTTTATGTCCAAATCCTCCAACTTCACCATCCAAATATCGGACCATATTCAAACTTGGTATGTTAAAGCCGAGACATCCACCAACAAACCTGTTTCCTGCGTAAACGTATAGAGACTTTGATCAGTGTCTGATGAGCTCAGACAGGAACCAGGGACGTGCCTGGCTTATTCTTTTCAACCAGGGCATTTTCTCCCCCGACTCCTTCCCAGCGAGGCGCAAAGGAAGGGCAGAGCTTTGCCTGGAGCGAGTGTTCAGGCTGGCATGGGAGAGCAGGACGGGCAGCCCAGAGCCCCAGCGAGGTCGGGGCAGCGGCTGGGGTCTGCGCTGCAGGCTCTGCGCGCTCTCGGCTGCCTGCCCTGCTGCAGAGCGTGCTGCTGGGGGGCAGAAGGCTCTTTGTCGAATGGAAGGGATGTCTGGAGGTGGATTCAACCCAGCTGGAGCTCCTGGTTAAGAGCATGGGGGGAATTTTGCAAGTGGGAGCAGCTGGTGTGGGTATGGTGTGGTGTGCTCTGCTCGCTGCCGCTGGGTAAGGTATGGAACCAAAGACCTTGCTGTGCTGCTTACTTAGGTAGCATAAATCTCTCCCATTGGAACCACCTTAAGGCTTTTTTGTATTCCTGGACTTGCACCATTTTGTTCTGTTTGGCAGATGGAAGTTGGCTAGTCAGGATCGCGCCTGCCAGAGCTGCTGCGTCTAAGCTTTCCTAGGGCTGCAAATGCTGAAGTCAGTGCTTATTTAGCTCATGAAATGTTGCCATTGGATTCCTTTTTTTTTTGACTATTTTTCAGAAATATTTCAGCTGATCTTAGGGATTTATTTCAAGGCTTCTTTTTTGCACAGCCTTGAACAGGGGCCCATGTCTGAGCTGGAGCTCCCCTGCAATGGAATAGCAACAGTGACGCCGCACGCTCTGCTGCAGAGATCCCCTTCGCCACGAGCGATTTTCCAAGCGCGTTTTCCTGGCTGCTGTGCCCTGGAGCTGCTGCACAAGGTTGATAACGGCGCGGAGCAGCAGGGCCGGTCAGCGCGAGGCTCCCGAGAGCAGCCCCGCAGCTACGGTGCCCCACACTGAAGGGCCGCGCGGTGTCCCCGGACATCCAGCGCCCGGAGCTGGGGACACCTGCAGTCCTGCAGGCACAGGAGGGGATTTAGCTTGTTCCGGAGGGCGCTCCTGTAGCTCCAGTTCCTGTTGGAGATGGAGAGTCCCTTTTAATGACTTCTTGTCATCTTAAATCCACAGGAGAGATTCCAGGACCTTAGCATGGGTCTCCCCTGGGGCAGCGTCCTTGCCTGAGGCCGCATGGAGGCAGCAGGCACTGCGAGCAAAACGTGGCTCTATACTGTTTTCCTTTCTGTTAGCTTGTCCTACAGGCTTTCAGCCTGTTTATGGGCTCCCTCCAAGGGTCCGAGGTGGTCAACAAAGATAAGGAAGACTGTTGTTGGAAAATTAATCTTTAGGATTTAGGCCAGAGAATTTGGAAGATGCATATTGTGTCCGTATCTAATGGGCACCGAAAACCCTTGGCTTCGCATTTGCTTCTAAGAGCAACTTAACTCTGTCCCTGACATTTTCCATCTGTTGGTTTCAGTGCAGAGATAATGCTGAGGATCCAGGTCTGCTTTGACATCTGGGAAGCACTTGGAAATCCTTGGGTGGGTGCGTGGAGCCATGGCCATTAACTGACCAGGAATGTCACAGGGCCCGATGCGGCTGCCCTGGGGCTGCAGGGACAGTGTGAGTCAGCAAGCGCTCCAAGGAGAGCAGGCCTCGTCATAAGGACTCTAACCAGATCACAGATTTAATGGTTAAAAACAGCCTTCTTGATGCAATAGACTTTTTTTTTTTTCCTTATTCTGTTCAGCCCACTGTTGCTCAATATTTTTACCAGTAATGTGGGGAGAAACACAAAATGCCAATAGCATTTGCAGGCTGCACACAGAGGGATGGGTCTGTCCCGTGGACAGACCTGACCTACTTTGTAAGGCTCACTGAAACAGTGCAAACTTCAGCCCAACAGAAAGCTCTTCCTGGCAGCCGCAGCGAGCTCGTCCCTGCCCTGCCTCTGAGCGCGTGTCCTGCAGGGCAGCGGCTCTGCAAAGGGCCGTGGGGACCCGTTCCCTGTTGGCTGAGGAGCACCTCTCCTCACTGGAGCTAGGAGCAAGGGATGTGGTTTCATCCCTCTGCACAGGCATGTGAGCAGTCACAGGGTCCTGCGCACCGTTTACTCGTCAGAACGATGTTGGCAGAAACAAAACAGGCTTTAGAAGAGGGCAGAGAGGATGGTTTGAGGTCTGGACGATATCCTGTGCAAGGAGACAGAGAAAGAGCAGCCTGTGGAGCACCAGGCCACAGCAGGAGATGATACACCTCTAGCAGGCAAGGTACCTGGCTATGGAGTAATGGCGGGGGGATGAAAAGCCTCCTGTCAGCTGCGGGTTTCAGAGCAGGGAAGACACCTCCTTCCCACGCGACGCAGACAGCCCTGGCCGAGGGGCAATCCCCGCTGTCAAAGCAGCTCCCGTACATCGGTTTTGTACCTGCCTTGTCTTCCTGCTCGTGCCAAACGCACGAGTCCCAGCGTGAGGTTCTGGTTTCTGGGGGTTATCGGATGTGCACAGAGTGCATCAGGCAGTAGTTTCCAGCTCTGCTCAGAGCGCGGCTGCGGTGGCTGATGCCGGTGTTGCTGTGTTTCCTCCTGCAGGCACACGTTCTGGCAGTACCGCCGCGAGAACCCCCACACCAAGGTGGGGGAGCCGCCTCCGGACGGGCTGCCTGGCTTCAACAGCGGCGTCCTGCTCCTCAACTTGGAAGCCATGCGGCAGTCCAAGCTCTACAACCAGCTCCTGGAGCCCGCCGCGGTGCAGAAGCTCACAGAGAAGTACCACTTCAAGGGCCACCTTGGGGACCAGGATTTCTTCACCATGATTGGGATGGAGCACCCAGAACTCTTCCACGTGCTTGACTGCACGTGGAACCGGCAGCTTTGCACGTGGTGGAAGGACCATGGCTACAGCGATGTGTTTGACCAGTATTTCCAGTGTGAGGGTGAGGTCAAGATTTACCACGGGAACTGCAACACTCCAATCCCTGATGACTAGGGCACCTGCCTGCCCTCGCAGCAGACCTGCCTGTGCCGGGGGCTGCCGTGGGTCCTGCAGAGCCGTGCAAGAGCCGGGCAGAACCACAGTGCCTGCAGCAGAGACCTTCCGGAAGGGTGGCCGTGCTGATCCATTGCATCCCTGGGGATCTGCATCCCAAAGGGATTCCTGATCCCTCAAGCCCCTAGGAGTGTTCACTATCCCCCTACCTGTAGCCTCATCGCTCCAGAAGTAAGTGCAGTTCAGTGGCTAGAGCTGTGTGCGTTCGACCTGCCTGAGCTCCATCCCTAACTGTCACTGCCTCACCCAGTGACTTTGGGCAAGTCCTTGGTGCCCATCTCCGTGACAGCCTCTTGCCAGCATCGAGTGTCCCCCCAGGCCGGGGGGCTGCACGCAGAGCGCTGGGGGAGCTGGGGGCTTTCGGGAGGGCGCTGCTTTGCCGAGGGTGCTGGGGCGCCGCGCAACGCTCCGTTACCCAACGGCCTGCAGGAGGTCACGGGGAGGCGCCTGGGGTTCCCTTTTAGCATTCCTTGGTGGCCTATTTCTGTACCTCATGCAGAGCATCCGTCTGGGCTGTCTCCAGAGCAGACATTGTCCTCAGGTCATCCTCCTTTTGAAGCATTCCAGATAGGCAAAAGGGTTTTAAAGACTGACAAAGCTGCTTTAAATTGGGTTACCTACAAACAAAAATTGAATGCTAGATGAACCTTAAAGCCTTCCATTGGTTCTTCTTAGCAGTAAAAGCTTTTCTGCCGTATCTTGTCTTAAAAGCATTCAGTGAGCATGTACAAATAGGTTCATTTTATAGCTTTGCCTTTAACCTTTTGTACTATAATAAAGCTGCAGATGTAAAACACACTTTGCTGTTTTTCTACAGCACAACTGAAGTCATGTGTCATAGGAGTTTTTGTGTTCCTTTAATCGTGATTAAAAAGTAGTAAATACACATCTGTTGGGCAGATGAAAATGGTGCCCTGTGTAGTTTACCACTGTGATTAATCACGTCTGTCCCGAGTGGGGGACGCAATAAAATCCCTCGGTTAATGTGTGTGCATGTGAGAGGATGGTTGCTGGCAGCGGTGGCGGTGCCTGTGCGGTGCCGTCGCACACGGGGACGTGTGTGTGTGTCCAAGCCCTGCTGGGTGGAAACGTGTCCATCCTCTGGCCTGTGTTTTGGAGGGATCTCGCTGCCCTGGACATGACTTCTCTTGCTTGGGTGGTGCTGGATGGCCCCGGCAGGACCAGCCCAGGCAAAACAGATCCCTTCTCGTGGGCTTGGTGTCCTGTAAGGAGGAGCAGAAAAATCCCCCTCCCCTCCTGCTTCTGTTGAGAAGGTTCTGGTAGGTTTGGGGTTTCTTGGTAGGTCCATTCAAGTCAGTACAGACATGTGTATGTGTGTGCAATCTTACTGTGCCTCTTACACCTCCACACAGCTGATAATTGATTGTTTAGAGCTGTGTGTACCGTGAATGACCAGGCTGCAGGCCTCGCCTACATCTCTGCTCCTTAAAAATACCCTGCCTGTGATGTCTCTGTAGGAGGTTGCAGTCTGTTGCATGCATTTGTGTAAGAGGGGATGGCACAAGTGCATTAACCCACCATCTGAGCAGCTCTGTTTAATTCAGGGCGCTGTGTGTGTGTGTGCATCGTCTTGGAGTGCACGTGCAAGGGAAAGAGAAGGATTTAATTATGGCTTAACCTAATGAGGGCATGCCCGTGTGTGGCAGAGGTTTCCTGGGCCCCTTCACAGGTTTCCATGAAGGAAGAAATTGTTATTTTTAACAAGTGTCTGTGTGTGGTGGGGAGAGGGGGCTCTCAGAATGATCCGGCAAGACCACAGGGCTCTGAGCTGCAGGCCACAGCCGCCTGGTTTTGCTGAATTTATTTGATTTGCTGAATTGATCCATTTCCGATTGGCGCACCGGCTCATCTTCCAATTCCTTAATGTCCCCAGGGAAGGAACTGCTAAGAAGTGATTAAGGACAAGTGAAAGCAGCAGTGACCGGCTTTGTAAAGCCAACAGTTTAACAGCAGAAAGAGGTGACTGCGCATCCCCAGCAGTGCCAGGGCCCCGGGAAGCTGCTGCCTGCAGAGCCAGGGGCAGCGGGAGCCTGTCCAGGAGCCTCGGCCAGGCACCGCCGCAGAGCACACGGGTGCGATGAGCCTGCCCGGCCTCCGACACCAGGACAAGAAGGGGGTGCAGGTTTTGGAGCCCCACACGAGCGCGCACAGCACGGCCCGTGCCCTGCGGCTGCCTCCCGTCGGCACCCTGGGCACGGGGCCGAGCCGGGCGCCGCAAACGCCCGCGCGCTTTGAGCCAGAGCCCGACGCGCGTGGCCGGAGCGCCAGGCCCTGGGTCATGTCAGGTGGCAGCTCCCGGGGCACCGGGCCCCCGGCCGGTATCAGATGTGCTCTGAACCAGAGCTGAGTAGCTCATAAAATCCAACTACCCTCCCTTTCATGGGAATTAGAGGGCATTGCCCAGCGCAGTCTGGTGGAGGAACGGCGCCCGCGTGGGGCTCTCGGGCTGCCACAGCAGATTGGCAGGGCCGGCCGCCCGCTCCCAGCACGGAGGCTGCTCTTCCTTCCCTGCCTCGTGCTGGGGCTCGGGCAGTCTCCTCACCACCGATGACCCTCCAAAGGCGTCAGGAAGGCACTGCTGCCGGGGAACCGAGCGCTGGCCTCGCTGCCGTGCAGGCGATGGCAGCCGAGCGGGAGGCAGGAAGCTGGAAGTGCCGCTCATCTTGTGCCATCGCTCCGGTCTGCAGCGATGAAGGTGCCATGGACAGGAATTCTGCCAACGTCCTCACGGATTTGAGGCCCTGTCCTGAGGCGCCTGTGTCCGAGATGCTCCCCGTTGGAGCCACATCTCGGATTCCCTCTCGAGTGTCAGGCAGCGTGCTCAGAGGCGGGTTCGGTGGTCCTGGTTTGCCAGGATGGTGCTGGTGAGCACCAAGTGGCTACAGCGGCAAAAGAAACCCAACTACCCTACGATCCTGTGGCAAAACCCATCACAAATCGTCGTCTGGAAACTGGGGGACAAAGGGGATCTGGCAGAACTTGCCACTGATACTAAGCTTTTTATTTAGAAGAATGAGATCGGAAGCAAATGTAAGGAAATGCAGGAGATGTTGACAGTACAGAGCAGTTTGCTGGTGAAACGGGAGCAAATCTCATCCCGGTAGATGCAGCAAGATGGCCAAGGGGGCAGCAGGTGCCCTGCAGGTGCAGTGAGGCTGCAGTGCCAGAGCATCCCTGCGGCACCAGGAGCTTCCCTGTGGCACCAGGAGCTTCCCTGCGGCACCAGGAGCTTCCCTGTGGCACCAGGAGCGTCGTCGCTGCAGTGTGCTCGGCATGCATCAGCCCCAGAGCAGGTAAAACCTCAGCAGCGGGTGGGAAAGGAGCAGTTAGCAGAGAGGCAGGACGGGGATGCATTCCTGGTCAGCGAGGATGCGGCTGGGCCGGCGCTTACGGGAACGGGACGCGCAGAGAGCCCCAGCTCCGTCCCTCCGCGCTGTGCGGGTCCAGCCGTGGAGCAAGCGGGTTTGTGCAGCAGCTGCCGCTGGGGAGGCCGGCCCCAAAACAAGCACCCGAAGAGGAAGGGAGGAGACCGGGGTTGATGCTTGGGTGGCATTTTGAGGCAGGTGGAAAGCGGAGCGAGGTGATGGCCTGAGCTTTGCAGCTCCTTCACTGAAAACCAGAGCTGCAGGCCATGGATTAAATTCTGTGTCAAAGGTGTAACTTTGTCTAGAAGAAAATGCCACAAGGTGGAACATAAACCCAAGGCCAGCACTGCTGACACAGAAGCATTTCACATTTTCAAAGCAGCAGACTTAGCAGAAATAGAAAAGAAGTCAGCACTATAACACCAAGCATCATGAAATACACCCTCGTGAGTCACTTACTTCTAAACCTCAAAAATCTTCCAGCAGAATTTCTTTGGCCAGTCATTGCTCCAGTGAAATCTTTCCACAAGGAACAAGAATAGCTTAAAACGCACGGCGTCTAATCTTCTTCCCTCAAGAGCTCGATGGAAGAGGCTGCATATCAAATAACAAGGGAAGCATCTCAGAAATGCTGGGTGGAGCAGGGAGGGCCAGGGCAGTCGTGCACTTGTCATGAAACCGCGGCGGGCTTGCTGAGGAGCGCACGTGCCGGCTGCGCTCGGACGGGACGCGCGGCGAGCGGTGCCCGCAGCGCCTGCTCCCGCCCCACGCCAGCCCCGGGAATCCCTTCCTCCCTAGGGCAGGAGTAACTGCCAGCTGCTCCCGCGGCTGGTAGCCGGTCTGGCCCCTCTCCCGTGCTCTGGTGCCCGTCGCGGGGTGCCCCTGGCCCCAGAGTCGCGTCAGGACAGGGTGAAGCACGTGGGGGTTTGAACTGCCGCCGGGCTCCCGAGTCAGCAGAGCAGGAATGTTGTGGGTGGACAGGAATTATGTATAATGGTCTCAGCTACATTTATCCTTCTCAAAATAACTTTGCTCTTTGTGGATCAGCTGCTTGAAAACCATAATTGCTGCTCTCTGAGCCCTGTATAGCTGCTAGTGAAATGCGACCTGGTGATGCAAGTGCATGCACGAGACGAAGCAAAGGTAAATCTGTGCTTGAACGGGCAGCAGGATGAACGAGGCATTTTTGGCAGCCCCCTCTGGGGAAGGATCTGCTGAGTGGTGCCCACGTTGCCAACACGCTCTGCAGCTGCCAACCACAGCAGGGCCGCGGTGATGGGGAGCAGCGGTGCAACACTCGGCTGTGATGCTGCTCCCGGGCCCCTGCTGAAGCCAGGCATCGGGAGCTCAGTATTTATTAAAAGAGATCCCAATCCAGAGGGCTCTCCCTGCTGCAGATCGCTCTTAGTGAGGAGCAGTGCCCAGTGTGGGATGTCACTATGGATAGAGCAGCAACAGCGCACAAGATAGCAGTTATACTGAAAGGATAAATTAGGCAGAAAATGATGACTTAGGGAGTTTTGGTGTGGGTAGTGCAGGAGTGATTAATGACCAAGGTAGCTCAAGTAATGCTTAGACAGGAGTACGACCAGCTGATATTGGCAGTCAGTAATGTCACCTGGAGAGGGTGACACCCTCCCGCAGGAGCCTCCGCAAACAGAAGTGCAGAGCAGTACGTTTTGCTGACTTTGTCTCCCACAATGTCCCCCAACCACCCCGTCCACGGTGCGTGGGGCTGCTTGGCGAGTGTCACCAGACGCGACACCCCGCGCACACCGCGGCGCCGGGACACGCGAGCAGCGCACGGCCCGGCTGCCCCTGCCCGGCGCACAGGGGCCTCTCAGAGCCAGGGAACATCTAACGGTGGCTGCAGACGGCAAAGCGTGAAGATAACTGGCAGGGCAGTCAAAGCTGAAAAAATGAGATCTCTGCAATTCTGAAATCCTTTTGATGAGGAGGAAAGGCAATTGAAAAGTTTTGTTGCACAGCCCTCGGGATCAGGTGATAACTTATTTAGCAGGCGCTTTGTTGCATTATGCAGCACACGGGCTCAGCAATTAGCTGGAAGCAAATATTCCTTTTCATTCTCCGTGAGCGTGCAGCTGGAGCAGCGTCTCACATTCAATGTTATCATTATCAGCTGCGAGCGCGGTCGAGGTTCAAGCCGTTTGCTTGCTGTAGACTCCCTCTGTTTTCAGGTATTCCTAATTTAGTTTCATTGCTGCCTTGGGAAGAATTAGACGATGGTTTATCCTCCTTCCAACCTGCCGAAATGAGCAACCATTGGACATGATCCGATATTCCTATGGCTTGAAGCACCAGCTGCAACCGGTGAGGAAAGTCCCCTTCTCTGCAAATCTTTACTTTTTTTCCACTGAGAGATGAGCTAGTGTGTCCAGCACACGAGGGTTTTGTCCCCTGCTTATCTCAAATGCCTCGTGGCAGGTCAGTGCAGCCCTGCAGGACCTTCCGCTGCCCGTTGCTGGCCCGGCTGCAGTGTCCCTCTCCTGAGGGTCTTCCCTGCAGCAAAACCAGCCTGGCTTTGCCTCAGCCCTTCGATAAACCCATGTAATGAAAGGTTGTTTTGCTCTTCCCATAGCTGTTATTGAATATTAACTTCTTTGGATGTGCAATTTCCTCACCCAGCCTGCAAGCGTGAGGACGGGACCCCAGGGCAATCTCCCTCGTTAAAAGCAGAACCCTGATCACGGTGCTGCAGCTCCCATGTCTCCAGGAGAGCGCAGCTGGGTGCAGGGTCAGGGCAGCACAAACAGAAAACACCTGTGACACCTTGTGACTTGCTGTTGAGAAAAGGCTTCATTTCTTCAGCCTCCTCTGAGAAGAAGGTGCTTTGGTGCTGCTCTCCTGTGGCTTGGCAGAACTCTTCAGCTTCCTCCTCCTCCAGCAAGGTAAGTTAAGGCAGGGTGCAGTTTTGGCAAGTTGCCCCCCATCTCTACAGCCTGTTGTGGTGACCAGTCCTGCTCTCCCCAAGGCGACGGCTCTGGCACCCCGGGCAGTCCCTTGGGATCCTTCCATCTTTCCCTGGAGGCAGAGATGTGCGCTGGAGAGACCCTGCCTGCTCTGAGAACAGGCACTTGCCTCTTTCTACATGAGATTGAGAATTTACAGCACTTATTTTGCTGTCATGTGAGAAAATGGCTTTTTGGTGCATGTGCGTGGCTGCAAGGGCTGCTCCGTGTGCTGCTATGGGAAGGGAATGGGGCTCCTCCTGCCAGGGTAGGGAGCTCTGGTAATGGATACCAGCTTCCTCCAACTCCTTTTGTCTTCTTTAGAAAAGACTTAATTAAAAGAAGGGGAGCTGGCACTACGGCAGAGGGAACCTGCAATGTGCCTGACTCCAAAGCTTTGCAAAATGGCTTTTCGGATCGCTGTGACGTTCTTTCAAATGTCATCAGCAATCCGCACGTGTTGCTGTTGCCTCGCCAGCACGGAGGCCCCTTGCGTGCGGCAGCGGCGAGGGCGCCGGGGCTGCATAGCGCAGTGCGCGCGCCCCTGCCCCTGTGTCCTGCCCCAGGAAGGGTGTTAAATCAGCCAAGCTCCCCTAGATGATAGAGCTGGAAATGGTCCTTTCGCAGCAGCAAGAAATCTGCGTGCGGGGGAACGTTGCGTGGCCTGTGTGCGCCAGGGAAGAAATGCTCTCCGATGGGCCACAGGTCCCGGTTCACACGTGCGAGATGGAAACGGGGAGCGCAGAGAGCTGCGTGAGCAATGATAAATGTTCCGCTCAGAAAGGGCAGTTAATCCCAGGGGCCTCAGACGTTTTTCTTCTTTCAGAACAACACGAGGGGAAAATACCTGCCAACAGGTTCAGCTTCAAACCCGCAGAGCTCCAGCGCAAGCGAAAAGCCTGGTTCTGCTCACAGTAATTCCACTGGACAGTTCAAGCCCCACAGAAATGTTCCCCCTGAGCACGTGCTTTGCATCAAGGGTTTTGGATATAAATCGGCGAGCGAGATAACCCAGAGCAGGGCAGCCCACGCAGGGAGGCCACGTGCAGGCCGGGGCAGTGCCAGAGAGATGCTGGAGCGGAGCGGCATCCCGGCGGGACCGCGGGGACGGCAGGGCGCGGGAGCAGCCCCGGTGCGGGCGGGAGAGCCCGGCGGTTATCCCGCCTGCAGATAAGGGGCTGGGCGCGCTGCAGACGCTGTCCCGAAAGGGCGTCTTTGGTTGGTCTCGCAGAGCTGCAGCCGGGGTGGCCGGGACGCAGCGGCCTGTTTTCCTCAGCGCTGGCTCTGCCCGTGATTTCCCCCACTGGGGCCATAGGCAGCAGCGCTGTCCGACTGTGGCACGGCTGCGTGATCCTGAAATCCCCCACGGATCCCGGGGTCACGGCCCACCCTGAGCATCCCTGCAGGGCAAGCCTTGGCCCTGGGCACGGCCCCCCACTCCCGCGTCATTTCGGGGGCTGTAGTGAGGGTGCGATGCTCTCACCAAGCGCCTCTCCGGCGCGTTGGGAGCGGGGGGCCCTGCAGGGTGGCAGATGAGGGCAGATTTCTTGTTTTATCCTACTTATTCAGGTGGAAGGCACAAACATCGGCTGTTCCCTCTTTCCAGGTCACGCTATAGCCAGGGGTCCTGTGCTCTGCAATGGATTTTCTGCTGGGAGAACATAAATTGTGCTTTCTGCACAGCTCCATGTTCGCACCTTGCAAACCTGTGACTCCAGAGGGGAAAAAATAATAGTGTGAAAGATAATACCTGCTGGCAGCTTTTGCACCAGCCAGAAGGAGGCATGAATTATCTGCTGTAGTTACTGGTTATGTTTATGATGCGGCAGCCTCTTTCAAGAGGTGGTAGGACATGGGGCTTTTCGCACATTAAATCTTAAAAGGTAGTGTCAGCTTTCACAGCAATTTAAGGCTGGCATTTGTTCCTGCCTTGTTCTGGCTTCCTAAGTGCACCAAGGGGCATCTTTCATCTTTTTAAGAGGCTTACAGTTATTAGACATCATAAACAAAAGCCTTTAAACAGTCTCACTGCTCCTCACCGACTGGCTTCATTCCCTACGCGGCCCGAAACGTAGGGTTTTCCTTTCTCCCCGCTCTAGACCGTCTGACCGAAGGGGAGCAAGCAGAGGAGGCAGCGCGCCCGTGCGCACGCTCTTCCCTGTGCACGGCTCCTTGTGTCCCTGCTCTGCTGCTGGGAGCCGGCCGGAGGGCGGGAATGTTCCCAGCACGGGTGCGTGTGCGGCCGTGTTACCGCACAGGGGGGGATGTCTGCACATGCAGCGCCTGCCCCTCCGTCCATGCTGGTCCTGCGGCCCCACGGAGGTGGCCCTGCCATTGTCGTGTTGTCCTCCACATGGACTGGGCCGGCCTCCCGCTTCCATCAACTGGGCCCGGCCCGCGGCTGCCCGACCTCCTGTTTTTGGCCGAAAATGCTGGCCCTGACCTTGACCAGGGACGTTTCCTGGCAATTAGCGAGCAGCCAAGCTAATCAACACCTCCCAGGCCAGCTCCGCACAGCCGGGCACGCGGGCCCGGCGCCTGAGCCGGTGCTGGGAAGCACCGCCGGCGCTCGCCAAGTTGACGTTTGCGATCCCTGCCCTTGAGACGGGCCCTAGCAATGTGGTGGGCAGAGAGGAAGAACGTGCATCAAGCGCTGGCTGCTCCTTCGTTGCTGTGCACCTCTGCTGCCCAGCATGCCAGCCTGCACCACTCGCACCCTGCTCTTGCAAGCTGGCCTGGGAGTCACGGGCAAATCCCTGCTCTGTTGGCTACCACCCCCCCGTGCCACTGGGGTGGCTTCCAGGAAGCTGCTGCACAACTGGAGAGGGAAGCAACCCGACCCGGTGCTCCTGAAGCTCTTTGGCTGAGCTCTGCATAATTGCTCTCATTACAAGCAGAACTGCAGCACAGCCAGCGGCCTCTGCACAAGAGCAGGCTTCAGGCTTCATCTGTAATCACTGGCTCAGGTGTTGTGCTCTGTGCTGTGCTTCCAGGCTGAAGTACGTGTTCATTGCCCTTCGTGGGTCTTTAATCATGCTCCTAATCTTCACCTTTTTATCCACTCTTCTATTTCTAGCACGCACGTCAAAGAAGACAGTGTTTTAATCAGCCAAGTATTCTTTATTGCTGCTTGTCAGCAGCAAACTGTCTTCTAAAAAAGAGCAACCAGGTGTCTTACCCTTGCTTTGCGTAGGAGAGGCATCCATCAAAACCGTGTGAACGACAGACCCGTTGGGAACGTGATTTGTTACTCAAGGCGAATGATGAAGGACAGGGCTCAACTAGGTAGAGAGAGACCAGTTGTAAATACAGAGCCCTCCCTGAGGCTGTTTTTATGCCAATATTTATGAAAGACCATCAATAGCTTCTCCATCAGGAGGAAGCATGCAACAGGAACAGGGAGATATTTTTGTTGTGCATTTTCTTTGCATTCATTAACTTTTTGAGTGTTCCAGAGTGGGATTCCAGATGGCCCTGAGGCTCCAGGAGAAAAAAACATGCTTGGAACAAGCTCCATGGCTTTGCAGGAGCGGAAATGAAAGCCTCCACACACCCCGGCCGAAGCTACCCGCAGCCCCGGCAGTGCGGGCGAGACAATGCAGGTGCATCCAGCCAAAAGGAGTTGGCATGGAAATGATATCAAAATCCAACTCCTCTTCCCACATCCATAGCAGTTGCTGAAAGCTGGTTAATTAGTGCCTTTCCCTACACTGCATCCGTTCCCTGCACGCGCTTTGGGAGGAGAGGAAAGGCAGGATTGCTGGCCGGGCATGGAGGAGGCAGCAGGCAGCGCCTGGCACACTCCGCTCTGCTCGGAGAGCAGCACTTTGCAGCAAGGCCCCTCCAAGAGCGAGGAGATGACCCGGCAGAGCACAGACATGCAAACCCCTCCTTCAGGGTCTGCTGCAGCTGCCATGACCTTGTGCTTCTCCTCCTGTTCAATCTGCTCACATGATTTTTCATACTAGGAGCTCAAAACATAGCATCACCTTGTACCCACAGCTTTCATCACAGCCAGGTCATCCCACCGAGAAGCCCCTGGAATTGGTTCCTGCATGTCCTGGTGTTTAATGAACTTAATGAACTCGGGCCCCATGACCTCCGCAGAGAACAAGCGCTGAATCCGGTTATGCGGCAATCCTGCTCTCCGGCTGCTCCTCTTAGGAAACCGAGGACGCGGGACGCACTGAGGTTGTGCAGCCCCATCCTTGAGGAAACAGCCATGTCCTTCACGGGAAAATGATAGGGCAGAGTTTCCTATGGAGCTGCCATGTCTGAGCTGGGGCTTGTGGGAAAATCCCTCAGCTGCAGGGTGTGAGGTCTGCACCCGGCAAACTGGGCTGCTCAGGCACGCTGGGCTTGGGAGAGTTTACTGAGTTTCCTCCCCAACAAGCAGGACTGCTTCACCGGGGCCTGGTTCTCTTGCGTGTTTGCTGAAAAATTGTTAGATATTGGAGAGTCAAAAATTAATCCCTGCCAGAGGCCCTCAGGATCCATCAAGCCACTGGAGAGTGACACCAAAGTATCTGCTTCTCAGGGTAGGCTGCCGAGGTAGATACTGTGTTTGCAGCACTGTTTTGCGACCTCCGGGGTGTCTGCATTTCCAGTGCATTGCCTTGGCACTCTCTTTCCAGGCTAGTAAAATACCCCAGTGCCTTACATAAGCTGATTACATCAGCATGATCACAAGCTTCATTGAAACAGTGAGTCTTTATAACATGCATGTCAGAATCTCTTTTCCATAAAACTGTGCTAATTGGCACTAATTACATTTTCCGCTTCAAATCTTCATCAGTCAAACCCTGTGGCTGCCGCCGTGTTCCTCAGCGCTGGGTTGATGTCAGCCTGACGAGACGGAAAGACCCGGGACATCCTGTTTACCCCATTAACTAATGGCAGATCATTAGTGCAGACCAGGCAAGTCCCAGGGACCTGCAGTCACTAACCAGGCAGCTCCTACCCGGCTCCTCTAAGGTCACCAGCGTGTCAGACCTGCCACTTGCAAGATCTGACCTCCGTGGCTCTCTTCCTGGAGCACACATTGGGTGCAGAGCTTTTTGTAGCTGTTATATTTTATAACATGAAGTGCTGT
Source organism: Tinamus guttatus (assembly GCF_059628265.1). NCBI lineage: Eukaryota > Metazoa > Chordata > Aves > Tinamiformes > Tinamidae > Tinamus > Tinamus guttatus. The sequence continues at coordinate 3,539,360 of NW_028288761.1, read as the reverse complement.
CTGATGGGTGCTGAACAGAAGTATTTATCACGTGCTTCCCTTTGGGGTTGCTGCCTGGTTTTGCTGCTTGGTACTTGTGAGAGCAGGACAGGTCTGGGCCACCCTCTTGGCTGGGCAGGGGGTTCTCCCTGCTGTTATTGCATTTTTCATCAGTCTTGTGGGTTCCTGATGTACCCATATTTTGTTCTAAATGTACAGTCTCTATTCTGTTCCTTATTCTCACAGCTGCCTCCACTTCTCCCATCTTGCAGCCTTCCCGTTGTCCCTCGTGGTGCTGATGCCTCTGGGGAGCCAGGGGAGGTCCTGGGGCAGATCTCACCCCCGGCAGGAGACACAGGGCCTGGTGGAGCTTCAGCCAGTCTCTGCTGCTGATGGCAGCTTTTCACCCTGCCGATAAGCTCGGCACGGAGCGGGAACCCCGCTGCGCCTTAGGAGGGGAGACGCTTTGGCTGCGGAGCGAGGAACACGCCTTCCGGCCCCTGGCTCACCGTGTGCTTCAGGAAGCAGGGCTGCTCCTGCAGTTCTTGGAAATTATGGACTTGCAGCCCAAAAGGTACCCAACTTGCATCATCAGCGTGACTTTCTCCTGGTACAAAAACAAACACGATGTCCTTCTTTCCTCTCCCTGCGCGGCTGGAGCTGTGGCCAGGAACTCGTGTACTAGAGGACGCTGCAGGACACTGGTATGAGGTCCCTGTGCTCATTGCTCCTTGGGAAGCCTCTGCTGGGTTGCTAGGACTTTGTGTAGGAAACATGTTTTTATTCCAGTAGCAATTAGAAAACTACTTCCGGGAATGTCCTGGGACATCCTGCAGAGTTCCCAGCTAAGCTGCTCCAGCTCTCTGTCCTGCTCCTTCCTGCACCCGGGAGGAAGCAGGCTGCCACGTGCTAGCAGCACCAGGGGAACGGCGTGTTAGCCGATGCTGGGAGCAGCCCAGGAGGGCACATCCCCGTGCTGTGGGGCCGGCTGCTGTGCTCAGCACATCACTAATGTGTGGAGGTTGTGTACAAACAGCCCAGCAAGGGCCGCTCTGCGCGCACCCCTCCACGCTCCTGAGCCGCGTCCTCCCATGGGAACGCCCGCATGGGCACCTCTTTAGTCATCAGAGCGGGCAGACCCAGGCAAGAAGCATGTAACAATTAATCCCTCCTCTGCTCATTAATTATCTCCTTGCAAGCAGCTTGGGAATTGCCCATTCCTGGAGGAAGGTGGCAGCGTGGCTCAGGTGCATCGGAGCCTGGGGCTGGGCCGCAGCGGCGTGCGGGCAGCCTCTCGGCAGCGCACGACCCACATCCCGCCGTGGCATCCCGTGCTGTGCATCACTTGCTTCCAGGCTGCTTCCCGGCACCCGCAGGGCTGCAGTGCCGTGCAGGAACGCAGGCGCCTGGTGTGTCACCTCCGGGCTGGGGCTGGAGGTGACACCTAGGGCAGGACTTGCCCTAGGTAGAAGGGGAAGGAAACAGGGGAGCACCAGGTGATTTTCCCCAGCTACTTCCTCCCGCACCCTGGGCAGTTGGGATGACAAATGCCCATGATCCATGCAAAACAGGCTAGTGTGGGCCTGGCAGCAGGCCAATGCAGTGGGCAGAAGGGCTGTTTTCACAGCTGTGCCCATCCTGGCAGTGGGGTAGCAGTGTTGGTAGGGTGACAGCTCGTGGTTCTTCTCCCAGAGGGAGAGGTCTGGGATTTAGCCATGCAGGGCCCAAGGCTGGATCATCCCAGTTCTCATGTGTGCATAACACAGCAATCCCTTCTCCCTTTCCAGAGGAAGCATGCAAGATGGAAGCTGCAGTCAGCCCTCCTGCTCCTGGTAAGCCATTCCAGTGTTTGGTCCATCTCAGTAGGAAAAACTATAACTGCTTTTAAGGTGACTTTTGCTGAATTTTGGATTTTAGTCCTGAGATCTTGTTTGGCCTCTCCTTATAGCAATACAGGACTCATATCCCTTCCCTCTGGCCCTGTTGCTCTTGATTCCATTCACATTGAAGGTTCGCTTCTCTAGTGAGGCAGCTTTCCTTCTAAATTTCCCATTTTTCCTCCGAGGTCCTCTCCTCAGTCATTGCTTACCTGAAGTGAGTCTCCCATCCGTCTCACCCCCTCTGCTCTCGGGACCCAGGCTGAATCCTCTGTTCACTCTTCTCAGGCGTATTAGGGATGGTGGCCATTCCCTGGGTGATTAATATCATTGGTATTAAGTAGCATCTACTTCTTGCTGCTTGTTGCAACATCAGTCTTTGTCATCTGCCTGTCTTACCAGAAAGGTTTTTCTAGTCAATTAATTGGTTAAAATATTAAATTATGCAACACTATGAACTGATCCCTAGGACCTGCTAGTAACAGCCATATGGTATCTCGTGTTCTCTCTCACTTGCCACATGTGGTCAGACCACCTGCTTTCATGCCTTTATTTATTTATCTGCATAGAATGCCAGGTGGTATTGAAAGACTTGAAGAAACTGGATTACACGGTTATCGATCCAGCTTGACAGGCAGGACTCTAGCCTTCTCCAAAAAATAGAGGCCACAGCTCTGTTCTGGAAATCTCTCTCAAGAAGCACAGTGGCTGGCAGAGAGCATTAGGTTTTTAACTGCATTTGAAGACAATCATATCTTGGGGGCTTAGAAGTTTGAGTACATGGGGAAACTGGTGGTATCTGCTCATTCTTCATTCTGATCCTCTGTGATTTACCTCGCTCAAGACTTAGCATAGAGGCCTAGGCTCAGTCCGGTGACGAGCTTGCAATCGTACATACCATACTGTGTCAGTTCCTCCATTGCACTGGCTTCTGTAGAGCAAAAAACCAGAGACAATTGATCTAAAAAGGTAAAGATGCACCTTGTGGAAGCTGGTTGTCTTTTGAGGCAAATGCTGTTCCGTGTCTCCCCGAGTTGCTGGCTGTGTCTTGCTGAGGGTCTGTGTCCCGTGCGAAGGTCTGGCAGCAGGCATCCCTTCTGAAGCTGTGCAGAGGTTTGCTGAGGGTATGTATGCACAAGACCACTGCCCAGCTCTGGTCTTGGGAGAAAAGTCCTTGTGCATGGGCCTTGCACTTGGTGACTGCAGGCAGTGCGGTGTCCATGTCCTCCCAAAGACGGCCTGGTCTCCTCCCCGTAGGGGTAGGTCCCACAGATGGATATGCTTTGCTTGGGTGGAGAACGGAGGCGCCACGGCTGGGGCCGCATGGTCGTTCCCTGGGCTCATGGACGTGTTTGCAGGCATATTCATTAAGCAGCTGAGCGTGTTGTTGCAGGAAGTCCTGCTGGGGCTGGAAAGCTCATCAACAGCGCGGCCGCCCCAGCTGGGCGCACTGGGGGAGGCGCGTGGGAGGCCTTGGCGCTGGGTCAGCGCGGAGGGGAACATGGGCTGGGGTCCGGCTGCCTTGGGGGTCAGCGCGGCAGCTCCTGGGATAGGATGGAGCTATTGGAGCAGGGAACTTGCAGGGAACTCGTGTCCCCCGGGCTGCCTCGTGGCTCAGACCGCTCTGAGAGGGCTGAGGGGCTGTGGGCCGGGGCTGAGCGGGAGCAGGCGGCGGGGCCACGTGCCAGGGACAGGCTGCACCTCCTTCCTGCGCCGGGGACGGCAGCGGGAGCACCGCACACACATGGCTTCTTGTGACCCATCCGCGAGCTGCAGCCCGCGCCCGCCTTGTGTTAGCACCTTCTGGGAAGTGCGTCCTCACACCGTAACTGCCGCTGTCTCACACAGCTGTTTTCTGGCTGGTTTAGTGTGATGGTGGCTGCGAGTTCGTGCTTCAAACAAGCTTCCCCTGCAAAGAGGCTTTTCCAGCGGACCTGTGGCTGGCTCTGCTCTCCGCTGCCCTTTCCATGGGTGCTGAGGCTGCAACGGGGGCAGGTGGGAGCAGGGGAGGTTGTGCCCATTTTTAGCTGCACTTTTCTCCATCAGTGCCTATGAGGTGCTGGAAAAAATAATGAGATGTTTGGGGAAGTTTGGTGCTATATTGACTGATATAGCCCAGGCCTTTCCTGGGGAGGAGCAGGAAGAGCAGAGCCCAAGGGTGCGGGAGCACCTGTGTGGGTGCCCGGGGGAGGCTGCCGAGCTGCTCCACCCGGCCGGTGCACCCCAGGGACTGGCACTAATCAGCTGCCTGGCCGGGCTCTCCTCCTGGAATAACAAACAAGGCTGAGCAGGAAACCCAGCAATGCTGCCAAGTAGTGTCTTAGGACAGGGAGCTGGTCCCGGCAGCAGCCCTGGTGGCTGAGAGCTGGTTAATGGGGAGAGCCAAACCCACCCAAGGCAAAGGGAAGGCTTGGTTGTGCTTGGCTTGACTCGGGCTGTGTCTGGCACAGGAACAAGTTACTCAGGGTGATCAAGTCTTGGTTGGCAATGAGAAATGATGCTGGGGTGAACTCCTGTCCATCCAGACCATACTCCTGGGACACTGCTGTCCTCCATGCTACAGACACCACCGACAACCTGGCAGGCTGTCCTCACCAGAGCGGTGTCCTCAGCTGAGCAGAGGTGCCTGGGTGGGGATGGGATGCCATCCTCCACATGTGCCCATGACACGTCTGGCAGGCCCAAGCTCTCCTTGAACTTAGGCCTTGGTCTCTGTGCAACATATCTGGCTCACGTGCTGTAGGACTTTGCCTCTCAAGCACTTCATCCCAAAAATCCTTTAAAGCGTAAAAGAGAACAGCTGTGTTTTGGGGTCACAGCCCATGCAGCATGGGGTCTTCTTGAAAATAATGAGCTTTTCACAGCATTTCTGCAGCATAGTTTGTATCTTCCCTGGGAGCTTCAACACTCAGTGGAATAAGCTACACAAGGATGGCCCCAATCTTGATGTAACACACTAAATTATGTAACGCGATGTCACAATTATACATTTATGAAATAAAAGTAGGGCAGTGAGCTGCCAGAGAAGTCTCCTGTTCTCCTGATGAGCAACACCCACAGGCCTGCTGCTGAATGAACCATAATCTCTCCAGGTCATCTCTGTTTGCATCCTTAATGGCAGAGCTCCCTGCAGAATTTGTAGGAGCTTTTAAGACTCAGATTTTCCTTCAGAGACAGCAGGGGGAAAAAAAAGGGAATGAGCAGGTAATTTCAGTGTCCAGCATCAGACTGCTAGTTGGGAACATTAGGTCAAGGAAGATAAATATTAATCCACAGCCAAGCAGTGCTGCCTGCATTTGCACAGCATGGACGAGGGCTGTGCTTGGATTCAGGCAGAGAGCTGCACCGTGTCAGCTCAAGCAGCGTGTTTTGCGAGAGGCCGTAAGGCTAGCTTTAGGGAAACAAATATGAAAATTGGCACCGTGCTGCCTTGAAGTTCTCCGAGGAGAGCCTTGGAAGAGAGGTGCTTCCTGAGTTACGGAAGTACGCGCTGTCCTCTGTAATAGCGTGGCTGGTGGGGTGTTCATTTCACAGCTTCGCCAGAGCGTGCTCGGAGCTCGCCAGGAGCTCTCCAGGAACACGCTGCTCCTGCCCCGCTGCCGAGGACCAGCCCCAGGCCCTGCTGGCACGTCAACGGGGTGAGCACATGGGCTCAACTGGGGCCCGCAGGCACCCACCGGGACACGAGCCGTGGGGAGAGCCCCAGAGCCCTGCTCGCCTTCTCCACTGCCCCAGGTTGCCTCTCGCCCTTGCTCACGCATCTCCTTGGCAGGCCTTGGGCAAAGCATTTGAAGCGGGCCCTGTGCTGGGTGAAATTGGAGTCTGTTTAGATCCTCTGACCATGAAGTTTTATTTGCCTGCCTGCAATTTCTTTAACAATGCCTTAAACGTTCATGTTTCATCTTTCTCAAAGTGCCGGGGGAAGAGTAAATACAGCATGATCTTTGAGATTGTCAGCAGTGGGCAAAAGAAACACGGAGGATGAACTGAATCGACTGGTTTGGGCGATTCAGAGCCTGCAGCGAGATGCAGAGAAGCTTATTTAATCTCTGCTTTTTCTTATCCAAACAAAAATGGGAAACAGGATGGGGGAGGAGAGGCACAGAGACAGTGAGATGGAAGGAGAAAACAAGAGAAACCAAGCATAACACAGCACTCTTGGGGTAAACCTCATGTTGGAGAGCAAAACAGTGCTTTGGAGATAATGCAGAGCTAAAGGGAAGTCCTTGGGATTGCTGTGTTGATTCCTTCTTTGGATGAGTGGAATCAGCTGCAAAGTAAAAAAATCACAAACTTTATTTGTATGAGGAGCAAGGGATGAACTCTGCAGCAGATCAGAGCAGCTGGGCAGGCTGGGAGGGTGGCACGGCTGGTTTGTGATCCAGCAGGGGCATGTGGGCTATGTTGCCCGTGGGAGCACTCGTGTAATGCTGGTGGAAGATGCAGCTACCCGTGTAGGTAGCTATGCAGGACTGACTCTGGAGAGAATTTGTTCAGGATGGGAGAGCTGGCTCATGCTGCTGCTTTTCTGGCTCCTCCAAAGACTACCAAAGTCCTCCCAGTGAAGTAGAGAAATCAGGACATGACAGCTTGAATGTGAAACTGCAGCAGTAGGAGACAGCTGCCTTGGAAAACAACCTTTGCAAGGTCATTCCTGAGCAACATGAAGCAGCAGCGGAGGGCACTTTTCTGCAATTCGGCTTGAAAAGACTGGATTTTGCCCTTTCTTTATGGGAAGGAAAGCATGTGATGACAAGTCCCTAGAGCTTTTATTTTGAAGCCAAATGCTTAGAGTGCATGAAGACAGCAAAAGCATTTTCCTTCAGGCAATACAAATCAAATAAATGGAGACACCAACACTGCAATTCTGTACCACAGTCAACAGTGAAAAACACCTCTCGTACCTCAGCATCGCGAGCACGTCGCTGGCAGGACATGCCTGGGACTGGCATCGTCAGCAGCCCTTCTTCCCCACAGTGTCTCCTCCCCGTTGGGGTCAGGGTTTCTGCCTAGTATTTGGTGAGACTTTGTGCTCTAGTTCTTACAGCAGGGTTTTCGTGCCCCCTTCTTAAAGATGGGTGAGTGAAGCTGTCAGTAGTATTTAATTATACTATATAGAATAAACTCCAGGAGGGATTGTCTGGTTGAATTAACTCCTGATTCAATTTGTAAATTTGTGTCGAGTTCTTCTCCTATTTTATTTCTGTCTTTTTAACTCTTGCTGTGGCAGAGAGCCTGGCTCTGGGGTGGGGGACTGTCCCACTCTTCCCACCCTACTGTTGTCATCCCCGTAGTCCAGGCTGTTGCCATATGCAAGAGCAGCTGCAAAGAGAGGACTGTCTTGGCAGTGGGATCGCATTGCAAACTGGCTTAGGAGCTGATAACTCAGCTTTGTTACACCAGTATCTGCTAAATAAGCAATCTCAAACCTAAATTGAGTTGTAAGCAATGCTAAAAGCAAGAAATAAGACTGTGGATTTCTTAACAGTTACAGGGTTCTTATCCTCTCATTAATGGGGTTTTACAGCTGTCACAAGTGAGCCATCTTCCTGGAAATAAAGCATTTTCCTTATAAACAACACTTCAAGTGTTACAGGCTTTTTAATAGATGAAGCTTGTTTCTAATTAAATAATAATCCTCTTAGCTTGTATAGCTTGTGTCTGGAATACCTGCCACAGCTGCATACTGAAGTAGTCTGGGAGGACCACTGGGGCTCTTGCAGTCCTGCTGAGAGAGGGGATCAGAGCTTGCTCCTGTACTGCCCCGTGTCTCCGTGGAGTAGCTCGCCCCTATCTATCCTCCTTTCTGAAAAGGTGTTGTGCAATGCAGGATGCCAGCGCAGCCTTCCCGGTCCCTCTGGCCAGAGTTAGTGTTTTGTTTAACCACATCACAAACTATGCTGTTTCTTTTATTATTTTTAAAGCCCCTAGGAATGAAAGTGAGATGAAGCAAGGCTCGACGGCATTGCATTACACCGGTAAGAAAATCCAGTTAACTCTGCAGTGATTGTTTACTGTACCTCTTGTTTTGGTTTATAAGGCTAGTGCGACGTAGACTTTGAAATAACCAACATCTCTTCTTTTTCCCCTGATTGTCACCTATTCACAACACCTGGAGCTTCAGCCAGAGGCTGTAAATCACTTCCATGAATCTCCTGATGCAGCCCTGAGTTTGTTGGAAGTGTTGGTCTCTGGGCTGGCCTTTGCCCTGCCTTGTGCAGGGTGAGGATGCTGGAGCCCGCAGGCAGACGTGCTCGTGCTGCCTGGCCTGGCGCTGGCTACAGGGCTAACAGCAGGGTCCAGTGTGCCTGGAGGCAGCCCGTGGGCTCCACGTGCAGCTTTTGGCAGAGTTATGGTCCCCAGAGTCCATCTCGGTGCCTTAGGAATGAGAGTCACGGGATTGTTTTTGAACTGCTCATTTCCTTACTGCTTCTCCCTTCGTGCTGACTTGGACCAGGTCCAGACAAAAATTCTTATCTCCCTCCCCATTGAAAGCTGTGCAGGCTCATGCCTGCTGCTGTCTGAGAGGTTGCTCTCTGTTTCAAGAGAAATCAAGCCAGCTTTGTTTCTAAACCTCTATTAATCATCTTTTTCAACCTTTCTTTCCTTTGAGCTGGAGGGTACAGGGGCTTTGACCTGGGTTAGCCCTGGTGTAACCTGGGAGTCTTTTAAACTCCCTGTCTTGGAATCTGATCCTCTGTTTGCAGAAAATCCTGCCGGGCTGGATGGGTGGCACCAGCCTCTGCCGTTTGCCAAGGCAGGCATGGGCACTGGACATCTGCCTGCTTGACGTGTGCTTCGAGCTCAGAGGGTTCCTCATGTTTGTGAGCCTGCCAAGCACAGCAGGCCCAGACTCACTCCAAACTGCTCCCACTGTCAGCACCCCCAAACCTTACCTGGCTCTGTATCAGGGCTGCCGTGCCATGAGCCTCCACATGTAGTTTGTGATCCCCTCCCATATGAATCAGGATTTTTGGAAGCAATACATTAATGGACACAAATGACTATCATTTGCTCATGATGCAGCTGCTGCAGTAGCAGCTGCCAGTCCTTGCAGTGAGAGCTCAGCTGGCACCAATGTTCATTTGCCTGGGTCAAAACTACAGCTGTGGCTTGGGGCCAGGAGCATCCCTGGCCTAGAAAAGTCTGCAGCCTCCTTCCCATCTGCTGTTCTGCAGGAGTTAGTGCAAGAGGAAAGCAAATCTATCTGTAAGAAAATGATATTAATTACTGGAGGTACTCGAGTACCTTGCAACTCAGTTGTCTTCTGGAGAGATGAGCTTGCGTAGGGATTGTGGCCTTGTCTGCTGCAGGATGAAGCCACCCCATTTCCTACACCCATCTCATGCTCTGGCATGATGCTCCATTGCCTGCCACCGTGCAGTATGTGTCTGCAAATACCACTGGTGCCCTGGCACCTCAGGTCAGGTGTGATGCTCTTTGAGTGCTCTGTGAGTGTTTATGGTGGTTTGTTTTTTACTCTCCTCCTCCTCTGGGCTAGGCTGGTGCTTTGTGTGTGGTGGGTCTGGTTGACTAGAAATGCGGCAATCGCCTGGCACTGATGGCCCTCCTAGTGTCTCTGGAGGGTTTTATCAGCTGTATGCCAAAGCACATGGCCTTGCTTGGTTTAACAGTGTCCCTCTGGTCATAGGGACCTCTGGCACATTTGCTCTGAGGCTGCCTGGCTTAACTTATTTTGCACCATGGAGATGAGGAGCCGGAAGCCCTTCTAAAGGGTCTCACCCTGAAAGCAAAGGGTTAAATCACAGTTGCCATCCAGTTGTGCTGCAATTTGTCAGCCTGGACACATGTAGCCTATGGAGAAAAACAGGCAGGGTAATTTCCTGATTTAAATGAATTTCAGAGACCACCACAGGAAGGAACTTGGGATGTGTCCAAAGGGCAACCAGGCCATGGAAAAATACCAGGCAGGGGAAGGGGCTGGGAGTATAATGACTTGAATCTTCCCCTTGCCATTACCAAGGTGGTAGCCACTTTTGTGTTTTCCAGTTGTGTGCCCAGTTGAAGGGATTTAGGACACTGTAATTGTCAGATTGTTGTAGAATCGGCTCTTCTTGTGGGGAAATTTCCTGAGAGCCTGAGCCCTTCCCAGACAGCATTTCATTTCATTTGCTGATTTCTTGTAGCTAAATCATGAATATAAATCAGGTAAGCACTTCGTTAATGCCTTTCTTCTCCTTAGACAAGAGCCTGTGTTTAAGTTCCCCCAGCAACACCAGGGACTAGTCTACCCTCTTCATCTTCTCCATGGCAAGCAAACTATTGGCACCTCTGCCACAGATATGCAGGAAAATGGCTCTTTTCGTCCTCCTCTATTATCTCCACGGCAGGAAACCTGGCCTAGTCTTTCCAGACATAGTTTCCAAGATCCGTTCTCTGCACTGAACTTGCCAGTTCCTCCAGTGGACACAGGAGCAAAAGGACCTCTGGGTTCTGGGCTCTGCTCTGGTTTCTGCCCAGAGCTCAGCTGAAAGCACAGCTTCCTGCCCTGGTCTGTAGTGCCTTGCTGCTGTGTCCCCTGCTAATGTGGGATTGGATTCCGGGGGGGTCGTTGCTCTTAGAACTGGAATGACAGATGCTTTGCTGGAGAAAGGGCCTTGTCTTGTGTCCCCTAGTGTGGCTGAATGCCAGCGGCAGGCAGCGGAACCCGCATTTGTGCATGTGCTGGAGCGGATGAAGGAGCTGGTCCTCTCAGCAAGGTTACATCAAACCCAATATGTCCCAGCTTCCCAGCTGGGCTCTGCTCTGCTCTAGCTGCCCAGAAATGCACGGTCAGCTCATTAAGCAAAACAGAACACACACATCCTTACAAGGCAGAGCCCTGGCTTGAACTGACAGCAAAAGCCCTGTGGAACAGAGACCCCAGCACGGCAGGTTCCTGTAGGTGGATGAGAGGAACTGGTCGTGGCTTTTCATAGTCTGAGATTTTTACATACGCCAACCAACCCAGAGGAACACGAGCGCTGCCCTCCTGCACAGGCAGGCACTTGCAGAGAGCCCAGGGCTTTGCATTCATGAGCTGAGTAGATGAGATGCTGTCCCCAGGAGCCAGGCCTTTTTTTCGGATATGCTGCTTTTATTAAGGGTGCAATCAACCCAGATCACTCTTTCCAGAGACTTTTCTATTGAAATCTATTAAATATAAGATAATGCCTCTGGCTCAGAAAGTCCCAGAGCCAAATATTGTTGATGGCTGACGGCACGTCTTGCAAAATGCCATTGAACTTGCTGTGTTCTTGTACCTTGCCTTGGGAGTCTGCTGTGTGCGGCTGCAGCAGATGGCAGAGTGGACTTGAAGGGGGTACTGGGCAAGATGACTCTGCTGTGCTCCAGGGCAGTTGCTCCTATGTTAAGTATTTTTTATTTCATTGTACTTGGCAGCAGTGAGTCATTCTGTTCTCCTTGCAACTGCTGCCAAGGGTCTCGAATGCACGAGAGTCCTCAGGGTTGCTGGGCAAGGCGGCAGAGACTCGTGGTCCCCTCGTGGAGCCTCATTCATCCTGAGCAGCTTTGTTGCCTTTGCTAGTGTAGTGCAAGCAGGGACCCTGGCACAAACCTGATGGCAGCCGGGGTGTGGGGTAAATGACCATCAAAGTGGTCAAGATACTCGAAGGGAGAAGCTAGAGAAATGAAACAGAAACAGGTCGTAGACCCCAGTGGCCTGTAGTTATGAACATGACGGTCTGTGTCCTAGTGACCTGGGATATTTCTAGACAAAAAAGAACTTGCACAACACAGATTTGACAAATACAAAGACAACTCCCCTTTTTTTCCTCCCATTTTTTTTTTTCCATTTCAGGTACCAAAACTTACCCAAAAGCAAAGCTTTTAAGTCATTAAAAGTCAGTTGAACAGAAAGGCTTTCTGCAGGTGCTCTCAGAGCAGCACAGCTGAGATTGCAAAGGCTCTGTCTGGGGAATACACAAGCTGCCAGAAAAGGTGATAATTGACCAATACTGAGTGAATTTATCATCCTGTTAGAGATGCAGGAGTTAATAGAACAAAGACCTTGTAGACAGTATGGAGTTTATTATTTCAGGCTATCATCAACCTTAATTTAAAATTCTCATTCCAGGAATGCCTGAGTGAACACTCGCATTGCCTTAAAAGCTGAGTAAGCTTGGCTTTTTTTTTTTTTTTCCTTCTTCTAATCCTCTTGCTGTTTTCTTGTCTCTCATGATATGTAACTGCTTGGTTATTATTTAAATAGCTCTGTGATCATCTGTTTTTTTTTTTTTTCTTTTTTTTCTTTTTTTTTTTCTCCTGACTTAGAAATCTGCATGAAATTTAGCATCAGTAAAGGATTAAATTTACTGGCCTGAAAATGAATTCTGTTTAAAGAAGCTGTGGCACACAAGCTGGAATCCTTTAACACGTAGGGTGCATCGGCCTCAGGGAACTGTAGCACCCAGATTTTGCTGCACGGGGCTCAGCGTCTCCCTGGGATTGCTGCTGTGACGGCGAGTTAGAGGAGCGGGATTGTGTCAAAGGGAAGACGGGGGAATAAGGTGCTTTGTGGAGCACCCAAAAGCTGCAGCCCTTTAGTTCTCATTTCAAGAGCTGCTTGGGGAGCAGCACTTTTCAAGGTCAAGCTTGCAGGTGCGTTCCTGTCCGTAGGGTCCAGGGCTCATGCCGACCGCGCACAGGCACTTCTGAACGTGCCACTGCTGCAGGCCTGTGCGAGGGCAGCCTGGGAGCCTCCAGCAGCTGCTGTGAAACTGGGACCTGCAAGTGTCCAGCCTGCAGCAGGCAAGGGAAATGTGCGTTTTCAAAGTGTGGGGATATGTGTTTACAGGCCCTTATGCAAAGCCTGTATTCATGAGTTTGCTTTTCATCTTAACATCATGCTGCAGTCTCCATATTTCTTCCCAAGGAGAGTCCTCCTTTCATATGGAAATCCTCTCATCTGTTCAAACCCATCTTCAGATTCCTGGGTCTAGAATAGTTTCTGAGGTCTGGGCCCTTAACCAGAGGAAGCAAATACCTCTGGCTGGGAGGGACCATATCTGGGGAGTTGAAGGTGGCTCCTTGAATGCTGGGAACTCTGATGTACTTCAAAGTACTTGGGTTTTTTTTTTGTGTGTGTGTGTGTGGTGTTTTTTTTTTTAATATTATTATTTCCACATTGAGCTAAAAATCTGCAGAACACACAACATTAGATTCTTACAGCTGGTGCAGGGCTATATATCTGTTATATTTTAGTGGTTATCTCCTTGCGTGGAGCAGCCTGGGCTGACAAGTGGCTACCAGCTCCCTCTTTTCAAATGTGAGTTTGAGCAGGAGCAATATCCTATGGGTGAACACTGATCACAAGGGGCAGTGGAGAAATCCCATCCTCCCTAAAGGTGTGAGGTTTGCGGAAGGTCTTTCTGTGACCACTGCAGAGAGGAAAGGGAGCCTGGAAGCAGAGTGGTGGCAGGAGTGGTGGCAATGCCTGCTCTGGACAGGGTGCTGCTTGCAGGAACCCTAGAAAATGACAACCTCATCCAGTGCTCAGCCTGGGAAAGATGATAAAAAAGGAGCATGTGCAGGTGTTTAATCAGTTGGCTGGATGTGATGTTTCTTGTGCTAAAGCAAAACAATAATTTGCTGCCTTTTCTGTGTGCTTCAGGTGGTGCATATCCCCACAAAGTAACTAACCTTGCAGGCACTTGCATTTGCTAATGCGACAGGAATAAATATGCTAAAAGAGACAAACAAGGAGCCTGAGAGCAAGCCCTGCAACCAGGCAGACAGCTGGGTCTGAGAAAGGGCGCTGTTGCTGCCCCGTGGGGATGTGTTTGGAAGCAGCAAACCAGCAGCACGGGCTCAAGTTCCCTGCGCTGGGGAAGGCCGCGGCCGCAGAAGTGGGGCTGGAGCCCAGGAGTCTGGTGAGGAGCCAGCATAGAGGGTCCTCAGGGGCTGCTGAGGATCCGTGGCACGAACTGCAGAGCTGGGTTTGTTCCCACACAGAAAATAAACATGCAGGAGCACGGAGACTGGGAGGGAGGCAGGCAGCAAGGCTTTTCTCATGGCAGCTCTGAGAAAGGACGACCAGATACCCGCAGCAACTTGCAGTATTAAGCTTCAGGGCAGCTTCAGTGCCTTGAAAGTAAGTGAAGTAATTTGTGGTATCCAGTTACTGCAAATACAGTTCTCTGCAACCAGGAGCGACAAGTAATTAATGACACTGAGAAACCACTTGAGGAAAATTAATGTGGATTAATCTTCTCTTGTGAATGAGATATTTTCTGCTGTCTCTTAGCAAGAGGACACTGTTGGTGACAATTTCCCATTTAGTGTGTATTAAAGATGCTGCTGAAACCTCCAGATTTATTTAGGAGAGCACTCCTGGGGCTCCAACTGTGCTCAGTGTAATTTCATTCAAGCTTTTCTGTGGGTAGAACTTGAATTAAGCATGCAACTGCCCACAGAAACCCATTAGGTTTATTGCTTTCCTGATGAAATGGCGCAGAAGCTGCGGCTGGGGTTTGGAAGGCTACATATCAAACCCATCAACGTCTAGACAGAAAATAAATACGGGAGTGGGAGCGACGTGGCTGTCCCTTTGCTGTGCGGATGCTGCCTGGGGAGGCATTGAGGATGGGGGGAGGTGCGGAGGAGAAATGCAGCCCCGGCAGCGGCCTAGGGCTTGCAGGGTCCTGAAGGTGATATAGGAGGGACATGTGTCTTCTGTCTGCGCAGCACCAGCCCCTGCTGTTGGAAATCAGATGGGAAGGGGCTGTGGAGCCGGTGCGCGATCCCGACGCTCCTCTGCAGGGGCCCTGGGGCTTCCCTCCAGCCCCGTCTCCCTGCTGCAAAGCCTTAGAGCGGCTTGAACATTTACCTCCCTTAAGCTTTTAAGATCTCTTTGATGGCCTCAAGTAATCATCTGCATTAAGGGCTTACAGTGTCTTAAGTAGCCTCTCGCCCCACAGGGCGGCTCAGAGCTCATAGCGACCTGAGTGTTTAACAGGATTTACGCTCCGGGGGGCTCTGCCGGTCTCACCGGCTTTCCCCATCCTTGAGCAGGGGAACGGTTCCCACCGCCTTGGCCTGTCCTGTGCTCTGGCTGGGATAGCTGAGACCATGATGACCCTGTGCACTGCTTTTGGGACATGGTAGCATCAGGTGGCTCCACAGGCAGCAGCTCCTGCTGGCCCTAGCCCTCACTGTGGTACCCAAAGGGTGCTGGAAACCAACAGCAGATGAAGCAGGAACATGCAAGAGGTGGAGGAAAGGCCTTTGGGGGGACTAAATGGAGGGGCTCCTGGAGACCCATGTGCATGGAGGTCCCAAGTGGACAACCTCAGTCTGCTCCATGGCTGCAGACAGGGACATCCTTGTCTCTTTGCAAAACTCTGCCTTCCTGCAACCCTCCAAAGCCTGCATAGACCGCTCGTGGCTTGAGCTGCTCACACGGTCAGGAGGCACGTACTGCTTTTAGCACTTTTAGTTGCCAGCTGCTGCCAGCAGTGCCCTTGGGAGAGCAGAGCTTGGCATCGACTGCTTGGGCTGCTTCAGGGCAGAGCACTCCTCTCCCTCGGCTCCGTTCCTGGGGACTGGGGCTGCCTGGTGAAAACTCGCGCAGAGTTTGGAGTCAGGAAGTAGAAGAGATGCTGTGAGTAACCAGACCAGCTGGGACAGGGAGTGCTGTGCCCAAGACCACCGCCCATGCGGCCAGTAGGAGATACGTAAGGAAAAGTACGGAATGAGTGTTGTTCCTCTCCCTGAATTCGCTTCTCATCTCACACCGTTGCTCACACTGCCCACAGAGCTGAGTGCTGGAGGACTTCACAAATCATCCAGGGCAACAAGCACAGTCGAGAGCCAGCACTCTGCTCGTGGACGATTTATGGCTGGAGAAAGGAAAAACTCCATCCCCAGAATACGTTATTTGCTGGTGTCTTTCTGCACTGCTGCAAGGGGGTTATGTTTTGCTCACAGGTAGTCCCACAGCCTTGGCTGCACATGAGGTGAACAGTTCCTGCTTTTGATGGAATCAGCACTGTTCTGAGGAGCTTTTAACCCCCAAATGTAGTTTAATAACTGTTTAATAAGATAAACATGCCTCTCTTGCTCCTGTTTTTCACAGGAGGGAGGGAAGGGGATTATTCTGACCTTGTTCCTGTGCCCCTGCTCTGTCTGGTGCAGCTTGTCCTCCCTGTGATGCCCCCAGGGAACCTTGAGTCCCTATAACCTCTAGCAAGTCTTGGTCTTAGGGTGCCATCAAATCTCCCTTTGGGGACTGATTTGCTTCCCCCACTGCCTGGCTACCAGGGTTGTGGGTGGTGTGTCTAACCACGCTGACACACAGAGATTCTCTTGGCTCCAGAGTCAAATCTCTGCTGCTCAGTGCTTGTTAGGCATCCTGGGAAGAAGCCTGCCCTGTAATCAGAGCCAGCCACCTGCACTGGGTGCTCTCCCTCCCTGCCTAAAAGGGAGTCATGGCTAAAGTCAGCTCTGGAGCAGCAGTGAGTCCTTGGCGGGGCTGGATCAAGCTGAATTTTAAATCCCACTTTGGAGGATGAAGATGCCAGTGTATTAATAGACTTGGCTCCGTCTTTAGCCCTCAAGCTATGTGTTACTAGCATTTCTTTTTAACGGTAACTCTGCATTTTAAAGGAAAGCTGATTTTATAGGATCCAAGTATCTTGGATGGCACTAGGGAGGCACAAGACAGTTGCTTTGGATGACAGCAAATTGCTGGGTATTGTCTGGACTCCCCTGTGCGGGGCCGGCAGCCCCTGCACAGCCCAGGACTGTGGCACCAGGCAGCTGCAGAGGAGCCTGGCCCAGGGCTTTCGGATGGGGATCCCAGCCTGACAGAGCTGAGCTGAAGGGCAGCTCATGGCAATGAAAGGAGTGGCATAAAGGAGAGCCAAGAGCCTCTCCAAGGACACCTCCCAGCCACAGCGATGCCTTCCTAAGGCATCTTTCCTGCTCTCATGTGCAAGCGCACGTGCTTGCAGTGACCGGGTCCCTGAGGACAGCATGCAAGAGCCGGGACTAGGACAAGCAAAGGTGAGGAGCTTGTGTGTTGTGTCTGTCCACCAGGAGTGGTGGAGCTGAAACCAGAGTGATGTTCCAGGCCCCAGGTGCGAGCAGAGCATTTCAGAGCCCACCAGGCTCTTGCGGGGCTGACACTCCTCTTCTGACCTGCCATGGGACCCTGGGGGAGATGGGGAAGAGCTGCCTCACCTGAAGGCTGCCCATGATACCCCTTTTTTTGGCCCTGACAGGCTGGGATGGTGCAGTGGGCGTGAGGGAGGTCAGAGATGCTACCTGTGGGCCCTGGGCTTGTGGGACAGGCACAGTCGGGCGCTGGGTGGCCACTCTGCCCCTCCTGGTGATAACATGAGGCCTGGCCCATCACAGCATGAGCGAGGCAGGTGCCAGCATCTTCGCGGGCCCTGGGGACACAGCTCTTTGCCTTGTCACTAGCTGCAGGTCAGGAGCCAGTCCTGCCTGCCCAGGTTACCTCACTGCTTGGCAGGCGAGGAGGCCTTCTGGCAAGCACAGAGGAGGAACCGCATCGTTGTGTTGGAAGTCACAAACACTAATTAAACCCAATCTTGGTGAAGAAGGTGAGAAAAAGTTAGGAGGAAGGGAATCCAGGGGAGATCTTGTCAGGAGCTTTCCTTTACAAAGGGGCTCTTGATTCCCCTGGCTGTGAAGGCGGCAGGCTCGCGCTGTCCCAGCGCTGCCAGCTTGGACGGGGCTGGCAGCGAGCGCGGCAGAGGTTCCGAGATGCAGGAGGCAAGTGGCCTGCGGCGCTGTGTGCCCGTGGCGCAGGAGCCAGATGCTCAGGAGCAGGGCACGGAGACCTTGTCATGCTGCAACTCGTCTCTCTTTGTAGTCGCTGTGGGGCCGAGTTCAAAGGCAGCCGCCAGCTCTGTCTCCTGTCGGCTCCAGGCAGAGCCCATGCGGGCTCAGAGCAGCACCGAGGCTTTTGGCAACTCCCTGCGAGCCCAACTTCAGCGTCGTCCCTCCGGCCTGCCGCGCAGCCGGAGGATGCAGAGCGCAGGGTCTCCGGGCCTTTCGAGCTCAATATTCAGAGCGCCCTGGGAGGGAGCCTGGCCAGGCCGCCTGCCTTCCCGCAGAGGGACGTCCTGGCAGGGACACTCTGTGCTGCGGCGCAGCGAAGCTGGGAAATCAGCGGAAATCCAAGAGGCAGAACCGTGCATGTCTCTGTGCCGAGCACTCTCATGCATGTGTATCAGTGCTCAGTCGCTGAGTTTTCTGAGTTTTCCTTCTAATAGGATGGCAACAGACCCATTTTTGCCACTTATGTTATCAGGCAAAGCTGCAATTGCTCCAGAAATGTGCATCCAGCTAAACTTCCTCATTATGAGCCATTTATACCTAGTGGCTTTATCTGCGTGCAGTTGTTTCAGCTGGATTAAGCCATGTTACAGACTTACCTCTTAGACCGCAAATATCCAGCCCCTCTCTGTGCTTTGGCTTTGGCTTTTCTGGGCTTTGCTCGGCCAGGAGCAATTTGGACACTAGGATCTGAGCAGACTGCCTGGCTCTGGGCACAGCTTGCTTCCCACAGAGCATTTCAGCTGCACTCCCCCATCACACATGCACAGATGCAAGCTCCTTTCTTAGGTGTTTCTAAGAAAAACGCGCCTTGGCTTTTGTCGTGTGTCTCGCTTGTCTGGCAGAAGTACAAGGAGCCGTTAAAGGCCACTGGTAGCTTTGCTCTTGTATTGCACAGGGCTGAAAGCAGAGACGTGGAAGGAGAACTTCTGCTGGGGACGGCACTGAAGGTGCCCCAGGCAGAGGAGCGGGGACAAGGGGCTGGAGGTGGCCGGGGCAACGTGGGCAGTGAGGGGATAGGGCTGGGGGGCAGCTTGTGGGGCAGTACCCAGACCCGGGCGGCTGCTGGGCAAGAGGCTGCACTGGCCAGGGCACCTGCGGAGCCCTGTGTGGCACCTGCTGGCAAAAAGCTGCAATTAGCGGGGATTTGAGCTGCTGGTGCTGCCGGGAGCCGTGCTGAAGGCAGGGCAGGTTGTCTGCCAGGGACATGAGAGCAAACAGCCCCGGCTTGCTGCGGCGCTGCGCCCTTCTGAGCACCATCAGCGCGGGAACAGCAAAACTGCAGTGACATCTGTAGCCGGGGTTGCTGCCAGCCTGGCCTTTCATCTCCGCTCGCCTGACGCGAAGCGGCTCGGACGGACGCTGCGAACAAACCTCCCCGCTTGCTTTGATTGCTTCCCAGGGATTCCGCCATTTGCATCGTAATGAAGTGATATTTTGCTGTATAAATAAACGCAAAAGTTGACATATAAAGGACTCAGCAATGCCAAAGGTATTTGCATAACCTCCCTCCCTAAGGGAGCTGCACAGAGACTGAGGAGAGACAAACTCCAGGCACTGATGAGGAAGGTGAGGAGGCTCTCTGGGCTTTTCATAAGGGATGTTGCTGTGTCCAGGGCTGCCAGGAGGCAGCGAGATGAGGTGCTCCTGTTTACCCCAGGCACAAACCTGAGTTGTCTTGTTTAGGGCTGGCCTCATCCTACACGTGCACTGCCCTGGCTAGGCCAGCTCCTGTGCCCACCAAACATGACCAGCATACAAAGTGGCTTTGAGCTCTTCAGCCTCCCTCAGCCACCCTTTTCAGGCCTGAATCCCACTGACACCGAAGGGTGCTGGGTCAGGCTGAGACAGAGTATTACATCCAAACACCTCAGTGCCTGAGTGGCTGGCACTTGCTTGTGCTGAGTCACATCTGCAAATGGTTTTCATGTCTCTCTCCACAGAAGAAAAAAGTGCTGGGAGCTACCTCTTGGCACACGCCTCTGGAGAGGTGGCTGTTGTCTGCAAATACTGCTTCACTGACCCATTTACTCTGCAGCCACGCGTCTCGCCAGAGAGACCATCTCTTGCTGTTGCTGAGGGACCTCAGCTTAGTCTTCTGAAAAACGGCATCCACCTTTTGCTAAAACACTCGAGACGCAGTGCTGGAAAGCAATGTGCAAGCTTGGCAGCAAGAGCGTGGTAGGACACCAGCTGCCAAAACAGACGTGTCAGCACCTGGTGCCCCCAGGGTGTAAGCACAGCTGCCCTGGGCCAACCACGGGGCCATGTAGCCCCGTGTCCTGTCACCAGTGGCGGCCAAAAGCAGATGATCATCAAAGAGTACAAGGACAGGGAAAGCACATAAGACACTTCAAGCAGACACACTCGCAGCCTTCAGCCGCTTGTGTCATGGGGCTTTCTGAACTCATGAAAGTCTTTATGTGTTTTTTAATACATGGAAAAGGATTTATCTTTTGCGAAACTGCCGCCCTCAGAACACTTTGGCACCTGCAGCAAGAAGTTTTACCGCCTAGTTACACGTGGAGAACCACGTCTTCCAGTCTGTTTGGGAGCTGACACGTGCTGCCTTCATTTGAGGCCCCCACTTGCTCTCCTTTCACCCCGGTCTGGGGGCGGTTTGTTTTCCACAGAAAAGGGAGATGATGCAGTCATACCCTGCTCTCCTGGGGTGTAATTCCTTTTCCCTACCTGGTTGCTGGAGAGCAGTTTGTGACCTCTTCTCTCTTCGATCTCTCAGTAGGGGAGCAGCCCTCGTGCAGAGCAGGGTGCAGCGATCAGCCGTGCAGCAGGACATCCCCCAGGGAGTCCTCACTCCCATCAGCTCCTCCACCAAGAGTCCCAAACTGGCCCTCCCAAGCATCCCGGCAGTGGGCAGGGAGCCACAAGACTAACCCAGCTCTGTGGTCCTCATGGCAGTGAGGAGCCCATAACTGCTTGTGCAGCATCAGGGAGCCTCCGAGACCGGGATGTGTGCCCTCTGAGGCGGCGCTGCCAAGGGGACACTGTGCCTAGGGCACCTGCACGCCAAGGAAGCCCCGTGGCCGCCACGGAGCTCCACAGGGAGCCAGCCTGGAGGAGGACGGGCGCCTGCTCGCGTATCCACGGTGGTGCCGGCCCCGCTCCCAGGGCTGGGGCTGCTCCCGGCTCCTTGGTCCCCAGGAGCTGCCGGTGTGCGCAGCATTCCCGGGATGCTGCTCTCGCTGTGGGACTGGACACTGGTGACAACCAGTTACTCAGAGCAGAAATTCCTCATGGGCGTGTGGTGGATCAAGCAATTTTCTGCACGATTACTCCAGTTTATTCAGGGTGATAAACTCGTGCTGAAGAATGGGGAGATGGAGCATGGCAGCTTTGTATCTTCCTTCCCAGCCCATTTCCTGACATATAGCATGGCCTGGGCATTTCTTACTGGGGCTGTAGGAAGGGGGACTATGGAGACTATGTGGGACTAGAATAAAATCATTGTATTTGCTGTTTTAAAGATAGATGCACTATGGTTTTAGACTTCTCGGTTTTAATGAAGTTGTCTGTCTTTGTGTGGACCATACAGGTACCAAGGTGGGTTTGCAAAAGCAGAAGGTGCTGGGGCGCAACTCTGCTTGCCAAGGAGGACGGGCTCCTGAGTCATCCCGGCTCCATGGTGCAGGAAGAAGAGCAGAGACAGAGGAGCGAGTCCACAGGGAGCGGAGCAGCGGAGCAGAGCGTGGCTGCCCAGTGGCACCGGCGTGGCGCCTTTGGCACAGCCCCTGCTCCCTCGTGCAAGCTATGAAGCGTCGCCAAGCTGTGCCAATCTCCCCACGAGGAAGAGCTGAAGAGGCTGAAATTCCAGTTGGCTGACACGACATCAAAGCGTTTCTCATTGCTGGTACTGCCTGCTAAGTCATGTTTTGCATAGCATGATCTCTGGCCGCTGTACCCAAATGGGACGAGGCGCAGGGTCCCTGCAGCCGTGCGGAGCTGCACACAGAGGAGGGGACAGGAGAGACCGTCCCTGGGGACACCCTTTGCTGAGCAGAGCGCCAGCACTCGGAGCCCCCGTGGCCACCTCGAAGGAAGAGGTCTGCTAAAACCGAACCCTGTTCTGGCCTCTCACGGCTCCAGGGCACAAGAGGTGCTCTCCAAGGCACGCTGAGAGGCTCGGGGACGGTGCGCTCTGCAGTTGGATGAGCTCTCTTAGAGTAGCTCTTCGCCAGCATGAAGCAGCATGGGGCTATGGGCGGGATCCCATCACACCTTGTCACACCGATGGCTCCAACCTTTCAGCAAGGCTTGTTGCTGCGGCCTGGACCCATTGAACCCATTCCCTGCTCTCCCTCCTCAAGCCAGGCTCTACCCGCAGCTCCCTGGGATGCTCAGAGCCTCCCATGCCCGGGGCGCACAGCTCTCCTGCGCCTTGCCCTGCCCGGAGGCCTCTCGCTTGCTGTGCTCAGCAAAAGTGCTTCATGGTGCCCTTTGATGTGCAGAGCTTCCCAGCCCAGGATCGCTGCTGGAGATGATCCCTGGCTCGCCATCAAAGTCTGCCGCCGATCACTGCCGCAGTCTGGCCCCTCTGAAGGCAGGGCCAGTGCTGGGAACCATCTTGCCAGCCCCACGCATGCCTCGAGACTGCCGGTGAGAGCCCTGGTCCCTGCTGGGGAGGTGAGCGGCCGCGGGCAGCTCCCTGTGTACTGCAGGCACCACGGCCGGTGCAGCACCGTGCTGAGCACCAGGCACAGCACATCAGAAGGGTTACTCATAAAAATCTCAAGCCAGTGCAGCTGAAGTCCAGCAATTGGAAAAGGTCCAAATATGTCAATCTGCTATGTTGGTGTTTACCAGGAAAGCAGTGCAGCAGCATCCGCAGCACGTGGCTCACAGCCTTCTTTATGGAGAGATAGCTACGTAACGGCTCCACTACCCCATCCCCTTCCAGCACTGTGAATGGAGCCAGCATGGAGCAACCCGCTCCAGAAACCCAGTGCTTCCCCTGTGGGGGCTCCTGCGCTGGCCCTCGCTGCCTGTGCCGGACCCTTTCCCAACAGGAAAGGCTTCGGACAAGCTTGGCCAACAGATGCTGAAGACACGACAGGGGCTGGGCCTGGTACAAGGCTGCTCGTATCACTAGGTGTGCACTTGGGAGCTGAGGCACAAACACAGTGTTGCCATGTCAACTGCTCCCTGATGGGGCTTTGCACTGTTTTTCTCCCTAAAATACTGTGGGATTTCTCCTGCTGCCCTGCGGGTAGCCCCCAGAGGCTACAGGGAGGACCTGGCTCAGCGCTGGCAGCAGCTCCGTTGTCCTTCGGTGGTCAGCGCACGGAGAGGACGCGTCCACCTCTGACCCTGCTCCTCCTTCACGCCGGGCGCCCCTGGCACTGCCCCTGTTCATCTCAGTACCTCGAGCTCTTCCACCAGGAGAAAACACCTGCCTAATTAAACAGTAAAAAGCCGTTTATTAAAGCAGTAATCAGCTTTCAATTGCCAGGCACGCCTGAGCACACTGTAAGCCTCAACGACACTTAAGAGAGGAAATGTGCTCTTTTTTGGGTCTCTCTGCTAATATTTGGAAATCTAACAGCTGTGCCCAAACCCACTAGGTACAAGGTATAATTAGAGAAGCTGCCTGAATATGGCTTTTACAAAATTGATGTTAAAATAATGGTGCAGAATGAAAAGCTGGGGCCGTACATTTCTGGGGTGTGCATGCTACACTCGGCATGGTGCCCAGGACACTGCAATGAGACATTTCAGACAGCCTCTGCTGGGGGAAATTAGTGTCTTTGTGCTGTACACAGGGAACACGCTGTTCTTGGGATGCAAGCTAAGAATCACATCTAAAATCAGCCAATAGAACATTTTCCAATTTTTATTTATCAACAAGCATCTATGCATATTCCTGGAGCATGAAATATTTATCTATAGACATACACACACAGAATGTGAGAATGCCAATGTATTATTTATTGCCATTTCCCTCCCATAGCTTATAAATAACTCATGAAACCCGGCTGCTCAGCGCAGACCGTGGCCGGCCACCTAATGCAGCTCTCGCTCTGCCCGTGTACACTGGGTCCAGACATAGTCCTGAGCCCAGGTCCACACAGAAAGCCCCTTCTGCCTCCAGACGCCTGCTCAGGGACAGGGGGCAGAAGGCAGCAATACACAGTGGCATTGGCTGTGGGACACCTCGGAGCAAATCCTTGCAGGTCTTGCTGGCTCCTAGGGGAGCAGCTGGTGCAGGTGGCAACTATCTGGCTGTGAATGAGGGTGTTGGGATAATGAGCCAGATGAGAGGACTGGGAGGGCCCAAGAGCATGAGTAGCAGGGGCTTTGCTAGGCTGGGGAGGCTGCACTGAGGACTGCAGGTGTCTCACTCAGACCCTTGAAACTTGGAGCAGAAGGGAAACTGAGGCACCACCAACAGTGAGCCAACCACACTATGCCTGTCTCCACGGAAATGCTGTAATCTAACTGCAAATGTCAGATTATCAGAACTGTTGTGCAAATAATGTCCCCCGTGATATGCAATACGTCATTTGCAATGAAGCCATGAAAACTGTAAGCGAGCAAGACATGTTGTCTGGGAAGAGAGAAATCAGATAAATGGCAACTCAATTAACTCTCCAAACAAGAGGCAGAGGCTACAGAGCCACGCTGCGGGGCTGGAGCCTATCTCAAAGAATAGAGTGCTGAAACGTAGCATCTCTCATGCTCTTCCAGACCTCCTGGATGGACACGGTAGGCCAGAGAAGCAGGGAGCAGGAGACAGCTCTGGATGCAGACCTGTTCTGGGGCCTCTGGGGATTTGCAGGTGGGACAAGGGGCTTGGAACTGATCCAAAGCAACGCCTTGCAAGGGGCCTGGGTGACCCTGTCCTTGAAGGATGCTTTGGACCAACAAGCCCAGACAGATGTCAGAAGCAGTTTATAACTTTGTGAATATAACTGTTTTTCCAATATCGGGGAAAAAAATAACCTTCTGCTGACCTAAAATAACACTTCCATTTTAAGCTTCTCCAGTGTTATAAGACAGACTCGGATAAAACTGACGCTGGGGAGCTTTTTGCTTCCACTAAAGCAGGGCTATACAGAAATTGGTGTTCCTGACTGAGCCTGGGGCTGCCTGCTTGCTGCGGCAGGGCTGTCAGTTTGGGGGGCTGATATGTTCAGGCAAAGGAGCAAGGAGAGAGGCTTCCAAATGTTTGGAAGCTGAGATGCTCACAGGTCCCAGGCAGCAGTAGCATAATGCACAAGCCTGATTCTCTGGGGCAGCATGAGTCAGAGCCAGGGAGTATATGACTTAGGATGTAAAAGAAATAGAAAACACATATTAATAACTAAGAATTGCATTAAATGACTCAATAAGTGAATTATCCTCCTTGCACTATCTGCTGACAGCAGAAGCATGCCTACCTTCTCTGCATGGAGACACGGCGGCGGTGAGCGTGGCTTTCTTGAGTCCAAACATCTTTGCTTGCTTGATAATTTGCTCCACCCCAAAAAGCTTATGAATGGTGCTCACCCGGGCCAGGACTCGCTCCGTTCATTGAAAAATAGTGGCCACTTGGGAAATGAACCACAGCAGCTGTTCAGCTTTGCACAGCAACGCTGCCCAGCAGCTGAGAGTGTGAATCTGGTGGAAAGGGCAGGAGAGACGCAGTTGGCAGGCTGCAATTAGCCTAGTTGTCATCCGTCCAAGGACCGAGCCAGCACCGTGTGCCTTACGGGGGTGAGGGCTTCTGCAGCAGCCGCCTGGCCTCTGCATGCTGGGGACCCTGGCAGCGGCTTGGACGTGGCACCAGCCCTTCCTGCCCATCAGCAGGGATCGAGCCCCGAGCGAGGCCAACGCGCCCTGGGCGTTTGCAGGATCAGGGCTGTTTCCTCGCCATCCCCAGGCACGCTGCTCGCTCCTCCAGCCCAGCAGCAGCGGGGCAGAGGCTGAGTTTGGGAAAAGCAGCCGGTGCCGGGAGCGCTGGGGCGACGTGCCCGGAGGCAGCCTCTGTGGAGAGCCAAAACGAGCCGTGAGCCTGCTGAGAACTTCGTGCAGCTCCAGCTCTCCAGCTGCGGGGAAGCATTGTGTGGATGCAAGGGCACCGCGTCCTCGGCTGCACCGACCCTCTCGGCTTTGGGAGCAGTGCACCCCGGCAATTCTTTGGGGGCCTGTTGGTTTTCGATTTCACTTCACTTCAAAGACAGGTCTCCTTATGCGCGTTTTAGCAGTGCTCACATACCTCAGGTTTCTAGGCCAAGCGAAAGCTTTGATTCGGCGCTGCACTCAGCAGCTCTGCATGAAGGTAGCCTGCGGTTAAGTAAGGTAAGAGGTTGAAAGTGGTTCAATTTTGCAACAATGGCTGAGAACAAAGTACGGATTTTACCATTTAAAACTGGGACAAAACAGGGCTGGGAGGTTTTTGTGTTTCTTTTATTCTTTTCAATGACCCAGTAGCTTTCTTGAGCTGAATTAGGTATAAAGTGTGTTCATGGCTGCCTCAAGCCTACTTGTGTCCAACTGAGATAGCCAGGAGAGGGACAGCAGCCTCCAGTGCCCACTGGGAAGCCTCCAGCGTGTCCCCGGCGGTGCTGGAGCCATAGTGGCCATGGCACAGGGGAAAGAGGCCCTGGGACAGGGTGCTGGCTCTGTGCCCCAGCTTTCCAAGCTGTCCCTGAGTTTCTCTGAGCTACGTAGCGAGAGGAGCAAATCACCGACAGCCAGTGTCCCCACGGTGCTGTTGGGCAGCAAAGGCAGCACAGGCTCGTGCTCCATGCTGAGCAGGGCACACACATGTGCCCGTGCTGCCAGGCTCCTGGCAACGCTGGAGCGAGTCCTGTTTTGCAGGGGAGCATTCACCAGCAAGACCATGAGCACAGGCAGGGCCAGCTGCCCGGGCATGGGTCAGCCTGCTGCTTGGATATGCTCTGGGAAGAGCTGGTGGGTCCCATGCCCAAAATCATCTGACCAGAGGCTGTGTATGCATTGGAGCTGCATCTTGGGCAGCCTCATCCTGCGTCCTGTCAGCCTGAGCCAGCCCCTCTGCCCTAGCCACATTGCTGCTCTCACACGCCAAGATGCTGCTCGGAGACAGATGGTTCAACACAGATGCCAAAGTGGGAGTGAGGACCCTGCACCACTGTTATCCATGTGCGTTCTGCATTGACTGATGCAGATGAAAAAATGTGGTCCTGGAAAATCATCAGCAACCTCCTCGGTCATACCAAGTGAATCGTGGCATCAGATCAAGGGCTCAGATCCTGCAGGCTTTCACAGACACCCTTCCTAGCTGGCTGTCGCTACAGATGGGGGAAGCAGGGCCTGAGCTCCATGATTTTTAAACACAGACAGTGCCGTGGGGTCTGATTCCTCACGGGCAGTTTGTGAACTGCTTTTAGCAGTGCAGCTCTGTGGGCTTGAGCTCCAGGCAGCGCCGCAGCTTTGTGCATTAGTCTGTCGTGCTTCCAGGCTGAGAACCAGTGACAGCCTCGAAATATCCACCTGGAAAAACACTTTTATGATGCTCAGCAATAGCTGCGAGGCAGGGCCTGCCAGCCTCTCTCACAAGGTCGCCTGTCCTCGTGTTGCTTTGAACAGGCACTGCCAGTAGCGTTTGCAGGAGCAGGGACTGCAGGAGCCCCACAAGTGAGGGGCGCGGGATGCACTGCCCAGGGACCCTCCTGGTGAGGAACGGATCGGAGCTGGCACCAGTGTGGATTTCTGGTCCCCTGGTCCGCACCTGGGAGCAGAGCATGTCTGCAGTGCTGCGAGGCCGCACTGGAGCCAGGCATCTTGAAAGCCTCGACGTAGAGCACCAACATGCCAGCTGCTTTTTGCTCTTTTCTGTCATGGCCCCATCCTTTAGCTTCCTTGTTTTATGTCTTTGCTGCACTGAGAATAACTGCCCAAGTAGTAATAGCAGAGCCAGGGCAATTACAGCTATCTCAGCGTCCCGTGCTTGCGTTTCTTATGGACAGCATATGGCCTATAACTGCAGAATTACTCCTCTTATTTCAGTCTGAATTTTAAATTGCTCCGAAGCCTTCACTTGGAAACATGCGGAACAGAAGAGACTGCAAGTTACGTTATGCAATTTTCTGTTGCAAGACAAATAAAACAAGTTCTTCTTTTTAACAATTACCAAACCTCTTCAGCAAGCAATTTCACTGCCATTTTGCTTTGTTTCAGTTAAGAGCATTCCTTGGTGAGGGAAAGTATAACTACACCTCCGAATGACTTACTGCTGTTTGTGGTATTACAGACAATTGTAAAAACTTGCTTAAGTGCCTGACTGCTGGAAAGAGCTTCCTGTGACTTGCATTAGAGCTGAACTCGGATGAGGCTTGCAGGAATTAGAGGCAGGAGGTTGCCAGCACGACACTCGTGGCCTTGCCTCTGGAGCCAGGTCTCCAGGTTTCCGGCTGGGCCTGATCTGGGGCGCTGGACTCCATCCCTGCGGCGCAAACCCTGTCCTTGCTTTCCACAGGGCTCCTGCTGGGGTTGGTGCCCGCAGCGCCCTGGGGACTCCAGCCTTTGCTGCAGACGAAGCGGCGCTTGGGGCCGGTTGGTGCCTCGTGGCCCCGGCAGTGAGCAGCTCTGCAGATGCAGCTGGGGGCGGCCTGGCGAGCAGCCGCGGGCAGCCGGAGCGTGCGGAGCGAGGGGAGCGTCCGCCCGGCTGCGCTCCAGCTCTCGGCCACCCACGGCCATCTGCTTTTACCCAGCCAACAGCCCCGCAGCCCCAGCTAGTGACGGGGCTGCGGGGTCAAGGCTTCCGCAGAGCAGATCCTGCATTCAGCTCCTGAATGCTGCAACAGTTCTGTACATTTCTCTTTCCAGGGGTCTTTGATTCTTTTTGCAGAAGCTCTGGGAGTATCAGGAGTGCTGGCTCCCGGTTAATCCCAGCTCCGCTTACAGCTCCTTGAAACCTTGCAGGCGCAGAGGAAGCACGAGCAGCCCCCGCGCAGCCCCCAGGCTCCAGGGCTGCCGAGGGCCCTGCCGCGGCCCCTGCCAGCAGCGGGCTCTGCTCCGACCCCTCTGAACTTCCTCCGTTTGTTTCACTTCAGTTATTTGGGGGAAGCAACGGGTTGTTATGGCTTCAGCTCTGTGGCTATTTCAAGAATGATAATGTCATTGCGGGGGATAAAAATAAAAATATGAAATATCTGGAATTCTCTGTCTCAATATTTTGACTAACATTCCTTTTCTTTTTTTTTTTTTTTTTTTTTTTTTTATACAGGTATTTCCTTGGAAGACCACAGTGGTACAGAAATTCGATGTACCAGGGATCCGCATTGCCAGATCATGGCGATCCTGGCAAGGGTAACCCCACGGCACAGCTCAGTGCCAGAGCTGCCTGCCTGGCAGCTCTCGGCCCCCGGCCCATAATGGTGCTGATCTGTGGGGCTGCTGTGTGAAACAGCACAACCCGGCACCCAGACCGAGCCCTGCTGCAGTGGAGGAGTGTGGCCTGTTGCATGCTTAGAGGCAGTTCAAAGGAAGAGCAGGCTGCAAAGGAGAAGCAACCCTCACACAGGGACAGACGGCGGTGGAGCCGGTGGTTGCAGAGGATGGCAGCCACCATCTCCTGATGGTTTCCCAGGGCTATATTTAGCTGCGGGCTTGCTCAGGGAACCCACATGAGCACCTGGGATGTCTTAATGTCATTGTTCCACCAGAGCTGGCTTTAGGGGACTTTTTTTTTTTTGCCTTAGGGGATATAACTAATTAGACCTGACATCAGAGAGTGTCATGCTGGCTCCTGAAATAGCTTTGCGTGTGGCATTACTTGCAAAGGTGCCCCAAGGAGCAGTAGGTGTAAGTGTGCGCGGAGCTGCTCTCACAGGCACAGCACATGGGCCGTGGCTGCTGCATGGCCTTGCAGCGTGATGGAGAACAGGTAACGTCCCGAGCCCCGGCAGCAGAGACCTTTGCAGCAAAGTCATACTTGTGGGATAGTTTTGGTGCTAGGACTTTGCCTTGCTACGCAAAGCTGTATGTGAAGAGATGCTCTGTGAAGCCTGGCCATTGCTTAAGAAAATAAAATTAGATGGGAGCATCCATCACTCAGGATAAGTGGCTCAGTTCCCATCCCACACATTGCAGGGGCAGGTGTACAGCGGGAGGCAAGGCAGGACATGGCGTCACGTGCAGGGACAGTGGCAGATGGCAGAGTGCCCTGGGGGAGCCTGAGCCCATGGAGCTGTCCCAGCCCCAGGCGGGACAGGGCTGGATGTGTGCAGGTCTCGGATGGATGTGTGCAGGTGCTCGGCATGCGGGAGTGACATGGGGCATGCACACACGTGTCCCCCCCACACCTCAGCGTGGGCCTTCCCACTGCCTCTTCTTAGGGCTGGTTGCTTCCCTTGGAGCTTTCTCCATAGCAGATCCTGAGCTGCTCCTGTCCATATTCAAAACTCATCACCTCTAATGCTCAGCTTTAATTTAGCATTTCTGTTCTGTGGCATCTCTATCCAGTAATGCCTGGAGTCTGATCTCTTGCACCCGTCCATGCACATAGTTGTTCCCAGTTCACCTGGAGAGTTCCAGTCACCTGGAGAGGAGGAAGCAAGGAACAGAATACGTGCAGCCAAAGCAAGTGCACACCTGCCCCTCAGAAACAAATGTTTCCAAACTATTTTTCTCTACTTTCAAGAGAAGAGAAGGGAAGATGTGTTTGCACATAAGCAGGCTGTCTGCAGAGGATCCCCTAATGATCCTGGAGCTCCATTGTAAATCACTGTACCAGGCAGAAGAGAATGAGACCTTTCAACTCCTGGAATGAGGCACTGGGGAAATAATACATCTTTACCTGCCCTAGCAATCCTGCATCCTTGCAGGCTGCCCTGCCATCCCCACAAGCAGGAGATTGAGAAGGAGCTGGTAGTGAAAGCGGGCAGCAGCATTAACATTCTGCTCTATTGTTTTGTAATTATTAGCAGAGAGATTGAAAATGTAATTATGATAATTAAGCTAAATCACAATCTTCCTGCAGGAGCGACCAAATTATTTATAACAACTTTTCATCCTAATTCCCTTAACTGTTCCCTGCCTGCAGCAGCAGGAGCCCTCACAGCTGTGGGCTGCCCAGCACCCTGTGCCAGAGCTGGCAACTCTCACGGGTGCTTGATGGCATGAACTAACTTGGCATGAAAATGGGATGGGAAAGGAGCTGTGTGGGAACAATGTGGACACTGATCCCGAGGGCTGCTCCAGGGGGACAGGAGCCTCAGGTCTCCCCTGGGTCACTGATGCCTCCCTCCCCTGCAGCCTGAGCCTGAAAGGGACTGATTCGGAGCCAAGTTGTCCCAGGGTTGGAGGATGAGCTGTTACCGTGGCCAGGGAAACCAGGCAGGTGCGCGGAGCTTTGCTCCGGAGGCCCAGGGCTGTGGAGGCAGTGCCGTCGCGGAGTGCAGCATCACGCCACTGCCTGGGCCCACGTGGCCACAGGGAGCACGTGGCTCCCCTTCCCCAGCACCTGCTCTGCTCTCCCCGTCTGCAACGCGCTGCAGCCCGGCAGCACGGCCAGCCCTGAGGCAGGGCCGGCTCAGCCGCAGCGCCCTGGCCCTGCCCCTGCTGCCCCTGTTCCTAGGGCGCTTGTGCAGAGGTGACAGAGGCATGGGGAGGACAGAGGGGTGCAGCGTGGCGGGCTGCCACTGGCCCCAGGCTGCAGCTGGAGCACAGCAGCATGAACGCTCCGTGTCTACAGCGAGGGCTGATCTTGCTCTCCAACTTTCAGCTCTGTGCCTGGCCCAGGGCCTGCCCAGCTCTGCCCCCAAGCTGGGCCTTGTCCAGCCTGCAGCAACCTGCAAGGCAGTAATGAGGGGGTGGAGGTGGGAATGAGCTGCTTAATTAGTAGGCCCTCCCCCCTATTTCTTGTACAGCTTGGTGGGAGTATACCCCAAAGGAGGAGGCTGTGCTGGGAGCCTGATGGCCTGATCCTGCTTCCTGTGAAGAGGCTCTGCAGGCACCTGGTGCTTACCCTGAAGGAACTGCCCCTGGAGCAGTGCCATGAGTGTGGGACAAGGGGTGCATGGGATTTGGGCACTGCACTTCAGCACACTGAGTGTCAGAAGCAGGAGCTGCCTCTTGGAGCATCCTTCAGGTCAGACCAGAGTGTTTTGCCGCGTTTTCCCTGCCTCCAGCCCTCGCTGGCACAGAGCATAGAGGTCCAGTGTGTGGCTGAGGCCAGATCCTGGAGGGTGTTGGGCAGCTCCAGCCTGCGGCGCTGAGCCGGGCAGGAGGGGGCCTGTGTCCTTCATTATATAACTGTTACTCCCAGTGTTTTTGTAGCGTTCAGCCTGCCTGCCGGGCAGAGCTCCCCGGCGAAGGGGAATGGCATGTTTTTGGAGTGAAGAGCTTTGATTTCATACTGGCTCACAGCGATGTCCAGCCCTTGCAGCTTGAGCACCACACAGGGCGCTGCGCTCCCATCCTCCCCTCGCAGCCCCCGATGCCCCCAGGGAGCCAGCCCGTGTCAGGCCAGGTGTCACCTTGCAGGGCCGGGCAGTGTCGTGCAGTCCTGCCGATGAACTGACCTTGCCCGGGCCCCTGGCTGCCTGCTCCATGTCCCTGCTGGCCTCCTCGCATTCCTATCCCCGCACATCATCCGCCCTGCTGCCAGCAAAACACCCGACCTGCCGCGAGCAGAGCCACTATCCCCTCGCCGCAGGGCACCAGGGTCAGGAGGGGGAAACACTCCGACAACAGCCTCCTGGGGAGGAAGGAGGCTGGGCTGCTCCTGGCCAAAGCCTCTCTGCTCTCCTGGCTGCAGCAGGAACTGCCACAGCGATGGAGGTGCGCCTGTATGGAGAGAGAAGTCTTGGGTTGCTTTGCTCTGATTTGCACACAAACATTTCTAAAAGCCAGCAGCTTGGCTGACTCTAGGATCTGCTGAGCTCTGGGAAAATTGGAGCTGCTCCTGCAGGGATTGGAGCCCCTGGGATGCATCCCCAGCTTTGCTCCTTCCCTCTCTCTCTGCATGTTTCTGGCTGTGCCTCCTCATTAGGAAGAGGCAGGTAAAGGGACAACCTCTGTTTTGATAAACCCTGCTCCCTCTTGAGTAGGGTCCTGTTCCCAAACTGTGTCTTGCCTGTGGGGCCAAGGCTGAGGGCACCTGCAGCCCCAAAGCCTCCAGATGGGAAGGCAAGGGGAGAGATGAGGAGCAGCCATTTGGACAGGCTCCAGGCTGAGCCTCAGCACTCCTCCCTGCAGGAACCCCTGGCTCCCACCACCTCCACGGTGGGAGTCGTAGCGTGTGTACATGTTCAAGGTGTCTTGTAGCTGGTCCAGGGGCTGGAGTGGTGCTGCATGCATGTTGTAGTTTAGTTTGTTTGCCCTTGGCCTGGTGATGCGATACGGTCCTGTTCAACCAGGCCTTGAACCAGGCAGCTGGAAAGGACCCCTCGGTGAGCAGCTCTTGCAGCATCTCTTCTAGCGCAGCAAAGGGGCATCTGCTCTGTGCAGGATCTGCCCAAAATGAAATGCAAGAAATTCTGAACCTAAATCATGCCTCAGTCAGTGCTATAAGCTGTTTCAAGACCTAACTCACACCATTTGACCACTGGCTATTTTTTTCTGGTTGTAAATGGCATCTTTTCCTGTTGTAGATGAGGAAGATCTAAGGACAGGGGAGGGGCATGCCAAGGGCAGAGAGAAGCAAGAAGCTGCGTGTAAGGTTCTGCAAACCTTCCACCTTTGAGTGGCTTCCCCCAGCTTCACTAGCGATAAGCAGAAGCAAGTCCAGAGGGGAAGCAGCGAGTCTGCAGTTCACCAGCAACTACACAAAGTCATCCAATAGCACTAGTGATGAGCACTCTTTTTGCCTAATCTCTTTGCATTCTGGGAATTGTTGGGTTTGCATGGAATAATATCACACCCTGAATAACCAGCATACATTCTGGTTGGGCATCTGCTGTGCTTCCTAGGCTGACTTGCCAAAGTACCAGCCCCTAGTGCCCTATTCTGAGGCTCTGCACCATCCACTTCTGCAGCATAACATCAGCAGGATCATTGTCTTTGCTGGTACTGCAACATTTGATAGCAGTGATTTGGGGGCCAGTTCACTGCATGCTGTGTGCTAGGTCGAAGCTGTGTGGAGTTCGCGTGAGCTCAGCACTTTTTGCTGCGCTGGAAGCCCCTGAGAGCTGCCTGAAGGGAGGGTAGAAAGCAGAGCTTGCCAAGCCTGTGGCTGCTGCCTCGGGGACCAGGCAGTGATTTATGTCAGTGGTAGATAGCACTGATTGACCTGTAATTCTGCAAACATCTGTTCTCACTTTTGCCTTCACTGCACACAGTCCAGACATACCAGCAGAACAATTAGCCCTTGCTCTCCCTTTGCAGGCCAGGTCCTGGGAAACCAGTGCTGGGGATGGGGTTTCTGGCTGCTTGGGAGTGAGTTTGCAGAGGCTGCTTTGCTTTTTTTGACAGCCCAAGCACTTCAGCTGCATTAGGGGCTGACTCACCCCCACTCCAAGGGCAATGCTGAGCCGGCACCGATGCATGGAGCCTCATTGGCAGGGAAACCTGCCTCCTGGGAGCACAGGGGACTCTAATGCGCTTTGTAGGATGCCCATACTTCGTGTGCTGGGAGCAGCACTGGCTGTGATAGAGGCCAGGCCAGGGTGGTCCCTGGCACTGAGCAGAGACCACAGCTCAGCCCGGGTGCTGCTGATCTAAGCACTGCCAGAGGCAGGAACGGTTTCTCCGCAGGCAGCAGAGGCTGCCTGTCCCATGGAGGCTTTCCCAGAGCCTCGCACCGGCCTGCCCAGGGCTGCTCCCCCACCAGCAGGTGTTTGAGCTCAGAAGGAAGTTCCCTGCTGGAAAGAAAAGTCACGGGCAGCTACCTGAGTCTATTAGGGAGAGAGCTTCTCTCTCCTCTCCTCACTCTGGAGTTGCTCCTGCAAACTTGCTGTGCAGAAAACACAGCAACCTTCTCCCCCTCGCAGGCACTTGCTCTAATTTGCTGCTGTGCTCTGCCGGCTGCTGCTGCAGGAGGTGCGATGCAGTTCATCGCACAGGGATAGTCTGCCATGGTTGCTCTGGGGAGGCTTCCATAATTTTGTTTTTCTAAAGTAGTTTCAAGGGACAGTTCCAGTACTAGAATAACATGGATGCAAATGGTTTGGGGCCCTATCTGGGCAGCTAATGGTCTGCACCTCAGGCTTCTCACTCCTAAGGCAAGGACACTGTGGCTGTGCCCAGGACTTGAAGGGGAAACGCTGTAGACCCTGGCTGCAACTGTTGCTGCTCTCCTTTCAACTCCAGCATGCGATAAAACCGTTTCCTTGCTTTTGCAGGTGCGAAGGCTCTTCTGGAGAGGGGGAAGGCATTGATTGAGCTAATGCTATTAACTGCCTTTAAGCACACACAGAGGAGAGGTAAAAAGCAAACACCATTCTGTCATTCAGCAGCTGGTGGTAGGTCAAAACAATTTGCGAATTCCCAGGTTTTGAGCTGTGGGTCCTGCTCTCAGGGCTGTCTTATCACAGCTGTCTTCTCCCTGTGCCTGAGGGAATGAGCTGTGGCAGGTGGATTTGGGCTATTCCACGGTTCCCAGCACATCCAAGCTGGGTGCTGCAGTCCCCCAAGCTGCATTGCTTAGGGAAATGACGCAGGGTGACTTTCACGGGGATCTCATTCTGCCCTTCTCATCTCCCTCTCCCCTGCCTTGGACGGGGGGGCAGAGCAGAGTCTCCCCACTTCAGTTTCAGAGGGCACCCATTAAAGGGAGCTATTGCCCGTGTTGGTGGCTGCCAGCAGCCATGCTCTTGGGGACAGACCATGTCGGGGAGTGTAAACGGGCAGCCTGATGGTGTTTAAATCCAGCAGCAGCCGCCCTCACCTGCTGCATCTCACATAGGTGAAAGAGGTGCCTGCCTGAACAGGTCTACCCCCCTTTCACCACTGTGCCCTTCCTGTGCCAAGAGCCCCCCTGTGCCTTGCTCTGCAGGCTGACTCACACTGAGGCAGTTTTAAAAGCTTCTTGCTGGTGCGGTGACAGATTTTGCAATATGTTTTAATGAGGTATTTACAGCTGCAGAGGCTGTCTCCTTGCACAAGGAGTATGGACTGGCCCCAGCAGCTGTGGACACAGGAGTGGCCAGACCCATTCATTGACATTCCTGCGACTCACCTGATTGCAGCACACAGTGGAAAACACTCAGACATGAGAAATGCCAGCTTAATTATCTCCTAATTGATACCTCCACACGGGGGACGAACGAAACCGGAACATCTCTGCCGCCTGGGAGCCTGCCACTAACAAACAGATTTAGAGCTAAAAATAACGCTGCCGTCGTGTGGCTAATCAACTTCAGTGCCTACCCGGGGTTAGGTTATGAAATTGTCTCGGGCTGGCAGGAGAGGTGGCGAGGGACCATGTGCAGCCGCTCGCTGCAGCGCGGGCCGCGCACCGAGCAGGGGCTGTGGCACTCACAGTGCCCAGGCTTGGGCAGCTGCTGTGGTGCCCTATGTGCCAACCCCATGAGCCTGATGCAGCCCCTGCAGCTCGCGAGTGCTGCCAGCCCCGCTGCCCCAGGGGACGCTCCAGGTGAGGCCGAAAGCAGCCGCAGGGCTGCGCAGTCACAGTGTTTCTCCAGCCTGCGACGCGGACACGAGGCGTCAGGCACGTTCCTGTCATTAGGGGAGGCCGAAAGGCAACCGCGTAGCTGTGTGTTATAAGAGACCTTAAGTGCCCGGTACATTTCTCCACAGTGTACGATTTTTAGCCAGCCCAAGCGTCACGTTCGGCACCTGCATGGGCCTTGCAGCTCCCTGCAGCTACTGCACACCTCAGGATCGCTCACCCTGCTTCTCTTTACAGCAACACACACAAAAATAGGCCAAATGGCCACAGCGAGCCCAGTTCTTTTAAATTATTGTCATCTTTATTTTTTTCCACATATGTGCAAACAGAGGAGATCGCGATGGTGGTGTTCTTAAAAAAACAAAATGTATTTGCATACATTTCCCTATGTACAGGTGAACAGCCACAGGTAGAGTCTTCTTTTGCACAGCAAAAGATCTAGAGCATTGAGACGGGGAACAGGAATGGAGCCCCAAAAAGGGTCTAAATTAAAAATAATAATAATAAAAAAATCACAACAGTGCAAACCTCTCGGACACGACAGCACGATGGAGTGACTTTAATGTAGAAAACGGCCAGGCTCCCCCCCTCGGATGTGAAATTTCTAACTGTAAACAAGGCGCAACACCTCCCCCCCACCCCCTTTCCCCGGGAAAGCTATTCCAGGAATTTGGCAGATCTTCAAGGGCTGTGCCGGAGGTAAACAGCCCGCAGCCGCCTCCCGGCGCGGCACCGCCGCCAGCGGCGCGGGGACCGAGAGCCCCGGCGGGCACCGGGGCGGCCGTGCAGGCCCGGCGGGCCGGGGGAGCCGGGGCGCTCCCGGCGGCATCGCGCACTCCCGCCGGGAACGGGGGGGACCGCGCAGCCTCGGCGAGGCCAGAGGGACCCGGGACGCTCCTCGGGGCCGAGTACCTCCAGCAGCACCGTGGGGGACCGTGCGCTCCCGGCGGGAACCCGGGACGCTCCCGGCGGCATCGCGCACTCCCGACGGGAACGGGGGGGACCGCGCAGGTTCGGCGAAGCCGGAGGGACCCGGGACGCTCCCGCGAGGCCGAGCACCCTCAGCGGCACCGGGGGGGACCGCGCGCTCTCGGCGGGACCGGAAGGACCCGGGGTGCTCCCGCGAGGCCGCCCAGCCTCCGGCGGGGCCCAAGGGGACCGCGGCGGGGCCGTGCGCTCAGCCGCTCTCGGGGTCGCCGGGGGGCGGCTGCTCGGCGCCGTTGCAGGGCGGGCCGGCGCCGTCCTGCCCGTTGCTCTCGAGGGAGGACTCGCTGCCCGTGCTCTCGCCGGAGAGCAGCCGCCGGACGCGGAGGTCGGCGCGCAGCGAGCGCAGGTCGTTGCCGAGGCTGAGCTCGCCCAGGTCGCGGAGGAGCTGGCCCAGCTCGGGGCCCTCCCCGCGGCCGGCGCCCTCGGGCTCGCCCAGCGCCTCCAGGATGTCCTCGCAGTCGCAGTGCATGGCCCGCTCCTCCTGCTCCTCGCCCAGCAGGTCCTCGGTGATGGAGCCCAGTTTGGGCGCGCTGCGGCTCCGCTCCACTGGCGGTTTGTAGCAGCACTGCCCGTTGAGCAGCTTGCGCAGCGGCACCAGCGGGATGCTCTGCTCGCCCACCAGCTGCTGCTGCTGGTGCCGCGCGTCGTCCCGCTTCTTCAGCCGGCGGAACTCAGCCAGCGCCGTGGCCGAGGTCTGGTAGAGCAGCAGGGCCATGGCCTTCGCCTTCTCGGGCTTGGAGACGAGCACGGCATGGCAGCGCAGCATCACCGCCTTGTGCTTCAGCTCGTGGCGGTAGATCCAAGCGAAGACGCGCGGCAGGCGCGGGTCAGCCACGCAGTAGGTGACCCGGTGCAGCAGGTAGAGGTGGCCAGGCCGGCGCAGCCCCTTGTCCTCGGCGTGGGCCATGCGGATGCCCTGCGCGCTGATGGTCAGCTTCATCTTGGTGCCCTGCCGGCCCGCCTCGCTCTTGCTCCAGATCTTGCAGACAGCCAGGTCCGTGCAGCCCTCTCCCTTGGACTGGATGGTGGTGGCGTTGCCCAGGTAGAGCACAGTGTACGTGGGGTCCTCGCTGGTCACGCGGAATTTCCTCCTCTTGGAGCGGAACATGCTGCCCACGCGGTGCAGGGCGCTCTCGGGGCAGGCGCGGGCGAGCGAGGTGAGCGCCGAGTAGTGCGCGCTCAGCGCGTAGCCCTTGGGCTTGCTCTGCCGCCGCTCCTCGCCTTCGATGAGCTCGAACTTGCTCCTCTTCCAGGGCAGCATCGCCCCGCGGGGCCGCGGCTACGCGCCGCGGGGCCGGGCTCGGCTGCGGGCCGCGGGGCTCATGCCACGGCAGCGGCGGCTGCGCGGCCGCCCGCCTCACATCCTTGCGGGCGGCGGGGCCGCCCCGGCCGTAGATATAGGCGGGCGCCGACCCTCCGCGGGCGCGGAGAGGGGAGGCCCCGCGCGCGCGCGCGTGCCGAGGGCGGAGCGGCCGCCGCCGCCCGGTGCCCGCGGCCCGCGGAGCCGCCGCCGCCGCCGCCGCGCTGCTCGCCGCCCGCCGCTCTGCGCCGCCCGCCGCGGCGTCCCGGCCCGGCCCGGCCCGGCCCCGCGCCGGAGGGCGGGACGGGGGCGGCCCCGGCCTCGCCACCGCCCCCGGCCCGCCCCGCCGGGCCCCGCGCGCCGGGCGGCTCCCGGCTCGAGCGCGGCCGCAGTGTCGGGCCCGGGCGGCGCCTCCGTGCAGCAGCTGCGGCGGCGGCTCCGGCAGTAACCGCAGCCTCTGGCAGGGCGAAGAGAAATCCCCGGACTGCAGCAAGCAGCGGTTCGGCGTTATTTAAATGCACGAAATACCGAAGAGCAGCGTTGTTTAGATATTTGGAATACGCACACGCGTGTGCAAACTATTGGACGAATCGTTTATAGAGTCTAGCTCAATTAAAACTAATCCGTGTGTTGTTATTATTTTTGATATTATTATTATTGCATCATGCCATCTAGCAGATTACTTCGGAACTGCAGGCAACCACAGCGGCCAACATCAGTATTTAAGGCATTGGACTATTTGCTTACATTTCGAAAAGAAGCTCCTTATTGGAGGGTATGTTTTAAAATGTGGTCCCCTCAGGCTGAACCAGGGCTCCCAGCAGCTCTAGGCGGGACGCACATGATAGTGTGTATCGTTTTCAGTGGTGATGATGGGTGTGTCTGTAACACCTTGCGCTTCCTGCCTTTGGTGGTTCTAGCAAAGCACTTTCCGAGCAGCAGAGAGGCTGCTGCACTCCCTGCACAGCAGTGCATTAACCCCGCATTCCCCAGGTGGGAGAAGTGAAGCACAAGAGCTTTGAGAGCCCTTGCCTGGAGAGCACTTGAGCACTTGCATGAACCTGGGTAAACTGGCAGGACAAGTCATTGGCTTAAAGCCCAGCACACTGCGGTGCTCCTTGGGGCTGACGTGAGGGCTCAGCACCTTGCTGAACTGTGCCGTGTGCTGTTGCGAGGTTGCAACGGGGCCGGAGTGGGTCTTCCCCCTGCTCACGATGCCCAGCAGCAGGCTGCCCGCGGGCCGCTCCGTGTGTCCGCCTGGCCGAGCGGGGCCATGCGACACCAGAGGTCTCATCCCCTTCCAGACCTTACCCCCAAGATCTGTCGGTGCAGGGGGCAACAGAGAGGATGTGCCAAGCTGCCGTCCACAGCCCCCAGGTGTGACAAACCGGAGGATTATCCTGCGAGTCTGCAGGATAATCCTGCTGCATGGTGGGGAGTTAAAGAGATTGCTCTGTGCTGCTAATTCACTCTGTCTCCAGAACTGCTTTTCCTTTCCAATCTAAAGCCCTCAGGCTGAAAACTGGAGTTCCACACACAGAAGTCGAGTGGCTTAGGGTGACGTGTGACATCCTCACAGACAGTGTGATACTCTGGCCAGCAGAGAGCTGACTTCTCCCCAAGCGGTACTTTGCTGAATGAGCCGGGCTGGAAGCTGATCAGCTCCCATATG
Source organism: Tinamus guttatus (assembly GCF_059628265.1). Classification (NCBI taxonomy): domain Eukaryota; kingdom Metazoa; phylum Chordata; class Aves; order Tinamiformes; family Tinamidae; genus Tinamus; species Tinamus guttatus. The sequence goes on along the minus strand of NW_028288761.1, from coordinate 3,499,167 downwards.
GCACCTGTGGCCTCTCGCTCGGCTGCCTACATTTTCCTGAAAGAAGCCTGTGATCTGCAAGCCCAGAGAGTGATCCCAGCAGCTTCTCTGAGACATGTGGGCGCAGTGGTGTGCTCCGTGGGAGAGGGCCCTGCCTTGCTGAAGACCTGCCAGCTGTGGGTGAAGCAGCCCGGTTGGTGTCTTGCAGCTCGGCGTCTCTGCAGGCACCTTCATTCGGAAAGGTGAAAATGAGCAGGAGTGAGGGGCATCTCCTGCACGGCCCTGACCCACCACGCTTCCGCGCAGCTCTGCTTTGAGAAGCCCAGCAGCAGGCCGGGAGGTTGGTATTGTCACACAGGTGCCACCAGTAGTTACTAGAATGGAGCTATTTGCTGAGTGGAGCTGAGTGGAGCCGGACAGGTGGCTATGCCACCCTGGTTGGAAGGAATCCGGGAATTCTGCTTTGAGAAGCCCAGCATTTCTGAGCACAGCGGGATTGCTAACATTTCTGTGGGAGAAGAGCACTTCACAAAGTAGTAGCCTGTAACAATGAGGTCCCAAATAAAATGCTGAACATTGATAATGCCGAGCTGGGCTGGAGAGCTACGTTGCTGCTGTAGTGCTTTTAGCTCCATGGTTGATGTCACTGGGAGTCTTTGTGAAGCTTGGCAGCCAGGAGGCCTGGTCGTGGGGGTATTTCCGTGACGAGCGGTGCTGTGTTGCACTGCCTGGCAGGGAAGCTGAGACCCAGCAAGGCAGGGGCTGCCCAGCCCCTCTGTGAGCACAGGGCTCTGATGCCGCTGGCGAGGCGGCCGGGAGCCTCCTCTGAGGGAGCACGTGCTGTCTGGCCCTGCAGCAAAGCAGGTAACGCACTGGCAGCTGCTGAACATCACGAGCCTCCCTGCTCCGCAAGGCGTGGGAAAGTCTCTCCGATATAATCTCGGCCTAATGGCCCAGCCTAACGCGCATCGGGCCTGGCCTTGGCGCAGCTGCCCCTTCCTGCTCCCTTCCACCTTCCTTCTCCTTGGTCCCCTGTCCCATGTCAGAGGTCAGGGCTGCATCCCACAGGGCAGCACCCCGCGAGGGCCTGCAGGGACCCTGGCAGAGCAGGCCTGATGCGAGGTTCCAGGAGCACTAGTGACAGAGAGAGAACGTTGTTGTGGGGGGGATATTGCTGGAGCAGCACGTCTCCTTTGGCATGCCCTTTGCAGTGCTGCTCTACTTGGGGCTTGTGGCTTTTTCTGTCTCCTAACCCTAAATATAATCTCTGTCATGGCCAGGCGCTTAGCCCACCATGTACTTTTGTCCCCCACCACTGGGAACAGAGCTGATCCCAGCCTTTGTGGATGGGAATGAGTAGAAGGGAAAGGCACTTTTTCTGCCTGAGCAGCATGCTCTTGAGAAGTGCTTGTATGGAAATACCATAAGAATTAATGGGAATGTATGGATTTCATCAGTGAACAAAAGCATTGAGCCTTTCTTTTTTTGGATGGCAATAAATCCAATCTTTCTGCAGCAGCTGAAGTGGCACTGTCGAAGTGAAACATTTCGAGCAGTTATTTCTGTGTTTCCAAAGCAAATTTTTTTTGAACATCTGTGCTGTAATAAACGATAAAGTGTCCTTTCTGTTCCATAGTCGGACAAAGACACCATTGAAATGCCAGGATTTCCTAGAGTACGGAAGGTCTGGCTGGGACCGAGTGCCCTGTGGGCAGCAGCGTGGGGTGTGAAGTGTGCTGAGCATCTCCGAGCCCCTGCTGTGCTGTACACGGTGCTGGGGTAGGGAGCGCTGCTGGCGCTGTTGTCCCTCACTCGCCTCCTCGTGGGCTGCGGGGGGCTCTGGGGCCCCGTCCCCTCCAGCCCTCCCTCCTGACTGCTTGGAGTGGAGGGGATTTTCTGTCCTACACAGGAACTGCTGCTGAAGGGCTTCTGAGCCCAGCCTGGAGAGATGCCCTTGGCCTGTGTGAGGAGCGAGCGCACCTAGCGCTGATTGCTGCTCTGCCCTGGTGCATCGGGAGGGACCAGCAGCCCTGCCTGCAGGGAGAGGCTGGAGGAAAGTGGGATAGCAGGATGGGGCAGCGCTGGGGCTACGAGGAGCCCCGCGGCTCAGCAATGGAGCAGCTCGAGCGGCCTCTTGAGCCCCTGTTTCAGGAAGCTCGTGCAGTCTTGCTGACTCAATTCACGGCACCACTGAGCAGCAGGGCCCGCCGCAGGTGGGGTGCCGCCAGTGGCACGGGCTTGTGATGGACGGCGGGAGGTGACAGCCTGCAGAGACGCTGTCGGCAGCTGCATGGCAGTCACGGCATGGGCGCCTGGGCCGTGCTGTGGGGGCAGCCGTGGGGCCGGGGCCGGGCGGTGGCCGTGCTCGCTCCGTGCCCCGGTTGTTGTGCAGCCTCCGAGGGCAGGCACAGCCGCTTCCTGCGCCAGAGGCCGCGGCGCTTCCTGCGCCCGCAGCTCTAATTAGAAGGGCTGTGGGGTGGGGGGTGTGGAGCCTTCCTGCCTGGGGCCTCTTGTGGCACCCTCGGTGGGCGCCCTTCGTCCCGCTGTGCCGGCGGCACTTGGGCTCACGCAGGATGCCTCAGCAGCCGGGATGCACGGGTGGCATCAAGGTGGCATCTCTGGCCACCCCGACCTGTGTCCCACGTCCCGACGCAATGCCCGTCCATGCCAGCTGCCAGACAGCGAGAGCTGGAAAAGACCCTGACGGCTTCGCGCCTGGTGCTTCACTTTGTGCTTTCAAAGATACATGCAGCCTTCCCTAATGAACCTTCCCCTCCACCCTGCCGGGCAGGAAGGAGATTTTATCTTCATACCCTTGGTACAAAAGCAGAATCTAAAGCACTCACCTGGAGGCCCAGCAGGGTCAGGACTCAGCCTCCTGCCTGCACCCCAGTTTTGGGGCTCACTCATGGTGTTGGTTGCTCCCAGGCAAAAGCCCTTCCCCAAAAGAGCTGGGGGGATCTCTGTGAGGCCCAGGAGTGACTTCCCCATCCCCAGCACCCCAACCCCTGCCCAGAAAAGCCCAAAGCCGCTCTGTCTTCAAGCCCATCTCTTCCTGTGCTCATTACACCCTTCCATCCACAGCCAAAAAGGGTGGGATTCAAACAGGAGGAATTTTGCACAGAGCTAGATTGTTTGGGGGTTCTTTCAGGGGCGCTTCTAGGGCGTTTCTTAATATATCTGTTCATCAGGATCAGGCTGGTAATACCACAGCATCAAGCCTTGTGAAACTACGTGAATAATGAATAGCCATCACATGAATATTTTAGAGACACAGTCCTGAGCTTTCCCAGAGCTGCCTTAGAGGAAAATGGGGGAAAAGTTGTCCAGAAAGAACAATGTTTCCTTTAGGCAAAATATGCTGGTGTCATTGGCTTTTGAAAACGAGCTGCTGCTACTAAATAATTCTCAGGATTTGCATCAAAAACTGGAGTAGTGGTTTTGCTCCAAGGCAAAGAAGTTGGGAAGAGAGCCAGTCTTTTTGACATAAGAAGATGATTTCACCGCACTAGAAGGACTTTTACTTCATCCATACAATGGAGTTTTCAAGAAAAATTCCACAAGCTACGGCCCCCTTCCAAAGAGCTGCAGTACTTGGCACTCGATTAATGAAGTTAAAGGAGCTGAGAGAAGGGCTAGTGCTGCACAGGTGGTGCTTTTTCTCCCAGGACAGCGCTGCTCTCCAGCCCAAGCGCAGGTCTGAAGGCTGCGGAGGGCTTTCCTAGAGCTCAGCCTTAAAAACGAGTCCCACAGTGAAACCCGCCTTTGCTTGGGACCACAGAGTAGCTGCTGCTTCATATGGGAGCTGCCTGCAACTCAAAAAGTTCATGTGCTTATCGGCCACATACCTCTCTCCTCCGCGTTCTCGTCAGCCGTCTGAGCTCTTGGCCTGTGCACACACGTACCTGGCCACCTCTGTGCAACTCTTGAGACAGTATCTCTTCTTCAATGGCCATTTTCACACTGTGTGATAAATCCATACATGAATATGTTCTAGGGGAAGCAGATTGTCGGGTTTGAGTTTAAGCAAAATAAATATTTCTTGCTTAGGTAGGCACAACAGAATAACAAGAGTGGGATGAGGAATGTTGCAATTAAGAATAGGCAATTAAGAATCTAACTGAGACTCAGATGTCTCTATCACTCAGATCACCTAATCTATATCTGCTTCTGCATTGTTCTGCCCAAAGTAATCCTTGCTGACGCACTGTTTGCTGCTGGCATCAGCAAACAAAAATAATGCCTTAGCGTTTACAAAGCTTCCAGAAATTTATCTGTTGCAAAAATGAAGGCAATATGAGCATTTCTTCAGCAACTCCCCCTAAGACAGCAAATAATATCGTCAGTGACCAGCTTTGGAGCACTTAGGATTGGAAACAAGGAATTGTCACAAATTAACAATACATGGGGAAAAAAAAAATCAATCAAAATTCATAGCTCTTCACTTTTCCCGTTATTACCAAACCGCCCTGCCTATGGGGATGCACACAAAGGGTTGCAAGCCACTCCTGAGCAGCCGCCTCTACCAATCCGTTTTTCCAGGGCTCCAGCTCAGTGTCTCTTCCGCAGGCAGCTCACGGGTCTCAAGCTGGAGCTCGCCATGCGTTTGCACATGGGGACCAGCCCCTTGGCAGCGCTTGGAGGCCGCAGACAGCCCGACGGGCGCCCCACGTGCTGATGTTGCCGGCCGTGCGGAGCAGGGCCGCCCCGCAGCCCGCGGTGGCCGCTCGGCGCTGGTTGCTCATCACGGGCGCCGCGCCAGGGCTGCGCGGAAGGGATTAAAGGGTTACCCGCGTCCCTGCCCAGCCTGGGAACGGCATCACGCGCGCCTGGGGTGTCGGGTTAGAAGTGCTGCCAGACCCAGGCGGTGGGGAAAGGCTGGGCTGTCTGGCTGTGCTGGTTGGTGATTATGCGGTGTAGAAGGAAGGTAATTTTTAACTGAATTATTAAAGAAATGCAATAATGAGCACTTATATTGTTGCCTCTGTGCCTGTATAAAGGCCTGAAATGGCTTTATTAAAGCTATGACTTGATTAAAAATGAATCTATTAAGTCTCTGTGTGCTGTCTGCAGCCGATCGTCCTTCTATTGAAGCTCCTCATAAATGAAAACACAAACACTGGTTTCTCTTTCATCTTTCTCATTTACCTTTTGGAAGAAGAGGAGAGAATGGGACAGGTTGTGTATGATGGGAGAGCTGGAAGGAGCATGGCAGAGATTCAGATACAGTCTGGGAAAATTATGCTGTACAGTTGCCGACACCATCAAGAATAAAGGAATTGCTTCCTCATTATAACAAATATTTATCATGGGGAGGCATTGGGTGTGTGAAGCACGAGAAAAGATTGTTTATTTTCGCAGAACCCACCAGATTTTCTATGGGGACTGGGTTTTGGAGAACAGCAACCACAGCTTAGATAAGGCCTTAGTGCAAACGCAGGCAGTGCCTGTGCGTTCAGAGGGTCAGCTAGATCTCTGCGATTACAACGGATGCACATTAGAAAGTTACAGTGAGAAATGTCTGGCCTTAATCCAACACCCATAAAGGAGAAATGGTGCATAAATCAGGTCGCCTTAGAAGAGCAGTCCGGGTTGTTTATTAATTTACCCCTCTCTCCCATCTCATCCCGGGTAGGGGCAGGAGGTGCGTGGGGATCGAGCTGGCCTGGGGACAGAGGGAACCCTTGTGGGATGGACACACAGGCACAGGGCAACCCATGTGGGAGAGACACAGACACGCGGGCATGCGGGCACGCGGGCACGTGGGCACAGGGACACACGGACACGCGGGCACGCGGAGCCGGCGCTGCGGGGCAGGCGGAGGCCGCGCGCCCCCCCGCGGCGGGCGGGGCCGGGCGCGGCGGCGGCGGGGGAACGGCGCTGCCCGGAACCTTGTTCCGCGGGCCGCGCGGGGCGGCGGAGACTTTAGCGGAGTGCGCCGCCGTGCGCAGGAAGCGGCGTGGGAAGGCCCAGGCCTGTTTCGGGCGGCGCTCCCGGTCCCGCTCCCGGTCCCGGTCATGGGCAAGAAGCGCGGCGCGGGGCTGGGCCGCTGCCTGCTGCGGCAGCGGGGCCCCAGCCGCGGCGGCGCCGACTCCTGGGTACGGCCGCGCCGGGGGCTGGGGGAGTCCCGGAGGGGTCCCGGCCGCAGGCGGCGGGGCCCGGGCCTAGCACGGTCTTTTGCCCGCAGCTGCACGTCGGCGAGCTGGGCGGCGAGCGCGGCGCGGAGCGGCGGTCGGCGGCCGAGCAGAGCCCGCTCGAGGAGTTCCTGGCCACGGCCGAGCTCGCGGGGACGCGCTTCGTGGCCGGTGAGCGGCGGCAGCGGGTGCCAATGGCTGCTGTCGGGGTCGGGGGTTGGTGTCGGGGACAGCGGCGCCGTGTGTGACGGCTCGTGCTCTCTCTCGCCCTTCCTGCAGAGCGGCTGAACATCCAGATTGTCTCCGCGCAGAGCCGCACGGGCCTCCTCACGGCGCAGGAGGCCCAACGCGTCCGGCAGCTGCACGCGGAGAACCGGCAGTTCCTGCGCATCCCTCGCAGGTAAGTTGTGCCCCCACACGGGCCGGGAGCTGCTGAGCCCTGCTGAGCCCAGCCCTTGGCCAGCTGCAAGCCAGGGCGCAGCCCTCGCTCCCCCAAACAGGGCTTGTCAAGGGTTTATGTGGGCCTGGTGTAAGTTGCAGCCACGGGTGCTGCCAGCCCTGGAAGCGCAGGATTCCTGCTCGCAGCCTGGTGCTCTCTGTCCCCGGCTCGCCTGCTCTGGCAGGTCTTTCTGCAGCTCTGTGCTTGGTGCGCAGAGAGGTGAATTCCCTGTCTTGGACATCCTGTAGACACCGGATGGGAAAGGGCTTTGTGAGCCCTGTTGTGTATGGAGTAGTGTCGCATCTCTTTAGATTGCGGAGTTCAGAGAGAGTGAGGTACTTGGAGCTGCTGCAAATGGGCGCGTGTAGCTGCAGCCGTCTCCGTGCAGCTGAAATGTGCATTGCACGTGCCCTTCCTGCGAGTCGCTGCAGCAACACTGCTGGTATCACTGCACTAGAGCCTCTGCCTGCTTACCCTAAAACACAATCCTTACAGGCCGTACTGGGATAGGACAACCAGCGCGGAGGACCTGAAGCAAGCCGAGAGGGAGAGCTTTCTGGAATGGAGGCGACAGCTCGCCCAGTGAGTATCCTGCATGTTCCTGTGCTAAGAAGCCAGTGGGATGTGGAGATGAAAGGAGCAGGCAGTCGTTTTTTTCCTTTCTGGGCCTGTAAGGATAATTTTGTCAGCTGCTCCCTGTAGTTCGCTTGAACATCTGGGCATCCCAGCCACATTGTTTTGCTGTGTGTACATGTTCCTGCAGTGCAAGGCTGTGTCTGCCAAGCTGGCTCTGGTAACAGTGGGTCCGAGCTTTTTTCAGAGCTCTTTCAAGTAGTGTTTTCCAAATGGTTTGTTTCTACCGAGTTGTCCTGACTGAGTAATAACTGCTGGCCTTTGGGATATCTCCTCTGATCTGGTCGCTAGCATGTCCCTGAAACACCAGAAGTTGTCTGTTGAAGAGCTTTCCCCTTTCCATCGTTTGTCACTTCTCCACTAGTATGGTCAGGAGCATCGGCACCGTTTTACGTAGACACGTGGTTTGTTTATAAAACCATCAGAAATAGAACAGTAGAGTCTGATTTTTTTGACAGCTTCCTTGGAAGGTCTTCTGGATCTAAGAAAGTGTTGCTGTCACTTGCTGATGTGGCCTCAATATGGTATCTTTTCTCTTTTTTTCTATAGCCTGGAGGAAGAAAAAAATTTGATTCTAACCCCATTTGAACGAAACTTAGAATTTTGGCGTCAACTTTGGAGAGTCATTGAAAGAAGGTAATAAATATCACACTTTGTTTTTGAAAGGTATTGTTTAATATTTGTTTCCTGAATTGAAGCAAAGCTTTGGAATCAAGCATTAAGCATCCAAGCACAGGAAAAATAAAATAGCACAAGTAGTAATGTTTCACTATCAGCTCTGAAGCGTTTCTGTTCTGAAACGGTCAAAATATGTTGTTGGAAAGAGCAGCAAGTAGCAGTGCAGTTCAGGCTCTCAGCCTTGCAGCTCTGCTCGTAGGTCACTGTGTGTGTGAATCTCTGTCGACTCTGCTGCAGCTGCAGCTCTGGCCTCTTCCAGCACCTCCGTGTGGGAGCTGCCTTCGAAAATATCGTTTGCCAATATTAGTACTTGTCCCTCTCTCAGCCCCACAGCTTTACCATGACGTCTTGGGGTAGGAGACAAGGGAGAACTGAGTAACGTTTGGAAAGAAAGAGCCTCTTGGTTGTTGGCTGCTTGCCATGCAAAGAGATTGCAGCAGTGTACAGAAGACAACAGCCTGTCACAGCACAGAAATAGCCTTGTTTGCTCCACAGAGCTCCAGTACAATAGGAGTGCTATCTGCTCCTTTAATTTGACTGAGGCATTTCATTTCACTAATAATTAAATTTGAGATCATCTCTTCTAATATTCTTAAAATTGAAAAATACTTCACCAGTGAGGTCATGATGAGCTGATCCTTTCACAGATGTGTCTTTGTATGGTCTCACTGGGGTTTTGGCTGGGTGACAGCTGGGTAAGGAGCATCCCCTACTGTCTGTCATGATATGGAGGGTATCATACGACTGGGACATGTTAGGAATGCATTACTACTTGTATTGCAGCTCTTTATTTGTGGTAAGGTGAGGGTGCAATCTCAGAACAGAATGGGAAGTCATTCAGTCTCTTACCTTGCTAGATAGATTTGATCAATTATCAGCTTTTCCTTGTGTCTGCTCTAGGCTAGTTCCCAACACTGTGTCTCCCAGTACCATGGTGTCAGTCTTCTCTCATATTGATCTTCTAATTTCTGTAGCCGTTTAGCACCTCTTTGAACCCTTGTGGCCTATTAAATGATTCCCTCGAGGGATTTATAGATATTTGTGTGCAGCTATCTGCCTACTGAGGCTTAAAATTCTTACAGTCCACCCATATTGTTATGAAGCTGTTCTGAGTCAACAGAAATCCCTGCCAAACAAATAGACCAGCTTGTAACAACCAGTATATGTTATCTCCTTTGAGAGGTTCTAATGTAAGAATGCTATTTTTTTTTAATCCTCCCTTTCTGAAAAGGAAAAGGGCTCCGTGGATGCCACTGGTGCTTGAAGCTGATGCATTTATTTTGCCTGTGGAGGGGATGAGTCTTGCTCGTATATATGCTGATAAAACTGGTGCCCGGATTTGGAAAGATGGCTCCTTAAAGCACTCTTGCAAGGACTTGCTTGCATGGGGAAACAATTGATCTATTGAAGTATGAGACTATTCTTTTGCTGTTTGATATTTTTAATGACAAGAGGAGCACAAATAAAATTTTCAAGATTCCAGTCAAGAAAAGCTTAGTATCTATAGGTCATTTGCAGGGGATAATTTTCTATGTCTGCCTCTGTGTGAGGGGGAGAATGGTGTTCTGAATGCCTTGGAGAAAAACCCTCTCCTCTTCCTTTCCCAAACCACTGAGTTGCAGTTGGGTATGCAAAGGGATTGAGATGAAATTGCACTATTACAGCTTTCACACTAAGTGCTCTGGTTCTGCTACCTGCAGGATATCTCTAATGGTACGTTGACTGGTGAGACTTGTGCATTTGCTTTCCTTCTCCCTGCCTTACAGGAGAATTAGCCAAGTGAGACGAGCTGAAATATTTTACAGATATACAGGCTTGTGGGGTAAGCGTGGCTCTGTTGGGGCACTGAGAGGCTTTGTTAATTCAATAAAGATACTTAGCATGGTAATGCAGTTGTCAGTTAACTGTTAAAACAGTTAAACAATTAAAATTTATGACAAACCTAAAAGCAAATAATATGCAATGCCTTTTTGCAGTCTTTGTGACTATGTAAGAAAGGGTACTTAACGAGGCTTTCTTTTATTTTTCCAGTGATATTGTAGTGCAGATAGTAGATGCTAGAAACCCTCTCCTGTTTAGATGCCAAGATCTGGTAAGCAAACCACCTTCTTCAATGTTGCCTTCATTTTATTTCTGGTAGTTCATGCCTAATTGTTTTTGTAAACACACAGCCACCTAATACTTTGAAGCTCTCCTGATGTTTTGCCAAACCGGATGCCTTATTTATACAAGTGTTCCAGCATCATCAAATTATTTTTCTTTAAAGCTTTTTGATAACTGATGCAAAATATATTGTTTTTGAGGCAGTTTTGCAGATAAGCTGACTTTGTCTTCTTTCCTATTACTGAGGAAACTTTAATTATAGCAGATACCAATCTTTTATTTCATCTTATGTTGCTCCTCATTACCTGCTTGAAGCATCCACACTTAGAGACATTAAGTTCTGTTCTGTTTAACAACATAATTGAATAAAAATAGATAACAGTTACTGGTCTGAAGGAGAAACATCAAGAGCTATTGAAATGGCGACCTAGGCTATAAAACACCACATTGCTGAATATAAGTTTACTTAAATAGTTAAACTGAGGTCCTTGTGCTGTGAGGTCCTGGTTACTACCTCGACACGATGGAAGCAGACTAGGTGTTTGTGCACATGCCAGCCGTGACCTGTATTAGGTAGCTGCATGCTCCAACCTGTGCCGGCAGCTCCCTGCTGAACACCTGCTCCTTGCAGCCCTACAAGCAGTGAGCTTAGCTGCGTTCCTGTGGAGCTGGATGGGGTAACTTGCCTTGCTGCTTTAATACCATGTTATGAGGGGGAGCCCAAGTCGGAGTACTAACTAATCCTTTTTTTTTCTTTTTTCTTCAGGAAAATTATGTTAAGGAGGTCAGTAGCGACAAGGAGAACATGATCCTGATAAACAAAGCAGATTTGCTGAGCGAAGAGCAGCGGGCTGCTTGGGCACATTTCTTTGAGAAGGAAGGTGTTAAGGTGGTGTTCTGGTCAGCCTTGGCAGAGTGCAGCCGGCTGGCAGGAGAAGCTAAGGTACCTTAGAGAACATGGATTGACAGCCTCTGGTAACTTGATTTGCAGTTATGCTCATGGTATGACTGAGTTCATTTCTAGGAAGGTCACAGCCCTTTTCTTAGAGAAGCATTACTCTAGGGACCTATGCAGCTGTAAAACAGCATTGTGTTAGATTCAAAGGCAAAAGTTAGGAGGGTAAAATGGTAAACAAAGGGTTATGCCCTTCAGTCACTATTCCTAGTGCTCGTGATTTTGTTTTCAAGACTAAGTAAATGATAAATTACATTGAACTAGAGTGTGACCTTGGGGCTAATGCTGAATAGCTGCGCAAACAGCCCTTTCAGATCTGTTGGCAAATTCTGCATCTTGTTTAATGATTTGGAATCCTTTCTAAGGGGCGTGCTCTAGGGAACATCCCTGGGGTGGAGGGGATGTTTCTTAAGAATTTTTCATAGTTACTTTAGGTTCTGTCTTTGCCTAGTGGAACAAACTGTGCTATTGCTGCTTCAAGTTCCATGTAAATAATAAATGCCACCTTTAGGTTTTACTGGTTTATTTTGGTTATGGAATATCCCATATCACTTTCCAGACATACCTGGTCTGTACAGCTGGCTCACAATTCTCACATAAAATGCTTGTACAGATTGATTTTTTTTTTTTTAAGCAAGACCGAAAGGGGTGAATTTGTTGTTTTTTAGGGGTAAAAGAAAAGTCAAAAAAAAAGTCTTGAAGAGGTCTTTTTAAGCGTAAACTATTTGCAGCGAAAAAAAATGTGAAGGGTTGGTCTGAAAAATGAGACAGCTTGAAAAAATGCTAATGACATATTTTGACTTGAAACAAAAAATATATATATTTTTAAGTTTTTCTTCCATTCCTATTACTGAGCACACTTGTTAATTTTCAGGAAAAGAAGTATTTTGTAGCCTCTGCTGCTGTCACCATTTATAATGTTGTTCTGTGTTCACAGTTGTGCTTCTGGAGAAAGAGACTTTCACCATGAAGCTAATGCTAATAATTGAAGCTAGTCTTGTGTTTAAATTTCACCTGTGAAATACTGTTCACACAGGAACTAGACCCTGAAGATGTAGCAGAGGACACAGGTGATTCTGAGGATGAAAGCTCCAGTGGAGAAGATGACGACAGACAAGATGGTGCAGAAAGCACATGCACAAATGGTGCTTTCCAAGCTGATAACGGAGTGCTGGTCAGTGATGATGACAGTAGTGATGAATATGAAGACTGTGAAGATGATGAAGAGGATGCCTGGCAAACCTGTTCTGAAGATGAAGGTGGGGGCAAAGTAAATACTACTGCCCCCAAAGCTATGGAAGACAGTACAGCTGGTGCTGCAGTGCAGTGTGTAGTGCAGGAACAGAACAGGAATATCAGGAACTTCAGTCATCTAGTACAAAGAGATGAACTGCTGGAGATATTCAAAACTATGCACAATGGACCAAGGGTGAAGACGGGGGAAGTAAATGTTGGGCTGGTGAGTTGAAGCTTGTACTTGAAATGGGACTTGCTTTATATGAGTTTTCATTCCATTTGCCTTCCATTTGAAATATTCACCCTATAGTGCCTTTTTTTTCTTTTTTTTGAGGATATAAAACTAACAAGTAGAAATCACTGAGGATTTTTTGCATAAATTAATTTTACAGGTTGTTGGAACTCAATGTTCCAGCACTCCTTGACTTAATTGTTAGTATTTTAATAAAATACCTGGGTGTCAGAGCTCTACAGGTCTTCTGGCATAACCTTGTCTAATATTGGTATTGTTCTACTTTGTCATATAGGTGGGTTACCCAAATGTTGGGAAAAGTTCAACTATCAACACAATCCTTGGAAATAAGAAGGTGTCAGTGTCTGCTACGCCAGGCCGTACAAAGCACTTCCAGGTATTGCTAACAGAGAAGGTTGATTTCCCAGCTTCTTCCCCTCTGTTTCTCAGAGAAGTCATGAGATAGTTGCTACCATGTGGACTTGCTGAGAACTCTGCCAACCTGAACTCTGCATTCAGAGCTGAGTAGTAGGAGGGAACTTGGTGTATATCATTTGAAACTTGAATTCTTGCTTTCAAGCTGTTGCTGTAGTTTGAAAATGACTCAGGAGAGGTGCTTTGCAATGGCAAATATTTTCCATGTCTTGTTTTTAGTGAAGTAATTTGGGCCTCCTTTTCAACACCACTCTTGAGGAGAGAACCTCTGAAAACTGCTCCTCTGAATAGCTGAAAGTCAAACTTTCAAGCTGTCCTGCTCCTTGTGCACAGTTGGTGGCCTGAACAAGTTCAGGGTTATTGTTGCTGCTGTTGTCCTGCTGATCACACTGTTAATTTTGGGGTGGTGAGGCCAGCGCTGTTATGAGCAGCATTTTCACTTGTGTAGCCTCCCACCCTTTTGAAAAGGTCAAATGCAATTAAAGATTTCTGGAGTGTTGATTCTTCTGATAGGTAGTGGCCCCTCAGGCTAAACAGCTGAAGCTCTTGCTGCCCCATCAGACACTTTATTCATGAACCTCGGAAGTTCTGCTGTCTTTCACATAAAACTTCCTTAATTCGCTGTCTTGGGCAAGGTCTGTTGGTAAAGTTTCTACTTATTCTTATCTGCAGCTATGTTTCATCTGCACATCTAATTTATTTTATTTTATTTGTTTGTTCCTCTTCCCTGCATGGATGCTGACTTGCTGTGGTGACCTCAATGGTTATTGCTGTGTAGACCCTGTATGTGGAGCCTGGCCTGTGCCTCTGTGATTGCCCTGGTTTGGTGATGCCCTCCTTCATCTCTACCAAGGCAGAGATGATTTGTTCTGGAATTCTGCCTATAGACCAGATGAGGGACCATGTCCCACCCGTTTCTCTAATATCCTTTGCATGGGATTTTTAAAGGTGTCTGAAGGTGTTGGGTATGGAATATAGCATGGTGTATGTTCCAGTTCTGATGAGCCATGTGTGCTAATGTCTTGAAGGCTGTGGGGATGCACACTGGTTAAAACAGGCCTGCTCTGTTGGTCTTGCACCTCCTCTTTTGAGTTTATCCCATTGCTAGATTTGCATCTTTTCTGTTTGGTGAAAAAATCAAAAGTTACTCTTAACACATGTTCTTCAAGTTACTAAGGGAAGATTTCTTGTGTAGCACAAAATCATCTTGGTTGGCTTCCTTCACTAGCTTACGTTTGCCAGCATATCCCACGAAACATTTTGGAAGCAACCTATGGAATAAATATCATAAGACCCAGGGAAGATGAGGATCCAGATCGAAAGCCAACCGCTGAAGAACTGCTAACAGCATATGGATGTGAGTGCTGACCCCTTTAAAACCTATTCCTATGGGTTGCTTCTGAGCACAGAACTCTCTTTATGCTAAGTCTGACTCAAGTTGGTCGTGTATTGAACTTCCCTGTTAGGACTTAAAGGCCAGTTATCGAGGGAGGGGTATTAACAGCTGAGTTCGTGGTGTGTGTTGTAGTGGTGCTTTTCTGGTTTCATCTGACAGATGTGATTGTGATCAGAAGTTAGTGAAAATGCCTGCCTGCCTGTAGTGTGATGCATTCTCGAAGCTACCAGTGGTTTTGTGGCACTTGCATCCTTCTCGATACCTCCTGTTAACCATGCCTAGAATTAGACTTGGAAGAATGCAGGGAAGGTTTACGATCTTTGTCTCATGCCCCTTTCGACTTTGAAATTTTATTCTGTAATGCATTTAATCTTCTTTGGCCTTAAAAGCTAAGATTAATAAAAGCCAACAGGTTTTGAAGAGTAGGGAGATATTAGATGGGCTAAGACGCTTCTACAGTCTGCTCAGAGTTAGCAGAGTTTGATTTTCTTCCATGCTTCCACCCGCTGCAAGCCTCTTTCTGAAGGAGGTTTTGTGAGATGGTAGAGAAAATGTATAAGTTGTATATAGTATTTGTATACTGTATTTAGGTAGTCAGGAAGTATGTGTTCACTCCTTTGCTGTACTGACACAGAATGTACTTCTGGATTTGTCTTCCAGGTATGAGAGGCTTTATGACAGCTCATGGACAGCCAGACCAACCAAGATCTGCTCGATATGTATTAAAAGATTATGTCAGTGTAAGTTCTTTCTACTTTGAGGTTTCCTTTCCCTGACAGGAGGTAAATTAAAGGTTTTTCTGGTGCATGGAGGAGGAAAATACTATATTTTTAAAGTTTAAAACAACAAATGGGATGTCTGATGCCAATTAAAAAAACGCGTGAATTGTGCTAAAAGTACCAGCTAAATAAATTATTTTATCTCTAAAAAAGGCAGCAAATGTCTCAAAGTTAATCCATATTTACTAGCTGGATCAGTATTTGGTTGAGGACCGCAGTTCTATCCTGAGTGCTGTAATCCTGCATTCTTCTGCAGCACCTTCCAGCAACTTTCTGTTATTTTCTGGCACTCCTGAGAGTTTTGTAGTGTACTTGTTACACTTTATCCAGTTGCAAAACAGTACTTTTGAGCAAAATAGTGCTTTAATTTAGAAGTGGTGACCTGGTTGGGAACAGAACGCAGGTGTGCTGACGGTTGTTCTGATGTGAGCCTCTGGACTTTGGGGCCTTTTTTAGCTTTGGAATTGATCTTTCCTCTCTGGGTATTTCTCTGACCTTTTTTTTTTGTGTGTGTGTGTGTGTATGTTGATGATAACTGTATCCTATTGCTTTCATAGGGGAAGCTGTTATATTGCCATCCACCTCCTGGTGTTGATCCAAATGATTTTCAGCACCAGTATGAAAGATGTCCACACAGATGTCCAGAGAGCATAAATGTGCAGGCCAGCATAAAGATGAAGCCTGAGAAGAATACCAAAGTGAAACAGATTGAAAATGTGGTGGATAAAACTTTTTTCCATCAGGTAAATTACGGAGGAATTTCTTTTGGGGTTTTACAGCAGTATGGGCTTGTCACTGGGAAAAATAATTTTGGGGAAGGGATGCTATATTGAGGTAAAAATGTTAGGTAAAAAATGTGCAGATTCCACAGTATTTAAGAGCTCTGTTTTTTTGTTCTTTTTTGTTATCTCCTAAATCACTGGGGGAGTCCTAGGCGACTGACAGACTAGCTAAGGAGGTGCATAGAGTTGACCTTAGAAGGTCAGCAGGGTGACGTTTGTCATTATGAGCCTAACATCGACCTTGGACAAAACGGAAGCATGACTGGGAAGGGAGAAAAGCAAAGCAGGGCGTGTGATACAGCAACCAACAAGGAATGGTTGGTCTCGTTGTCCATGAGCCCGGGCAGTGGGCTGTTCCCAAAAACTATGACCTGAAAAGAATTTTGGGGATTGCTAGACTTCCTCTGGGTGCACAGAACACCAGCATGGCTGGCTGTGAGCCCCCTCAGTGCCTCGCACACTCCAGACTTGAGCAGGTTATTTTAGTCCCTGGTTTTCACAGACACCAGATTTGTGACAGACAATTTGTGGTGTGCAGAGCAGAGGCTCTGAGGCTCAGTTGTGGAGCTGTAGCTAATGTCTGCAGAAAGTCAGTGTCTTGTAAACCTTCCGTGTCTGCTTGCAGTAGCAGTGGGCACTGAGGATGTGGTGCAGTGGAGCATGGCTGCAGGCAGGGCTGGGGAGACTTTGACTTCAGTGCACAGCATGACCTTTCCTACACCTCTGGAGCTGGGATCTGGACAGACCTTGTAGGGTTTGAGCTTACCTGTGTCTGATTTTATTAGTTCCTTATGTTTAAATGTCTTTTCACTAGTTGCCAATGACTGTTTCTACTTCCAGGAGAATGTTCGTGCTCTGATGAAAGGTGTACGGGCTACAATGGGATACCGGCCTGGCAGTGGCCTTGTGTCTGTGACTGCACCCAATGCTGGGAATGTTGTAGGAAAACCCTGGAAAAAACATGGAAACAGGAACAAGAAAGAGAAGGTTCGCAGGATCACTAAGCACCTGGAGGCCTAGCTGTGGTCCTGTTTGCTGGTCTTCCCAGGTCAGGGACTGCACTGTCTGGCATGCATGAGTTGAGGAGGAAGAAGAGAGTATCACTAGTTCACCTGAACTCTGTGCTGTGGACTGCCCCAGGGAGGGGATGAGAACCCGCTCTGATACTTGGAGCTCATCATACTTGAGAGGAAAAGAGACCTGGCTGTTTGGGTCTTCTGGAGATCAGCCAGCCCAGGCAGTTGGCTATTGCTGAAAAGCCCTTTCAATGGGAGAAGATAAAGGTGCCATGTCAGAATGGTTTTTCTTCTATAAAGGATGTGTTTTATAGCTGCTGAGATCAAATAAAGCCCTGTAAAACTGATTAAAATGTTTAAATAGTTGAATCTAAACAAATGATATTTGTTACAATTCGAGACACTATCACTGCTAGTCTTTTCTAAAAAAAGAAATTGTTGGTTTGACAGAACACTTTAATATGTTGAAAAATAAGTAAAAGGATCTTTATTGCTCTCTTTCCTGTCCGCTCTACCAATCCTACTTTGAAATCCTGTACTGAAACCAACCCCTGTGTGATCTGTCAGCCAAAGCCAGAGCAGAGCACTGTGAACTATGATGTGATTATGTCAGTGCAAAGGAAAATGCTGCTTTTATGTCCTTCACGTTGAGCTAGTATCACTTGTTTTTCTGTGTGACTTCTTGTTGGTGTTTTAAAGCGCTAGCCGTGTGTGACTGGCAGAATCTGGTGCTAATTTATCCTAAAAACATATCTGAGTTTCTGTATGCACTTGTGCCTCTCTGAACTGTTATACAGTGATCCAGTAGCAAAAGCGTCACAATGCCACGTTTTTACATGTGCATCACTATTTGACTAAAAAGACTGTACTGATTTGAGAGATGCACAATCTTCAGAGATGTAAGTTCGATTTATTCCTTGGTTGTCATGCTGAGGAAATGTTTGTGTACTTGGTCAGTGCTGTTCACCCCTAGCCCAGCAGAGGCAGTCATGATAGTGCTGCTAAAGCTTGCAGAGCTGTCACTCGTCTCTGATACAAAGCAGCGTTTGCTTTTGTTTATTTGTACTTTGTATTTTCCAGGCCTTAAGCATGGATGGATAGACCAAGGCAGCTACTAAGCAGAGCCACAGCAGACTCGGGGCGTGCGGACAGGCTGGTTTTTGGATTGTGACCCTTTGTCTACTTGGCCAGTACAACCAGTTTCAGTGCACTGCATACGTGAAGGGTCCTCTGACAGCAGAGCTCTCACCTTGGCTCCGCTGTCCCCTTGAATCCCTCCTCTGAAGTTATTACTCAAGTTATTTTGATACTTCTTTTATATTTCCCTCCTTTTAAAGCATTTTCACTTCTTAATTCATGTTGCACATACCTGAGTTTTCTTCTTTGACATTCCAAACCTGTTCATCCCAGCTGGATAGAGTTAGATCTCCATGAGCTTCTTGATGGACTGGCCGTGTCCTGGTGTGGTTCCCTCTCAAGTCCCACAAATAACCAGGACCTGGTGCTGTGGATGATTCTGCTGCTTGCTTAGAAACCTTTGGCTCCAAGACCTGCCAAACCACTTGTGTTTGTGTGTGTGAATGGAGGATGGTGTAAATATCACTGAGCAAAGGGTGTTTGCTCAGCTGCGTTTCATTTGAATTACTACTGTGCTAGAAGTCGCTTCCCTCAATGAAGGAGGGCCCTGAAGAAGAGCTCTGGAGCCAAAGGCTTGTTGCTATTTCATGCTGCTATTGAGCAGCAGGCAGACTAGGTAAGTATGAGGTAGGTAAGGATATGGCTAAATTAATGCTTTCCTGTGGGATTTTGGTCCACATCTGAACCACATCTGCCCTTGCTGGGGAATGCCGGGCTGGCCACGGTGGCTGCTCAGTGCAGCTTCTAGGAGCAGCTGCCAAGCGAGGGCCACGCAGAGACTGCGCTATTGTGAGTGCTGCCCACAAAGGCCGAGCTGTGCCCGGGCAGCCACCTGCCCCACGAGCCTCTGCTGCTGCTCCGGCTGCCTCGGCACGAGTCGAGATTCCCGAGTGCCGCTCGCTTGGGAGCGCCTGGCGCATGCCCAGGAATGCGCTGGCTGTGCCCAGCTCCCGGCTGCTCCCTGGGGCGTGCGGCACTTCCTGCGCTCTAAGGGTCTGTCTCTCCCTTCTAGGGGCTTTGCTTTAAGGACAGGTGTTTATTTTTCTGGCTAACATAGTCACACATTGTACTGATAACTGCTGACAGAGTTGGGAGCCAGTTTTGGAAATTTAGGAATTTCATCAATATGTTTTCAGCAGAAAACTAAATTGTTTGAAATTTTTACTTCCTGCAGGAGATTTCACAATAGCACCTGGCTTCCTTCAAAGCAGAATTTAAATCCACTCTCTCTCTTAGGCTGTGATTACATTTTTTTAATTTTTTATTATTTGCAGCTGATTGGGCACAGAGGTGGCTCAGACAGACCTGTAAAAGCAGAACCAAGGGATAAATGGGCCCGGTCCTCCCTGGGGAGGAGCATTCTGGCATCTGGCTGTGCAATGCCAATGCCATCTTGCAGTGTGTTGCTAGGTGCACTTGTGTAAGTAAGGAATGGCGCAGGAATGGGTGATAACCAGCCACGTTTCTTTGCTTGAAGCACGATGCTGTGCCCGCACGTGGACGTGGTTGTTGTCCTTGCTGTGTTTTGCCACGTGCGCCGCAGCCCGGTGCTTTGCTGTCGCCCCAGAAATAAGCGTCCCAGCTCCCTTATCCCACTCTTGCTATGGCAGAACCTCAGGGCACTTTGCTGATCCTGCCTTGCCACCCAGGCCCTGCCAGGATGAAGCCCAAGGACTCTGTGTGAGCTGCCTGGTACTAAGTTGTACCAAGTCAGAGTCGGACAACGCGAACTTTCGCTGTGTGCCAGGCAGCATTTCCGTGTTCCCCTCCAAGCTCTGGTTCCACCAAGGAGAGAGGTGGCAGCCAAGGGAGAGCGCGGTGACAGTGTGGGCAAGAGCCAGGCTGCCTGGTGGCCCTGGCGGGGTCCTTGCCTTGCTCTCCAACTCCCAGGGTTGCACTGGGGCCTGTGATCTCTTCCCTAACGTTCCAACATGAGGGTCCATGAGATGAGAAATTTGGGGCTGGGCCTCCCGCAGCAAAGGGGTCTCAGCTGGCTTGCAGTCCTGCTGCCGTGCAGCCATGGGTTTATAGAGAGGAAGGAGGCATCAGCAGCACGCAGATCCTCAGCTCCTGCAGTTCTCGGTGCTTACAGCTACAGGGATCTGGCTGGCTGGAAAAGGCTCTCCTCAGCGGATGCCATTCAGAGGCTTCCCACACGTGTGAGCTGGCATCAGGCTGAGATCACTGTATAGTCATTGTCACGGCCTGTTCCAAAAATACTCAATTATTTCCCTGCAAGAGGCTGAAATCCTGCTTTTCTGCCGTTAGGGGCCGGCCTTTCCAAGCCCAAGAATAACTCTGGCCAGAGCAGCAACCAGTCCCCAGAGCAGGAGCCCTCCATCATTTTCAAGCTAGGGATCCCCCTGCAAAGCCCCTGGCAGAGGTCTGGGCACTTTCAATACGTGTGTCAGTGGCGAGCAGTATGTGAGCTAGTTGTTTCTGGACAGTTTCTCAGAGACTTTCTCAGACAATTTGGGGGGAATAGCCCACACTGGCAGTTGAAAACAGTTGTGGAAGGCAAAGCAGCTCTTGCACTGGCCAAGTTAGGAGCGGTGTCCAGTATACTTCTTCCAAAATCTAAGTGCCTCTTCCCTGATCGTGCTGAAACCCCATGGCAGAACAGAGCATGTTTCTGTGTCCGTTTCTGTGTCTGTGACTTGTTCTTTCTGTGTGCTAGATTGCATTTTTTTTTCTCTCTCTGCTTACAGCTCTCTTCTGTTTCCATGTGCTTTGTGTCAGCTGGCCCTAGCACGTTCCTTCTTCCCCACACACATGTGAGGAGCAGCACTGTGCTCTGTCTCCCTACTCTTCAGCATGGCAGCTCTAGTCCAGGTTGTTCCCTGAGACCTTTTGCAGCAAAAATATTGGGAAGTCTTAAACTTGAAACAGGTACGGAAAACTGCTGGCTTGCTCTGTGCTGGACTGCTGGAAGTGAGGCAGGGACCAGCTCTCCAGCAGATCCCAGAACTTAATCTCTCAGTGCTACATGCCTGGGGTGCCCGAGAGAAGCTTTAAGAGAGGCTGAGGACAAGAAGAAAAGAAACTGTTCAGAGGAACTCTTTGTCATGATTCTGTTCTTGTTGCAGTTATGGGAAAGGGGTCTGCCCCTTGCATTGTATTGGCATGAAAGGGCTTCACTTGCTGAGTGCGGTAGCTTGGGTTTATATTGCTGGAAAGGAGCTGGAAATGCTCCCTTGTGAGTCCCAGCCCTTTGTCACTTTGGAGTCATAACAGTCCAGACAAAGAGACAGAAACATTTTCATGTCCCTAACGGGAAGTTACTGTGTTCTTGTGATGCTTTTGCTGCCTGCAGAGAAAAGAAAAAGGAAGCTGAAAGTCTCTAGAGCTGTTTTCTGTTGAACTGAGTTAGTGAAATGCTGAGTGTGACCTGGGACTTCAGGTCAAATTCCCTCCCTCCATCCCTTCCTCTTCTATTTCTCTTTCTCTCTTTTTTTTTTTTTTTTTTTCTTCTTGCTTCTGCCCCTCTAGCTACATTTGCTCTTTTGGGCAAAACCAAATCCTGGTGTCCCTGGGAGGGAAGGGACAGAGGAAAGGCTGTCTGTGCTTGGTGGCTCTCAGAAGTGGCTGTGCTCATGGTGGTGCAGGTAGATGCTCAGGGAACTTGGGCGCATAGGTCCTAGGAAAAGGAGATCTTCTCTCTGCTGAAGCACCCTGCAAATCACTCAGTCACCCCCTTTCTGTGCTCCTGAGCCCTTTCTTCATGATGGCTCATGGGGAACATGGGAGGGCTTGAGAAGATTGAATCTGAAAGCTGAGTTACTTCGAGCTTTACATGTGTTGTGGAGAAGGGGAGATATGAGTGACTTCTAGTTTCAAACGTGCCCAATTTCCCCTTTCAGGAAAGCAGTGGAGTACATTCTGTAATGCTACATGCAACAAGGGGAACGGTGATGTCCTTAGGGCTCCCTTGTGTCCTAGGGCTTAGGGGTGATCCTTTCTCTTTTTACAGGGACTTTGAAGATGTGACCATGCAGTGGAGCCAGCCCAGCCCTGCTGCTGAACATCTCCCACTCGAGAGCAGCTCAGTGCTGTGCCCAGGCCCCTCCGGACAACGTGCAGCCCCTCCACGACTCCCGAGCGCCCATTCCCCTGGCAGAGCAAGCAGCAGCGGCAGCCTAAGGAGAGAGCAGAACCTGCTTCCTCGGGAGATCCCTGGGAAAAGGTGATAAACACTGGGCCTCGATGTCAGGTGCCTTTCCCAGAGAACTATCAGCGGGAGCAGTGAAGGCTCTTGGCCCCTTGTTTTGCCCTTGTCCTGCTGCAGCAAGGTGCGTGGCTCTCCCTTCCCTGGTGCTGTTTGGGATTGGGAATGGGGCAGATACAGCCTCACAGCTGTGTTTAAACCCGCAGTCCCCTTAGGCTGGACTGATGTTTCCTCCAGCATTTGGTGCTACAAGTCCCAGGGAAAATAGCACATCACAGCAAGGCTCTGCAGACTCTAAAACTGAAGCCTGCTGATCTGCCCTGCAAGGTGGGAGAGGAGGACAGTCCCCACCAAGGCCTTCTGCGGCGGGCTATAACACTTCCCTCTCATCCCTGGGCTGCCAAATATCAGTGCTGCAAGCCACGATCGGTGACACAAATCGGTGACATGTGAAAGGTAGGTGCTATATAGGAGGACTTTAACCCAACTCACAGAGCACGGTCTACCCGGAAGGCACTGTTGGCAGCTGCAGTGACAGTGCTGGGAATTTATTGAATGGGAAGGCAAATTCCTGGTCAAAGCTGAACTTGGTGCCCTGAGATGGTTTTTGTGCTCAAAATCCATGTGGTGCAGACCAGAGGAAGCTGCAGAAACATGGAAGCCCATGCAGCTAGTTTGCTGCTGGACATGTTCACATACCTTAAGGCCATGGGTGACGAAGCTGCAGCTGCAGTGCATGGCATCCCCAGGACCCTGCAGTCCACACTAGTGCTCCACTATTTGCTCCACATGCGTCCTGCCTGGTGCTGCCTTCATCCCAGGTGAATGCCTGAGCCAGGGTCTGCCTTGGGCATCAGCCAATGCACCACTTGTTAACAGGGTGCAGGTCTGGGGAGCTGGGGCGGCCAAACCCTGCTTGATTTGTCTGCAGCACTGAAAGGAGACCTTGCAGAGCTCTTGTTGGTAAGAAATCTCTGCATTCGTGTTTCTAAGGGCCTGAGCCGAATTGCTGAGTGGTGAGGCTCACAAATCCAGACGCTAGACAATGGAAAGGCTGGAAATATAAAGCAAAGGAAATTCTTCTGCTGTATTGCCTTTCCTATGGCGATAAGATAACACAAAATGAAACAAAAGTCTCTGCTGCAGGCTGTGGGGTGGGCACCTTGGCTATTTTCTAAAGCAGCGCAGCTGAGATCTCCAGAGCTGTGTGGGGTGCATACTGTGTGGCATTCAGACAGCTGTGCAGGGTTCAGCTGAATTTGTGTTGTTTTGCAATTCACCATCTCATTGAGACGCAAAACAGCAGGTAACTTGGAGCATTCCTGCTCCATCGCACAGGCAACTGGGAGATGGGAATTGGCTCTGACCAACTTCCCACCCCTTGTCTGTAGGGTTATGAGCTGTCCTGCAAACCCTCTAGCAGCTGCAGGGACTCCAGGCAGCACAGGCTGGGTCTTGCTTTCTCTCTGCCAATTTTAAAGGGAGACAAATTATTGAGGGCAAATAATAAAGGATCTGGGTTTAGGTATGTGCTTTGGACCGCCTTTGGTCTTCTGTGAAGCTATGTCACTGATTTCTTGACAGCCCCCACTAAAGTCATCCTTGTCCTTGACTCATGCACTGACAAGATAAAGCAAATCATCAGTCATGGTGTAAGTAGGAAGGAATGTTGTCTTGCCAAGTAGTAACTTGTTAAGAAGTAGGAATGAATGGTCAATTTTACAATGGTGTGGGGAGTAGATCTGCTTGATCATCATGTCTTGATGTCTGGGAAGAGGAGAGAAAAGAGAAGTCACAAAATTCATGAGTCATATGTGATTATTTGTTATGTTAATTCCCAAAGCTGGCATTACAGTGTGTTGAAAGGATTTTGCATTGCCAAGAGGCTGGGGGATAAGATGGAACATTATATTACATGCCAGGACTGGCAAAATAATGTGGATGGGGACAGCCTGAGTCTTTGCAGCAGAACGAGGGAGCAGGGTTGGCCGCTGCCACAGAGGAGGACGGTTGTGGAGTGTGATGAAGGCTGAGCTCGGTGCCGCTCTGCAGTCGAGGAGGCAGCGCCGTGTCAGGAGCTGCTAGGGAAGGCTCTGCAGCCAGAACAGGGACCAGGGCTGTGGTGCTTTGCTAAGCTGTGCTGCGAGTGTGCAGCTCTAGGCGTCCCCCAAAAGCACCCATGAAGAGTGGAGGTAGGACAACAAGGGCTGTGAACACTGCCTGAGTAAGGAGAGACCAAATGGGGTGAGTCTCCAAATCGCCATCCTTTTCACAAGAAGGAGATGCGATGGAGTCGATATCATCAGGAGAGAGGGAGAAAGGTAAGCATGAGTGACTTTCCTGCCTCTCATAGCACAAGGACAGGGAGGTGTCAAACAAAACTGGCCAGAGACAAGCTCAAACCCCAGATCACATGCTCAGAAAAGCCTCAAGTGAACTGCGGAAATCATTGTGGGATATTTTGGGCAGTGAAACTCCAATGAATAATGAGACGAGTTCAAGGAGGAAGGCCAGAGATGCAACCTTTGGCTCAGGAAGTCACTAGGCTGTGACTGCTGGAAGTGGGAGGGCAGAACGCAGAAGGGCCACTGTGCCTGTGCCCTATTCTTTGGCTTTGTCCCTAAAGGTCCCGTTCTAGCCACCGCCTGGCCTGGGATACTGAACAAGGTGAACCTTTGATCTGACCCAGTGGCTGCTTTTGTATCCTGTCATCATAAATTAAACTTCAGACAACAGCAAGAAGGCTGCTGTGCCCAGCAGGGCAGGGACTGTTCCCTTCTCACGGATGGTCCTGGGCCAGGAGCCATGGGATGGATGTTGCTGCCTGGTCAGTGCTAGGGGTTTGCAGCAGGAGCTGCAGCACTGCTGTGCTCAACTGTGCTGTGCCCCATGGCATAAAGGAGGGCAGAGACGGGGCAAAAGCAGCGCTCTTACCTTTCCTCTCACTCTCCCTACAGCTTCTCACTGACCAGGCTGCTTGGCAGACAGGGTGGGAAAGGTCCCATCCCAGGAGGTTTCAGAGGGGAGCACTGGGGAGCACGGTGAGGCAGTGTGTTGGGCAGTGAGTGTAGACATCAGCAGTGTGGCCATCGAGAGTTTTTTTGTAGGCAGTGTATTGAAGAGCCACATGAGGGATTTCAAAGAATCCAGTGAGATGCTTGCATGTCTGCTGGGCTCCCTTCCCACAGGGCAGAGGGCATCAGGGTCCTTACTGAAAAATGTTACCTGTGGTTGAGGAAGGTGACCAAGGGGGCTGGCAGAGAGATTGCCCTGAGGCTGAGGGAGACTTGAAGGTACCTTGTTGAGAGAAGAACCCTCAAGTGTACCCATGATAGATCATACCTTGGTATGATGGGAAGGACGAGAGGAAGAGGTGTGGCAGGATGGGTCAGTGTCTTTGAGGGTTGTGAAGATGCAAGATGGGATTTTTAAAGCTGATGGAAAGGATTTTGTAGCCTGTAAGAAGCTGGACAAAAGAAGAAGCTGTGTGGGTAGACACTGGAGTTGAGTGCATCACAAGTCCTTGGGGTGTTTGCAACTCTGTGCCCGGGGGTACAGTGGGGGAAATCTGTGATCCTCAGCTATTTAGAGTTGGTGACCCTTGGCTTGCATTTGGTCCATCTGGACTTTTTTTTCCTTTGGTTTTTCCATCAATAGTGCCGCTCTGTAAAGTGCTCAGCTGTAAGTTCAGGTGAACTCACAAGAAGATGGGCAGGAGGCAGGACAGACTTGGATGGTGGCAAAGTTTGCACTGCCTGGCAAGCTCTGTCCCTTTCAGGACTCAGCGGCAGAGCGTAAGAGGGCACAAAGCACCAAATAAAAGGCAGGTACTACACAACGGTGCCCTGTAGTTGGTTTGCAGTTGCTGTGATCCTTCCAGCCCAATCCTTAAGGCCTCTTCTCTCCCTGGACCTGCTCCTGCTGGTCTATTTGGTGAGCTCACAGTGGAGCCAGTGCCTTTGAAGGCTACCAGTAACTAGAGTCATTCCTTGGAAGGGAGAAAAGCTCTCCTTGCTGAGACTGTGCCAGCTGCAGGCAGTTCTCAACGCTGCTGCCAGGCCAGATCTGGCCGCAGCCACGTGTTATACAAGCACTCGCACAATGAGGTTGTTGGCATGCACCCACCCGCGACAGCCCTCCTGCTGTTAGCCCTCCTGGCCTCCTCTCCCAGGGCGGGTGACCCGAGCAGGCCAGGCAGACATCGCCATTGGACATCGCTGCAGGTTTGCACCAGCCGTCCTCGTGGGCACAAGCTCCAGCATCGAGCACAGACGTTACAGCTGCTCGTGGGTCTTGTCCTGCCCGGTGAGCTGCAGAGGTGACCTCACTTGTGTCCCGCACCAGCAGCACGCGGGCCCTGCAGCCTCTGGCCCGCACTCATCCCAGCCGTGGAGCCCGGCGGAGCAGGCTGAGCCTTGGCTATGCCGTGGGGTGCGGAGGTGGCTGCCATGTGGTGGTTTCCTCAATGCTCTCCTTGCCATTGTGCAGCCCCTGTGCTCGGCAAAATGAACCTGTGTCCCTTTGCCAAAGGCTCAGGAGTTCTGACCCCACCGCCGCGGCCCAAGGGCCAGCGTGGCAGCTGTGCCACAGCCCCAGTAACAATCTCCCGTTGCCAAAGAGTTCAAGTCCCCGCTCCTGTCAGCGATGTCACCTTATCAGCACTCGAAGGGTAGCGATAAGGGGATCAACCTGAGTGGAGCTGTGCCCCTGAGCCGCGGCTGTGAACACACCGCCGGTGGGCGCAACCGGCCGCCCACAGGGCCGGGGTGACGCGCGCGGCCTCGGCCCGTGGAGGGTTGCGGCTCCCCGCACCCCGAGCGGCAGCGCAGCCGGCCGGGAACAATAGCGACTGCGGCCGCATGATTCCTGAAAATCATGTGCTCACCGAACCAGGCAGGGACCGTTTGTCAAAGTCCCATTCTCCTCTCGCCGATAAGATAGGGCTCGAGGAGTACAATAATGCTTTCCTGAGATACAATTGTGGCTCTTCTACCCGGCGCACACACAGGCGAGTCTAATTTTGGCCTCTCTGGGCTGACGGGGAGCAGGGGGAGGCCTCCTATTCGTGCTGGGGTGGCACAGCTCCCCAGGGAGCAGGAGGCCCAGGAGAGCTGGGAGCCGTGGGGCTGAGCTGGCAGCCTGCGTTGTCCCTGCCTCCCAGCTGCAGGTGGATGGCACTGGCTTTTCTGTCTCTGTGGCTTTGGAAAGCTTTTTTTTTGCCTATCTCTGCGTCTTCTTTTTCCCATCTGCAAAGGTTTGGCCATGTTGACTTTCCTGAGCACATCAGGTTCCTCTGCCCTTCCAGGAAGGGAGGCTGATGCCCCCAGCCATCCCAGCGGTGACAGCCCTGATCCTGAAGGGTGCAAGGGCTGCACAAGGAGCCACTGGAACCAGCAAAGCTCCATATGATGGAGCAGATGGGATATCACATGGAGACTACAGCCCAGGGGACTGCTGGTGAGCTGTCTGGGGGATGGATCTAGAGCTGCCAGACGTATCAGCTCATCCTTATTACTTGCAGCAATCCTTTTTCCACACCCAACATTTATAGCTTTACCCTTGTGTCATCTTTCCCCTCAATACCGCAGAAGAAGGTGCATGTTATCCCACCTTAAGGATGCATGGTGACACATGGCCAGAAGTTCTCATCCTGGCTAAGGGCAGCTTCCCAGCTCTGGTTTCCCTGCAGCTTTACTGTCCTGTCAAACACAGGACAGGAGCAGGGTGGGGCTGCAGGAAGGGGTCCCAAAGGCCCCTCTGCCGAGTGCTGGCCACAGCCCCATTTTCCTGGTGCTGGGATGACTCCAAGGGAGTAAATGGCACCATTAACAAAAGGAGATCCCCTGCCCTAATATTGCCAGGCTCCCCTGAGAAATAGACTTTTAAATGATAATATAGAGGGGTTGGACCTTGCCTCTCTCAGGAAGACAATGTTCAGGCTTGCTGCTGAGACACATTTCCATTCTGGCATGCTGCTTGGGATGCATTTTCTGCACAGTTTGAAATGTGAGTGTAATACTATCTTCATGAACCATATTCGCTAGACTGATAATGTGACCCGACAAAAGGTCAATGGAAAAGTTAATATAATTTATTGGCTGATTTAGAAGAAATCTAATCATCTGTTTTTCCTTTTTCCTGACCGCCCCCCCTACCCGCACCCTGCGCCCTGCTGACATTTTCCAGTTATTTCCAAAACAATGGCTAGCCTGGGAATGATCTGAGCAGGCAAAGCTTCAAATAAGGCTTTTCTGAGAGGCTGCAGCCACATCTTCCTGCTCCCCCTCTCAGCATGTGCCAGGGATGCTCTGTGTGAGCGAGGAGCAGGTTAAGTCACCTGCCCAGCCTGAGAGCAGGGCTGGCACCAGGATGTCCGATGCAGAAAGGCACTGAGAAGGTGTCACCATTGACCTCCCACCCAGCCCTGGGTTTCCTTTCCCCGCAGCCCTGGTGGTTTGGCTGCTAGCAGGACACTGAATGGTTTGCACCAGCAAGGCCATCACGCTGCTCTGTCCGGACTGCTCAGGTGCCAGTGAAGTCGTGTCCCACAACAACGTACAGCAGCAGCAGCTGCTCTCAGAACTAAGAAGGGGAGGGAAGGAGAAAGGCCCGAGGTCCAGCTGGGCAGCAGAAAAGATAGTGTGCTTCATGGTGTCTGATTTAGCTGGCCCAGTTTCAGCCTCTCTCAAATGCAGCACCTGCAACACTTGCCCCACTCAAACACCAACCGTGGCCGTGACAAGGACTGAAAAATGCACATAGCCCGGGGCTGTGCCACATCACACTCCTGTCTTGGTCCTGGTAAGGACACATCTTCCCCTCTTCCTGGGGCAGGAGCCCTCCATGTGGGCAAGGCTGCTGGGTACAAACCGCAGAAAATCAAGCTGGGCCCTGCAGCATGCTCCTCTCTAGCTCCACCAGCCCATTCCACTGAGCAGCTTTGCTGTCACTTGTACAGTCTCTTTGGGTAGGAAACTCTTGATCTGTGAGTCTTGCTGGCTATTTTTGTGAGACATCCGCACAAATTTTAGAGTATAAAAATAGAGTCCTGACTCAGTAGTGCTTAGCATTGCCTGGGCTCACTGCTGACTGAGGTACCATGAGCCTATGGGATGGGATGGGCCACGGGCCAGTACGTCAGGCAGTGTCGAGAGGTCCATGGGTCCCACAGAGTGTCTGCTAGAGCAGTGTAGCCCAGCCACAGCAGTAGCCAGATGTGTTAGATGGAGCCCTCAGGGAGCTAGAGAACATCATGCCCGCAGACACGGCCTGTGGTGCGAGGTCTCTGTCAGCGCCTCGCTCTGCTCCTCGGGACACTGCAAGGACACCCTGCGTAGGTGAGTGCACGTGCGTGTGCGCACAGACATGAAACGCTGTTATGCAATTACAGCAGTTCTTCGCACGTTCCTCCCTTTGAGCTTCCCAGCCACCGGGAACATGCTTCCACTCGCTCACCCCAATATAGGGGTTTGAAAGCAAGAGGGAAAGGCTGTTTCACTCCATAGCTATTTAACAACTGTTTTCCCCATGCCCTGGGGTCTGTATAGTCTGCAGAGCCATTAGAGGTGTCTGAAGCAATCAAGGAGCCAGCTGGCTGTCAGGGCATGACCTGTCCTGAGGAGGCAGATGAGCTTGCTTCATTAGGGTGTAGCTGCAGAACTAATTAGTCATTTCTCATGCTAACACTTTACAGATGCAAAAGAAAGGGCCCCAGAGGGCAAGGGATGGTGGAAAGCATCCAGCAACTTCTTGCTGAGCTTTAGTTGTTTCTTAAAAGTGGCATCTTCAAATTTGCAACCCCACTGAGCTATAGGAGGAAGATGACACAAGGGAAGCTGCCTTCTGACATAGGCTTGAGGAAAGAGAAAGTGTAGAGCTGCTTGTTTCTGCATAGCAGTCTGTAGCATTGCTGAGCTCTGCTGAAATGCAACTATGTCTGGTCTTCTAGGGAAGGTCCCTCTTTCCCATCAGCAAGTAGTTCTCCTTGCTGCTTTCCTCATCATGGTGTGTCTAGGTCTTGCCAAGAAAAGCCTGAAGAGTCTGAATGAACCTGGCCAGTGTGGCTCAGAAATCAAGAGGCAAAGAAAAAGCAGGTAATTTTTTAAAGTTTTTTGTATGGATTCTATAAAGCAAAACAAGCTTCAAGCAAGATTTCTCTGTTTTTTTTTTTGTTTTGTTTTGTTTTTTTGCTTTTTGTATATATATGTATACTTAACCAAGACCAACAGCAGGGACCTTCTTATGGAGCAGCTTGCTTTTTATTGCTCTGAAGTTATCAGAGTGTGTTGCTTGTATTTCCAAGATTTTTCACCTGTCCTAGAAACTGCCTTTCAGTGTCTTGTGAGTGAGCTGATCTTCTTTGGCCCTTGCACAGGATATTCTTTGTCCATTTGGCTGAAGAACTCTCAGCTCCTGCTCGCCATTCCAGCTGGTGTCAGGCCATGGCTGGGCTGGGCTGGGCTGGACATGCTGTTCCTGATGGTAGCTCAACTGCAGGTGTGCAGGCAAAGGAAAGCTGAGGGATGTGCAAGAGGGCACTGCGGCAGCTCTGGCTGCTTCTGGTAGTCAGCAGCTCTCTGAAGGAGGTTCATTTGTGTGCAGAGCTGACAGACTGAAGGGTAGATATCTGTGCCCTCATTAGTCTATACAAAAAGCTTGAGATTTAAGCTGATCTGAGAGTAGTAGAAGTAATGGATCTTGCCATGTTTGTGAGGCTTGTTCCTTTGTCTTCATCTCCCCCTCCCCACCGTATCCTGCAGCCATACCCCTAGTGTCACCAAACTGAGCCCTGCTTTTTATCCTCCCACATTGTTTGGGACCTGAGTCTGGGACACTACAGTCCCTGGACGTAGCCAATGGCGCTCTGTAATTACCGTCTCCCAAATCCTCTGCTGGCCTCTCATGCCCTGTTCCCTGGGCGAAAGATGATAAATGCTGGGAGTTGTCCAGCTTTGTTCTTAAGTACATTGGCTTGCTGGTACAAGTGTGCAATTTGGCCAGCTGGCTACAGTTACCCGAGATATATGAGATCTCTGTCTTTCTCGCTTCTGGAGGCAAGGAGTACTGGCTCGGCTATGCCTACTTCCCTGGAGATGTTAATTATCCCGTAAGTCCTCAGATTGTAATAAATCTGTGCACTTCTCCCTGTTAGTTGAATGACAAAGAGATTAAAAAGTTATTAATGAGGATGACTGACGGAGAGCCAAGCGAACAGACAGGGCGACTAGATCAGCCTCCTTTTCAAGGAAACTTGCCAGGGAGAGTAGATGTTGGTGCCTTTCTCTCAGAGACCTACTCATGCAGTTAGCAGCTGCAGTAGCAGTGAGAGAGTCTATTGCCCAGCCTTCCTCCTGAAGCATAAAACACAAATAAGGTTTCCCAGCCTTGTGCTTTGTTGTAACAGCAAGGACTGTCAGTCTGTGAAGCAGTTTCCCATGAGATGCTGTGAGAACAAGGCTGCATAAGTCATTTTAAATCAGAATGGCCAATGGAGTAGAGAAAGCTCTGGAAAACAGACAGGCATGGGCAAGAGCCGGGAAAGACAGGCTAGCCCTGGCGATTCCACGACCTTCTCACTGCATTAGCTTTGCAACCCCTTCTCCACCCTCTCTTTAATGCAGCTTAATTTAAGGTCGGAGAGAGAATTTAGTCTGGATAAAGCCACAAAAATGTTAGCTGCTGGGTTCTGTTTATGTCCTTTTGTAATTTCAGTTTAATTACTGCCAGTGAAAGAACATTGCCTTCTTGCCAAAGGTCTGCTTTCATCCTTACTTAGACACCATGTATTTACTGTCTGGCAAACCTATGGAAATACCACAAGTGTCCCGTGGCAGAGAATACCTTGCATTGCAATTGAAAATCTGCTGGCCTGGTGTATATTTACACAGTCCAAATCTTTCTCTCGGCTTATGCTTTAAGGATTGTTTCAGAAAATTCTGGGTAATGTCAGGATAGAAAACAAACAAACAAACAAACAAAAACAGTCTGTCTGGCTTGGTTCTCAGGCTTTACAGGAACACTTCACATTAGAGATGTGGCAAACCATGGTGATAATAGGGACAGCCAAGAGACCTGTTTCAAAAACCTGCTCCAAACTAACATTCTAATGTAGATGTACCTGTTAGGTTACTGGGCTCTGTTAGATCTACTGGAGGGAAGGTCTCCTATGACTTGTGTCAAAGCTAGGTCACTTGTAAAGCTGATGTGGTCTGGATAATAAATATTCCACCCAGGAGAGAAATTAGGAAATGCATGAATCTACAGGAACTTGGAATGCTAAAGAAGACGAGAAACCTTCTCTTAACTTCCGCAACAGCATTAGGATGCGAGTGCTCTGACAAGGCTTTTCTCAGGCCAGTAAGCCCCTGTCCCTTCATCTTCTTCTAGCTTTGGTGCTGCATGGCAAATTTAGGAGCAAGGCTGTGAAAATGAATTTATTTGCTTCTCTTCATATTTATTCTTGCAAGGCAACACTGATTGAGTTGAACTGGAGAAAATAATTGTTGCTCTAGGGAGGTGGAAGTTGCTGATCACCTGCTGCTGAGGCTGGGGTTAACATCTAACAACACCAATGTCACCCCACACAGGTCAGTGTCTGAGGACTGATATTTTCCACATATTTTCTACAACCGGTGAGCTTGGCCAGCCCAGGAATATGGCTCAGTGAGTTGGAGATGATCCAGCACCACTTAACCTGGTGCTTTGCAATCAGCAGGGGGGCGGCAGAAGCAAAAGGAGTGTCACAGGTTAACGTCCCTTCGGGGTCATCTGTGTGCTGAGTTGCAAAGACAGTGGTGCTGAAAGTCTTCTGGTGAGCGTGTGAAGGGTGAAAGATATGGGGCCAAGAAACACATTTTGGGTTCCTGGGTGCCATATCAGGTGTTCATCGGAAAGATTAGCAAGGCTAGCCTGGGCAAATCACCTAGACTCCTACCAACACACAGAGCCCGTTAGAAGATTATCCTCAAGCCCAGGGTTAAATTCAGCAGTTTAAGCCTGCAGTCCTGCTGGCCTGACTCTATGCATGTTGCTCTCCAAAGCGAGAGCTACAAGCTGTCTGCTCACCAAGTGTCCTTGCTCCCTGCTCTGATATGACCACAGCCGCCTTTGCATCAAAATGCACCCTCTGCTCTGCTCCTGGGTACATGAGACCCTCTCGGACCTGCAGCCATCCCTGGAGGCTGTTAGAGACAGTTTTGGCGCTGGACAGACCTTTGGTATGAGCCATGATAGTGGCATGAGTTGCTACATCCATACACCTGATGTAGAAGGTCACAAGGTGTCATGTATGTTGTGTCATGCTTTCCTCAAAAAAATCTTTTTTTGTTTGTTTGTTTCAGCACCAAAACTTTTCCATGATAAATATGTGTCAGTAATGGTGAATCTGAGCAGCAGTACTTCAAAGACATTTTTTTCCACTGCTGCATATCTAAAAATGCTCATCACAAATTAGCCCTTGCCCTGCTAGTGGTAACAAGGATTGCATTCTTGCTTCATGGTAAGGGCATGAAAGCAAGGCATTAATTCGCAGATCTTGAAGAATGTGTCAGTGGTATTTCAGTGGGTCTAATGCTCTGCAGCCTGTGAAGGCTGCACGGTGACTGAGAGGAAATATCTTTGTCTCTATTCACTTGGCTTTATGCCTAATTCACTCTTTGATGCCATCAGCCTGGGATAATACATTTTCAGAGGTATTAAAGGCCCTGTTTTCAAGCAATTTTCATATGAAAACAAAACATGGTGCCGTCAGACAGTACGTTCCATGAGTGCTATGCTGGAAGGGAGTCCTCCTCTTCCAGTTATGAAAGTTGCCGGATAGCTTGGATCTTTCCTTTGTGCCGAATAGGAAGAGAGAGGCAGATTGTTTGTCTCACAATCACTTTGCTTGCAGCCAAATAATAAATGTCAGAACACTTAACTTCTGCCAAATGGCCTCTCTTAGGTAAATGTTGATTCTGCAAGAGTGCTGCATACTCTAGGTTTTTGGTATGTCTGTGTTGGCTTGGGCTTGCCTGACATGCTCAGTGATCACAGCTTTCTGCTCAGCTCCCTAGTTGCTGTATTTTTCTTAGCTGGTGTTGGATACATTCCCTGTAACCTAAGATGTGTTACTTAATGATGCATTTATGCTGTTCGTTTCTGTGGATGGAGATTGTCTTTTTTGTTGTTGTTGTTTAGTATCTTTCTTTTCCTCTCTCACTTATTAGAATACATCTTGGTGAAATCAACTCTATAGATGCACCTGCTGCATCTGTCCATCAGATGCATTTCTCCATCTGTCTGGGGTTACTGCCATCAAATACCTTCTTCCTTTCACAGGAGAAGGTGCTAGTCCATGTCCACAGGCAACGCTTGGCTGCCGCTGTCACTCGTGCTGCTGTGGTGCCCAGAGACTGCAGCCAAGGCCAGTTACCAGGTGTGATGGGCCCTGTGCAAGAAAAGAGTCCTCAGGAGGAGAATCCATTAACGAGCTTCCAAGCAGTTCATGCTGCAAGTCAGCGTAAGAAATAACACGGTGGAGGTTTGCAAGCAGGTAATGGCACTCAGATTCCATCGTTCTTTAGGTACAATGTGTGATATGGGCAGACCCATTAGCCAGAAAAAAAATCTGATTATTAAAGGGAATAAAAAAGACACAAACATCAGTAAAGTCCATGACAAGTT
This sequence comes from Tinamus guttatus, assembly GCF_059628265.1. Lineage (NCBI taxonomy): Eukaryota > Metazoa > Chordata > Aves > Tinamiformes > Tinamidae > Tinamus > Tinamus guttatus. The sequence goes on along the minus strand of NW_028288761.1, from coordinate 3,464,405 downwards.
AACTAGCTACTTGGTAATTCAGTTAAGTCAGCTGGATGTCTTAAGGAGATAGTAACTTCTGAGGAAGGAAAACGCTTTGGAGGGTAAGAGAAGTAGTGGTAGTGTGAAAACAAGACACGATCTCTTTTACTGCTTTGCATAGCAGTAACAGGTTTAGGAAAAAAAAGGAATGGGAAAGCACCATATTATTTATTCTATCTGTAAAAAGTGACTATTTAAGATCTCATTCTAGTAAATGGAGCAGTGAATTCCCCTTTCATTCTGACTGCTCCTGAAGATATGTGACCTATGTGATATGCTGCTGTTGTGATGGAAGTATGTAGCAAGAATATTTTAAACCAAGAACAACTCAATGTCTGGAGAAAGGAGGAGGGAAATGGATTGGGCAACATGGAAGAATTGAAAGGCTTTATCTGTGGCAATCTTGGGCATTTTGTACAATTTACTTCCAAGCTGTTTCACAAGCTGTTCTGGCAGGGAAGTAATAAAAAACTGTTCAACAACTCAGGCTTGCCAATGCAGTTTAAGTAGAAGTAAAAGTAGATTTTTAAGGGCTTGTCTTTCACTGCATATGATTCATCTTGAACAGTGAAATTGTAACTGCAAACTACTAACCACCATTTCATGGGACGTTCGGGACACCTATCAGGGTGTTCCTGTGCTCCAGCATTTGGCTTAGAAGTCAGATTTTCCCACATAGACTTGGTGTTCGCTGGGATATCTCGGACAAGGCACGACAACCCAGCACACCTCCCACACAGCTGAGCACTGAGTGCTGCTGCCACCCCGCTCAGCTTGACCACCTCGGCCGGCCGGCTGGGCCGCAGCCTGCCCTGTGCCAAGCTGCCCAGGTCCGGAGCCGCAAATGACGGCAGGATCAGGTGTGTCCCTCCTCATCTCCAACCGTCCCGACTGGTCCCCCAGTCACTTCCATGGTAAGATGATGTGTTTGCAGAGTCCGTGACCAGACCAGGTCTGAGCCTCTTCGATCTGGAGGTGGGTCCTTAACCTACTCTGAGTTGAGGCATTTATTTATATAGTTGAACTAGAAAAGATAAGGTGGAACACAATGCATTAAAAAGACTGAATAAATAAGCATTTTTTTGTCATTTTTCTCTACTGCTTGGATATTTTAGTTTTGGCAAAAGATAGTTTTTGTGTCAAACACAATCTCCAGCTAGGCTCTTGTGCTTGGTGATTTAGAAATCATGCACAGAGGACAAAAACCTTGCAAATGTTCGTACAGCACAACGATTTTTAGGTCTTGTAGCAGAGCACATAACCCCCATCAGCTAGTAGTGTACAACAGGTATCAGAGCGGTTTTCTGCTCTGAAGAATTTTCAGCCTGAGGGATAACAGCGGATACAGCTGGACTGGGAAATATATAAAATATAATTACTAAGAAAAGGTGCCTGCTAAATGCCGTACACATAATCAGCCATGCCAGCAGAATAGTCCTGGGAAGCCTATTGAAAGAAGCTGCTGGATTTGGTTTCAGCAGGCTCCAGGCTCCTGCATTACCGAGTAAAGTCTCCAGGAATTATGATGGCTGTGAATTGCCACAACAATTCCAAAAGGAGTGACAGCATTAAATGGGTTGTTCTAGCTCATTTCCTCATCTTACTGAGCTCACAAAGGTGAACTGAGGAAAACTTTATCTATTCCTCCTGTATGACTTTTTGCTTGGTTCTCTTGGATTGAACACCAGCTGCTTTAGCGAATGCACTGATTTATTGGTAAGTCATAACTCCTTTTGTCTTGTTACCTGCCCCTTTCCTCAAAAAGATGCAGCTAGCCTTGCTGTAAGACAGCAAGGCTTGCCAGCCTCCTCCAGGGTTACAAAACAGAGTAATGCCAAAAGAACTGGAAAGCAGCTGAGAAGCAGCTTAAGGAGATGGGTGGAGGGAACATGCCAACCACAAAATTAATCTTTGAATTAATTGAAGCTTCCACTGTCTGAGGTTTGTGAAGCAATAAATGGGTTCAAATTTGCCAGAGACTGAAAAAGAAAACCAATTAGGTAGAAGGGAAAACTTATAGTGTGGTTAAAGATAATATATTAGAATATTCAATGGGTTGAGAAATATGATGAGAAATTAACCTTTATCTGAAAATGACTGAAGAAATTCTGATGAAGAACATATGAGCATGTATGTATCAAAGTTCTTTTTCCAACTCTTTCTACATACAGGGAATAATAGTACTGCTATTAAACGGAAGCCCTTTTTCTAACTCGATTATGTTTTTCCTTTAAGCCAAACGGTAGACTTCTTCCACCAAACAATACCTAGCTCCCCCCAAAAAATCTTTGTTGACTTTTCCTCAAAGCCATATTTCTGGTGCTGAATGGATTTCTGCTTCTTTCATGTACATATTTTCATCCTGTTTTATTTCTTTCTATCCTTATCCAAGCAGGACTGTACTCAGTAACATCTCCCTACCTCCGTACGTTATAGGCACTGGTGTAGACCTACATCTTACATGGAGGATGCAATGGATTGCATAAGGAATCTCTCCTCATACGGACTGGGAACGGAGACCAGTAATTGCTCCTCAGCTGCTATCCTGTTTTGCCAAACCAACAAAAAATAACTTCTAACTTTGTACTGAGATGCGAAAGGGAGCTGTTTTAGGGTAAGTTACAAAGACAATGCAAGCAACTATAAAAGTACATACAGAAAAGAGCTTAGGGTAATGCTGTGCTAGGCTTATTCTGACAGGTGAAGAGAATGTATGCATGGAAGTGACCACAGGCTAGTCTACTTTCAGTGTGCAGAAGAAACAGACTTCCAAAGGGCAAAATGTGTTTAGGTGTTTAGTGTCAAAAAAGCACCAGATTTGCAAAGCTCAAAACAATCATGAGCAAAAGAGAAGTACTATGACAAAATCCGAATGGAAATAGGGGGAATTCTTTACAAATTTGTTATTACATGACTCAAGTCTTCACAATTTCAGTGCCACCAAAGGAGACTTTTTCAGGTTTTATTTTGTTTTTAACAAACAAAAATAAATACCTTCTTAAAAAACAGCAATAAATAATTCTATATTGAGTGAAAAATTGACAAGTTGATAGTAATTAACAAATCAACAGTTTGGAAACAGAGACAATTAGTTAATGAAATTCAATGAAAAAAAAATCTATGGTCAATATGATGAACTATGACCATCACACTGTGATGTTTCCTTCAGGTACAAAGAAAATCCTAACAGTGAAAAGAACAGGAAACCTCTGATAAGGATTTCTCAGCAAATGCTGCATCATTGTAGAATCAGGGAAAACTGCTGTAAAATCAGTATGTTAAAATAGTAACTGATGCGTCCCAGGTAAGCAGTAACCATGGCTTTTAGCTAATTTGACGCCAACCTTTAGAAAAGCACAAAGTAGACTGATAAAGAATGCAGTTAATACAGCATTAAACTATGTTACTGCAGATGACACCTTAACAGAAAACAGATGTTGTCAAATAAACATTTTTATCCATGTTTTTGGTGAGGAGTCGAGCAGGGCGACCACTCTGGCTTGGCTCAGATCAGCTTGATGCTGTGCCTCCTTGATGGGCTGCTGGCAGAAGAGGCAGTTTTGTTTCTGTTTTGATTTTTTTCCTCTCTTTCCCTTAAACAGTGGTCACATGCCTGCCTGGTGAATCAGTTCAGTGGTCTGTGCAAACAGAGCTGATTTATTCTATTTTATAATCCTTTTCTTATTTTTATTTTATAGTTTCCTGTTGGATCTTGCTGAACTGACTCATGGTGTGGCTGAGCAATCTTTAGAGCAGATGCAAAGGACTGGGTGAGAGTGCATTGCCAGCAAATGGGCTGGGCTGAACGATGGACTTATCCCATCCCCTTTCAGAAGCAGCTGCATTTGCTTGAGATAAGATGCAATGCTGAATAACTTCCTTCACCTGGAATGACTATTTGAAAGAAAATAGTACTATGTGGAAATAAAGAGAGACCCTGTGAAACAGATTACAGTGCTCCTCAAAGTCTGATAAAATCTGAAAAGATAACCCATCATCGATTGAAGGGCACGTAGGGCACGTTTAGTGGAATCACACAAGAGTCCCTTTCTGGCCCTACAAAGTGAATTATCCTAATGTGTGACCCAGAAAAATCAAAATGGTTTTTGGTATAGTGTGTGAGGAGCAAACGCGTAAATGGGTTCTGATAGTGAGCAAGAGTGGGACAAGACAGTCTCACTGGCCCGGCTAATTTGCTTGGTTGGGTTTATTTGAGCGATGTAAATTTTACAAAACCCCTGGTTCTAGGAACTGAGAACACAGCGCGCATGGGTTTCAGTGGAGCACATCCTACAGAACAGTGACATGCAACAGGACTGCCGAGGAGGAAGAATAACCAGCAACCGAGCGCTAAACGTGTTGTGTCCTTAGGCGCCATTAAATTTCAAGGTAAGCATATCATTAGCTGCCTGCAGACGCTGTTGGCATAAACAGACACTGGGTTATTAGAGCAAGGATGTGTTTTACAGTGGGGTGTGGAAGAGGAGCAATTGGCCTTGTGAACCCTTGTTGGGTTACAGCAAACAGGCAGCTGCGCCGGCTGCTCGGCAGCAACGCTTGGCTTTTAAACCATGAGGATTCGGCTCTCTCCCGTGGCCGATACAGCTCCGCTAATGTAGCCGTTCTGTAAAAGGTGCCTCTGGGGCTGGATTCAGTATTTTTGTAAAGGGCTGTTGCCATCTCTTAACAGGAGATTTTCCATGAGCCACTTCCCCTCTCTCTCACCATTATATAACATCCTTGCGGCAACAGATGCCTTTATGGAAAAATATTTGAAAAGTGGTTCATGCAGTTTTAGATGCTATCAGCTGAATGTAACAGCTGGAAGCGAAGAGGTGCCAGGCTTGCAGGACCGGGCAGCTTTCTGCACGCTGCCAGCTGAAGCCCGAAGGAATGGGGTTTGGAGGTCGCTTTACTTGAGTCTCCTCATTCATCAGTTTTTTCTGTGAACCAGGTAGCGAAAAAAGAGCAACAACGTGTGCGCCTGCTCCTCTGCAGGCCGCAATGTACTGCCAAACCCACTGCAGTGCCAAGACCTGTCCTGGAAGGGTGGTAAATTCTTCCAGGACTGACCACTTCAGCACTATCTGCCACTCTGTAACAGGGTCCCAGGACGTGGCCGCTAGTGGCAGCCACGTGAAATCTGTGCCACAAGCTGCAGCCCTTCCCTCCCACCCGCTGTCCCGCGCTATTCCCAGGGTCTGGCGTTCCCAAGGAAAAGCTCTTTCCGCTCCCAGGTCCTGTCCCCGCTGCCTCAGCAGCCCCAGAGCCTCTTGTGCTCCATCGCCTTGGGGTCCTCCATCCCACAGCCGCTCCAGCCTCTCCCCAGCACAGGTCTCATCCCAGAGACCCCCTGCCCCATGAGTACCCCCAGCCCTGCACACCACGAGGCACCCCATGAGGCGCCCCATGAGAAGCCAGTGGGGTGAGAAGCCCCACTGGCTTCTGCACCCATCCCCATCCCCTCCACCCCCATGGCTTCCTCCTGCCCCAAATCCTGCCTCTCCAGCGCTACCCCCTCCCTGCCCAACACCTACCAGCCCCCCGCCCCCCTCCCCAAGCACCCAGCCCCACAGCTTGCTGCCCCACGGAGCCTCCAGCCCCACACTGGGACCCCTGACCCCTCACTGCCCCACGGAGCCTCCAGCCCCACCCTGGAACCCCAGACCCCTCACTGCCCCACGGAGCCCTCAGCCCCACGCTGGGCCCCCCTCACCCCCCGCCCCCTCCCCCTCCCCCGCGCCCCGCTCCTCCCCGCCCCCCAGTCGCCCCGCCCCCAGCCCCGCCCCCTCCCCCTTGGCGGCGCGTGGGGCCCCGCCCCCTCGCTGCCCCTCTCTTCCGGCGCGTGCCGCGGCGGCCGCGTCACTTCCGCGCCCCTCCCTGCGTGCCGCGCGCGGCGCGTGGGGCCGGGCGGCGGCGGTTCCGGGGCGCCTCGCGCGGCGGCCGCGGCGCGGGGCGGGCGTGGGGCGGGGGGGGCAGCGCCGGTCCCGCGCCCGGTCCCGCGCCCTGCCCGGCCGCATGGGGCTCCGCTGAGGCCGCCGCGGGGCCGCGCAGGTGAGGGGGGGCTGCGGGGCTCGGGCCGGGGCGTCGCGGCCGGGCCCCGGGCGCGGGTGTCGGGGTCGCCCGGGGGCGCCTCCCGCAGCGGGGCCGCTGCCGCGCGGCGCGGGGAGCTCCGCTGGCATCACCGCCCCGCTCCGTCCCCGAGGGGCCGCCGCTGCGCTCGGCGCCCCGGGCAGCGCGGGCCCCGCGCGGCTCTGAAATGAGGCGCCGTGCTCGCACAGGGCTTCCGCGTCCCGGGAAACACCGGGCTTTGCCCTGCGGGGATCAAGGCCGTTAATGGCTTCGCGTTCACCGGCCTGTGCGGTACCTCGCGTGGCTTCCCGGCCTGTTGTCACGTTTCTTGTTTTGAGAAGTGCCCGTGATGCTGCTGTCCTCCCTGGCTGCTTCTCTGCAGTCATGTGAACAGCTGTGCGGAGATCTTGCCTTTGAAATCCAGAGCAGTTAAGATTTGCCCTTAATTCTTTAAAGAATATCCTCTCCTGCTTAAATGCAGCAGCGCGTCATTGCAGTGTGTGAGATGAAAGGAAAGCACTTGACTTATCTGCAGTGCTGGCTATAAGAGCCGACCGCTGCCCGTACCGGCTGCGTGGTGGCCGCGGGGCCGCGCTCACCTGCGGCCCGGTGCCGGGACGGCTGCTCCCGTCCCGCCGGAGCAGCTCGGGAACGGGGACAGTGCAGCCGCCAGCTGTGGAGGTACCTCCTGCCCGAGCTGTTCCAACACGACCACCCGTAGCGGCTGGGCTGCGCTGCTGCTGCTTTCTCTTGGTGGGATTGTGGATTTGATCTAGTGTTAGAATTCTTTAAAATCTTCTATGTTAATTTTCTAGAGATACATGGTATATTCTTAACTAACACATTTAAACTTTTACTCAAGTCTATTCATTTCTCTGACTGTGCATGTATATTTTTTTATTGTAGGTGAATCAGCCATTGTATGAATGAGATTTGTCCACACACTGGCTCTTCAGACAGGTTAGCTATATTTTTCTGTGATCAGTTTGATTAAATGTGAAAACTCTGAAATTGAATTTTCTAAGGTACTGTGTTACCTACAGGAGAATATTGAATTACTTGCACCTGCGAAGAAAGAGCCTTTTTTAAGCATTGTTTAAGAATGCTGTATGGTATAAATCCAGAGCTTCATGTCTGTGTATAATGTCACTGGTGACAGCAGCAGATCTCAGCTGCATATGCGCTGAGGGAAGAGTTGATTTGTCTTCCTTTATGTTACAGCAGTAACATGAGGGCTATGTATTGCTGTAACTTTAAGCTGTCTTTTCTTGCTGGCTCGTTACTTATGCAACTTTACCACTTAGACTCTGAACTATATAATTCAATTGTAAATTTATAAATGGTAGTCTAAATCCCCTTGCCTGACTCCTGGGAAATATACTGTAAAGATGAGTTGAAGTTAAAAATATACTGTGTATTTTCAGTGTAGTCACCTGTGAGAGGGACACCAACTTTTAACAGCATGGAGTGCTCTAATGTGAGAGTATGAGTCAGCTAGTGACAAAGTGTGATAAAAGTGCTCATCTTTTAAGGGTTTCAGAAAATAGGTGAGCATCCTCGTTACAGATGGGAGGCTGAGGGGCCGAATGCAGGTGCTTCACAAACCTCTTTGTACAGCACAGTGTAGAATTAAACCCTTTTTCCTGGGTAACTGTCGAGCTGGTGCTGCTGCTGCAAATGAGTCTCTTGTGCTGGCCATGTTTTCTGCCTCTTTGCTATGGCAGCTTAAGTGTTCTTTGTCTGTGAGCAGCCTAAACACGAGGCAGAAGGACCAAGCCTGTCACACGTACCTTGCAATCTAAGTTATGCCTCCAAAATCAGTCCTTGTAGAAGTTGTACTTTTTTCAGACTAAATAACTGGTCTAATATATGAGTGTTTAGCCTGTAGTGAGGTGATGGTCCAATTTGGTTTGGCTGTGAAATACACAAATTGTACGTTACATGTAGCCATAGTGAGTGCTGAGTGCTAATTTTGTGCTTTTTTCTAGTCCGTGACTAAAGTTCCAATTCCTGGTGTTTGCTTCCAGTGAAAGTCAATTTCTAACTTTCTAGTTACTTTTGTTTGCCTTGCTCTTTCTCTTATATTTCCACTTTTCAGTTAAACACTTCTATTTAGTGTTTAACTTCTTAGTAAATGATTTTCCTTTTCAACATATCTCCACTTTCTGTCCAGTTTACTCTCTGCTGAGGTAAAATCAGTTTGTAGGCTAGATCGTACTTCTGTACCTTGATTTTTACTAGTTATATCTTTTGAGTTCATGTTGCTTGGATTGTTAGAGTCCTTCTGTTACCATAGTAGCTGACGTCTCAGTCTTTTAAAACAACTGTATGCATACAGAAGTTGGGAATAGAGTGTTAAATTTGAATTCAGCATGGTGAGCTGTGCTCTCTCCTTTCTAGTCGTGCTTTCTTTTTTTTTTTTTTTTCTCAGCTGTCATCTCCTTCAGAATTTCTTGCTATAGTTCTGACTGCACATCTTTCATCATCTCCCTCTACCCTCCCCATCTAAGGTTCCATCAGGCAGTTGAATCTTGTTAACTTCTTTCTGATTTTGGCCAAAAGTGCCTCTGCATGTGAGCAGGAGGGGAGGGAAGCTTGATGAAGGGGATATCCAAGCAGCCTTGAGGACTGTTAAACACAGAGCCACTGGGCAGCATCCACTGACCTTCCTGAATACTTTCCAGAAGCAGCGATGCTTCTCCAGGTGCTCTGCTTAGTGTCTTCTAGACTGATGTTTGAACCAATCCTGCTCTTTTGCTGTTTCTTTTTTCTTTTTTTTTAATTATTTTTTAATTGTTGTGTCCTTGAATTAGTTTCTGTTTCTACTGTTCTATTTCATTCAACCCCTTTTTCCTCTAGGAAGGGCTCGGTGACTGGGTCAGGTGCTAATTCATTGCAAAGCTGAAAGGAGAGAGAATAAAGGCCCCAGGTGCCTAGTCAGGCAGCACGCGGTGTCTGCCCGGAGCGGGAAGTGGGGAGGGAAGTTGCGTCATGGTAGCTGAGCATGATTGAGAAACTTAGTGATTCAGTCCTCTCCTGATAGCATGCTGTCCGAGAGGCTTTTTGCTGTTGTCCTAACAAATCCTAAAAAAAGAAAAGGTATTGACTGGAGGGGTCGTCTGGTTGATTTATCTTATTTGGCGCAAGGAGTTGGGAGCCTGCAGTATTTTCTGAGTGGAGGGTAAAGCAGATGATCAACAAGACCTGAACTTTCAATGATGTGGAGACAAATTCTGTGTATTTTGTGGGAATGAAGTGATGTTTATTGTTAAGGCCTTAATTGCTAAGTGAACCTTATTGCTAAGTGAGTTGCATAGAGTAAATCTCTACTAGAACTGGGAAGAGTTCATGTGGAGAAAGCCAGGTTTTTGGCAAACAAACATCTTCGCCCATGGTGTCTCCTTTTCTGGGGAATTCTTCAGATGATACTTGCTTTAGCTTAGTCAATATTAACAGTTGTTTGCTTTGACTAATTATACAACTCCAAAAATATTTAACATAACAGTAACGCTCAAGTGTTTCCCTTTCACTGCTACCCAGTGTGATAAAAATAGTTTTCATTCATTAAAAAAAAAAAAAAGCTGTTTCCTTTGTTAAATAATCTACTTAGCAGAGAACAAGAGTTCAGTGTATGGTAAACTGTAGTAGTATCATAACCACAACTCTGACGCCTTTGTTCCTGCTTGAAATTAGGCTGTAGTCTTTACTCTGTGGTAACTGAAAAGCAACCTTAAATAACAGAGGGAAGGCGATTCACTAGTTATTATACCAGGTCACATTCATAACTCCCGAGCAAAAATCCCATGCATTGTGTGCATTTAATTTTTTATTATTTAGTATTTTTTAAATTGTTTTAGCTGCTGCTTCTTATAAGTGATGCAGTATCATCTTGTTTGTAATTTTAACAGAGCTATGTGCGTTTGTTCTTGCATAGCTCATGTATTTCTCCTTTTTAAAAAAGAACTGCTGGTTCTGGCTTATGTGGCACTGCTCATGTTGAGGTAGCTCTTTGGAAGAGAGAAAGTGGCCTTATGTCTGTCTACAGAAGGTACAGCACATTTGAAATGTTCAGTGCCTTTTTTGCTTGTCTTATCTGAAAGATAATGTCATGTAGGTGACTAATTTTGTTAATACTTCTGATGAGGTAATATTTTGCAATGGAAAGTACTTTGCCTGGACATTCCTGCACAGTAGGCCCTGAAGCTTCACTGTAAATTTTTAAGGCAGCTCAAAGTTGTCACTGGACAAAGTTGTCAACTGTAGAGGTTGTCACTGGACTTAAACGTACTGGTAGACCAGTAAAGGGAATTTTTCAGTGTTACATGAAAGAGAACTGAGGAAAAGGAGTTGGAAATTTGCCTTTTACCAGCATTTCAGATTAAGAATTGTCAATATAAATTAGCATGCATTCCGTATTCCAAGTACTTGGAAGATACGTGGGGGAAGAATGGCAACATGAATTATTTGTGAAAAACTAATTGCATCATATAAGCCTAGCATCTTTCTACTAAAGCGAAGCAGACTGTGGATAAGGCAGAAACAGCGAAGGTCTTGCCCCTCAATATTTAATAAAGTTTTTTGAGGGCTGGTTGTAGTTGTTTTTAGTGAAAATCATCAGTCAGTTGGCTGATAAAATGTGCTTATTAACTTCTCAGGGAATCTGTGTTGGAGGACATGGTGAAAGTTCAAAATAGGATGAAATTCAGTAAGGACAAATGTGGAGTACTGTACCTCAGCAAGAATTGTAAGCTGTTCAAATGAGAGATGAGGAATAACTGCTTAGGTACTAGAAAAAAAGGACCTGGGGGTGTTCTGGATCACAAGCTGAACATGAGTCAGTGTCATGCTGTTAGCAAAAAAGGCAAATATCTCATTGGGATGTCTAAACGGGAGTATTGTCTGTGAGATGTGGTGATTAAATCTTCTGGCTGCTGGTGTACGCTCAAAGTACGACAAGTATCTGTTTTGGGTGCCAGAATTCGAGAACTGCTTGGACCACTTGGAAAGAGTTCAGAGAAGAAAAATGAAAATGATCAGCGTTTGAGGAAATATAACTCCACAGCAATGGAAGAAAATTAAAGCTTGGCAAGAGATGAGAAGGTTGAGGGGAATGTAAAAGACTTCAAGTATTTAAAAGATTTGTAAGAGGGAATGCCATTTTCCGTGGCAGTGATGGACAATTTGAAATACGGTTAAGCTGCATCAAGGAAAACAGATTATACCTTAAACACAAACACTTTATCATAGTAGAAATCAGTACTTTTTAGAAGTCTTTTTATTGATGGTCCCTAAGAACAAGGTGGAGTTTTGAGAAAGTCAAGTATAAATGATTTGGGTTGGAACAGGCAAAGCTGTCCAGTGATACTAATTATAGCCTGTGTTAAGGCCAAAAAGCACAGGGTTCTCTTTTTCCACTGCTCAGTCATACTGTGTGAGTTTAGACCTTGCACAGGTGTGCTAGGTTAGTATCTGCTTTGAGTGTTAGTATGGAAAGATACTCTGTTCTGGATGTTAATCTCTCTTGGATTTTGTTCCTTGTAAATGATGCATGTTTTCTGGTGCTATAGGAAGATCCTGAAAACCTCAAAATGGTAGAAGTTGTAGGATATTAATTACACACCTATCCCATTTAGCACTGCCAAATTCTCATTTAGTTTAGCAGTCTTAGTACCTTCAGATTACCTGTTTAGACTTGAGCCCTAATCCTCATGCTTCTTATTCTTAGAAGGGCCCATCTTGAGCTTTGAAGATCTCTTTTGAAGGACACATAGTTCAGTGCATTAACTAGTGCAAGGAGCCTGGGGGAGGACAGCCAGATTTCGAATTGTAAAGTCCAACAGTTAATATAGCACTGCTATTTCATGTGTAATTATTTTCAGTACTCTTATAGTTGGTTTTGTGTGGCTGTAGTAGACTGCATGACAAAACAGAGGAGCCACCTATTTTATTTCAGCAATCGATTTGTAAGAAGGTAACCAGAGCAAACGAAAAATACTTATCTTATTTGTTTTTCTATTGCACCGTGCCTACAGATCGATGAAGAAAAGTACAATTGCCCTTTTGAACTCTGTCCTTTAAATCTGTCATAGCAATCAGTGGCAACAATAGCAAGAACTTGTCTTCTAGAGGGTATGTTCAACATGGCAGTAGATAGCAGGACCTGGAAGTTCAATGATGTTAATAAGGCTTGGCCTCCAATGCAGAGATTGTGTGGTACGCTGCTGTTGTGTTGCATCACCTGCCCAACTTTACCTTCACCCTGCAATAACATATTAAATTGTATACCTTTTGGATACAGGTGAGTTTCTGGAAGTGCTATTACTGTTGAAATGTTAGAGATTTTTTTGTGTGTGTGCAGAGAGAGAGGTTTTTATGCCTCTTTTTGCTAAACAGAAGAACTGTTTTTAGAAGACTGAAGGAACTATAGCATACCGATCATTGTCAAAGTTGAAAAGACTAGGGAAGTCAAAGGGGCTCTTTTGGTTGAGGTTGCTGTTGTCTAAAACTGCTGCCTCTGACACTGTAGCAGTAGTTCAGATTTGAGGAGCCAGCAAAGTTTTCTTTTCAGATCAACTGAGTAATTCAAGCAGCTGTATGAAAGACCTGTCAAATAGACAGTCTTGGCAAGCATGTTCTTTGAATTAACCACTCAGTTGGTCCGTTTGCTGAAGAACACGAGAAAAGGTAAGATCTGTTTCAAAAGGGGATCTCGACTTTGCTTTTCTACATCATAGCAGTTAAATTTGTCTAGAATCTTAATGCTAGTGATATTGAGATGTATGTTGTGAAAAGGAGTAGCAATTTTTAGGCACCTATTTGGACAGTCAAACTTTAAATGCCAGTGGTGTGTGGATGAAACAGCTTCTGTCATTGTACTGCCAGCAGTTACCTGGTCACTTGGGTGAGATCAGTGCATGGATGAAGGGTGTGTGGCTGGAGCAGACAAATGTAACACCTCTGAGTAAAAGCAAGCACTCCAAAATGTTTAGTCTCCTTTGGATGAAGGCATATTCAGGTCTCCAACTCTTTAAAATTCATTAGTTTGTCTGCCAATTTTTCTTTTCATCTGCAATACAAATTGAATTTTCTTATGATTCTCTTTTATAGCACAATTACTTTATTAAGGGATGGCCAGTTTACTACACAGATTATATGCCCTTTGCAGGGAAGGTGCAGTGTAAACTAGTTTAGGATTTTGTCAGCTCTGTGGGCTGTTGTATAGGATGTTGATGTAGGTATTTGCTTAGAGTTCTCCTTGTGCCATCTCTTTTCCAGCTACATCACTTCCAGAGGAAGAAGAGCCTTTGTCAATAGTGAGGAGGTTAGCAGAGCTGCATTCTGAGCATGGTTTATGAAGAATTTCTGTGCCCCAAGCTGATACTGGTATGCTAGTAGCATTTGCCACACTGGTTTCTTAGATTATGGTTGTTTCTGGAGTGATTAACACTACAGCATATGCTTTAAAGTGCTACTGCTTCTTTGGTGGAGACTGGAGGCTGCTGGTCCTCATAATTGCATTAGTAGAAAGGATCGTATGAGTACTTTTCTCATGTTTGAGGGCAAAGTAATTTGTTTTTTCCAGTTCCCACCTTGAATGTGAAACAAATGTAGAGTGCCTCTGATAATGCTGCTTGCTGCTGCCCTTGCATTGCACAAATGATGAGGAAGCAACGTTATCTTAAATGCCGTAATTGTCCATCCAGCTGCAGTCATCAGGAACACTGCTGTAATGTGCTTATTACCTCATACTGGGAAGTATGATAGCAGAAGTAACAAAACTCAGCCTGACAGTGATTGTGCTCCTACTAGATCGAGTACCTCCTATCAGAAAAAGCGATATATATATATATATGTGTGTGTGTATATATACATCAGGATGCGAACGTGTGTATCCTGTGAAAAATCTTTCTGTTGACTTCTTGTTAAATTGTAGTTCAGCTCTTGTAAATCTTACTTTCTTTGGGAACCATCATTTCCAATATTGTGGGCAGTCAGATATACTGAAACAGTTGTTTAAGTTCATGTGGCAATATTTTATATGGCAGTCTGCTTAGTGTTTCACTGTATCCTCCCGTCTTATCTTTGCTAGATGCCTGGACTGTGTTTTGTTTTTATGCTTTCCATCAGAGGATTTCTTGGATGCTGATTTGTTTTTAGTTAGGTTAATGTTTCTTTTTCAGAGTCTGGTAGTGTATTCATTAAATACAGGTCTGAAAACAGGCCTAATGGATAAGGAAAATACACTAACTTGTGTCTGATTTTTCCTCTCAATGTTCCGTTAAGGTAATATTTAGTGCCTCAGTTTGGAGTTTCACCTTTTGGTGGTGTTTGACTGCTGCTTGCGGAGTTCCTTATCTGTGTGCTTCAGCTAAGGAGGTGCCAGAATGCATACCCATACCCGGTATTACAGCACAATTTAAGCTAGGTCTTTTTAAGTTCTTCGTTCCTATGCATATAATGTAGCGCATTTTGAAGACTCCACAGGGAATTTCTAGACTGGAGTGTTTACAGGCAAGGTGCGAATTAAGCTAATGTCGGCCAGAAAGTTGTAGATTTCTAACTGCATTAATTGTGGTGTGCTAGGTATCGTGGATAAAGCTTACTGCATCTGGAATCAGGTTACTCTTCTGTACCTCTGTAAGAAGCATACAAATCTAAGGAATTTGCAAAGCCTCTACAAGGGTTCAGTTTTTGCTCAAGTATGAGCTAGCTGAAGCTTCAAGGTGAGATACCAGCTTTGAAAGAGCTGCCCTTCGACCACTAATGTAAATGCAGTAACCCCTCTTGCTTCTTTGTTTAGAAAGTTAGACTAAAAAGCTGATGCTTGCTTTGGTTTTGTAAGATATTTTCAGGTAAATAACAAGTTCAATAGCTTCCCTTTCCTGTGTGTCAGGCTTGGGAATGGGGTTGTGATGTTGAACACCTTGCTTCTCTGTGGGTCCCAACCTGCGGATCCGTCCTGATTTGTCGCAGCTTTTGCTACACAGAGTGCTGCTTTTTCATAGTTACAACAGGGTTTTTCATACCAAAGGGAACCTTTTGGAACTAACCCACCTGCTGAAGGTGATGGAAAATTGGGGTTTTGGGGTGGTTAAGGAAATATTTCTTAACAGCGAGGATGATAGAGTACCGGAACAGGCTGCCCAGAGAGGTTGTGGAGTCTCCTTCTCTGGAGATCTTCAAAACCCGCCTGGACGCAGTCCTGTGCCACGTGCTCTAGGTGACCCTGCGTGTGCAGGGGGGTTGGACTATATGACCTCTAGAGGTCCTTTCCAACCTTAACCATTTTGTGATTCTGTGACTGTGTGGGAAGATCTAAACTAGAATTGTAGCTTCATGCTATAAACCTGAAATCAAAGACCGGGCTTGTGCATATCAGAAGTAGCTGTGGGGCAGTCCTGATGATGATGTCTTATGTTCCAGAGGATATTTCAGAGATCTGGCAGTTGACAATGAGAAATTTTAATACCTACGGAATTGTCAGTTTTGTTAATTCTGTGATGATTTATAATTCCTTGGTCTATCTTTTTTGTTGTTGTTTTAAATTATTTGCCTTGCAAGTCATTGAGTATTCTTTTACAAAAATCAGTTGGATGTGTTAAGTAGTCTTTTCTCATACATGCTACGATATTTAACACTTATCTTCTGTCTGACTTTTTTTTAACATTAGTACATAGTGTCAGGTACTTCTGGGAATGTGAGACTTATCAGTTTGCCCGTGACAACTGAGTATGTAAGAGAAAAACTATACTATAGTTTTTTCCCAGCTTGTTTTAACTAGCTTTGATGAACTATTTGTAAAGTGTATTTACTTTGTAATTTATTTGTAACATTATCATGTTATTTGTTATGCACAATTTTTTGAGGCATATTACATACCTCATATCATAAGAACTATAATAAAACCGTAAAAGGTGTTGAAAGGGAGAGAAGGATATGATCACAAGCGTGGCATGGTCTCTATGGATAAGCTATTACAGTCACTTCTGTGGTAAAGAGAGGACTGAAGGGAAAATAGAGCAGTTTATTTTTTAAAAAAAGAAGTTACAGATGGCAAGGAAGGGGTAAATAGCGAATAACTTCTGCGCTTTTAAATATAAGAATTAGGAGGCTTTGGCTGAAAGTAGCAGATGGCACAAAATAAGCAAAAATTATTCCCTGTGAACTGTGGAATTTCTTGCTACAGGATGCTGGCACACTTAAAGTGTGTCCAGAAAGTATTTAAAAAAAAAAAGTCCTTTAGGAGCATTAAATGAGAAGGTGTAGTGTTTGGCTCAGGAAACCCTTGAACTGCAAGTCACTGTAATCATGGAGAGTCTACAGGGAAGTTATAATTGTACTAGTCTTCCCGTGGGGTTTGATCAACTACTGCTTTTCTAGATGCTGGAATAAATAGACATTGGAGCTGGCCTTCCAGGGTTGTTCCTATGTTCTGTTGGTCTTCCACTGTGCTTTCCACTCTTGAGTTACCTTTTTTTTTTTTTTTTTTTTTTTTTTTTACCAAAAGATAGAGTAAAAGTTACTTATGTGTTTCATGTTTGGCAAATGTGTCAACCATTATGGTATTTTAGAAAGCTGCCTCTAGTCTGACCTTCTGCTTCGGAAGCAGCAAGGCGGATGGGGGAAATCCAAGTTGAGCATCAGGACTAGAGGTTTCTGAAAAGAAGTTACTTCTGAGTATTTGGTGGATGGGATAGTATTCTAGCTAGTGAGGTCCACATTGTGTAAAGAGTGCTCCTTGATACATTTAACATGCTAAATTACAACATTTCAGTCTTGTTTTAAATAAAACTAGTGTTAGTCGTTATGACAGTGCAGACAGATACCACTCTGTCATAGCAGTCCTCTTATAAAGAAAGTTTTTATGCAAGGAAGGAAAATATATCTAAAAACATTAATCCAAATAGCAAACATCAATATTACTCCAAACATGACTGGTAAAGAGAATTTCTCCTTCTCAGTAAGTAGACTGGGTAAAATTTAAACAGTGTGGTAATAGAAGACTGTTGCTTATTGAAAGCAGTAGTTCTGCAGGTGATCTAAAGACCATTATTGACTGTCAGAATCAAGTGCTGAGCAGATTGCGTTGTTAGAAGGAGCTTGTGTCAGTTTGTCACAGTGTACTTCTGTTTTACAGATGTCTCGCACCACTGATGCGATAGAAGTCATTCCCAAGAGATGCCCAGCACTCCAAAGTATTGCTTAGCCTTCACTAAACACTTTGATCGAATGTATTCTAGTGGGCTGCTGTGAGTTAATTTAATTTCACTGATTGTAGAAGCTGTTCTGTAAGGGATCATAATTTACTAAATAGCTAGAACAATTAGAACACGGTTGGATTTGCAGGACTGTCCTGAATGACCTGTGTTGAGCAGCTAAATGGACGTGGACTGTAGTTTAAATTTACCGACATGAAGGAATTGGGCATTAAACATTAGTCCTATACTCGCTGTCCAGCTTGTGTTCATGGACATAGTGTGTAATTTTTTTCCTTTCAGTTTTCTCATCTTGTGGTAGTTTTGAGTTATATCAATCATTTAAAGAAGCTAAGCTGTCAGGTCATATAAGTTTTTGTGCATAAGACTATTGTCAACTACAGCAGTCTAATTTCATGATGAAACCTGTTTAACGGGCTTTTTACATTAAATAATGAGACTTATTTCAGTTATTACACTTTAAACAAGAAAATATAAGCAGTCCCCCTTGACAAATACCTTACCTCATGTTAAAATCTTTGATACAACCTGTGAACCTTGTCAGATTTTATGTAAAGAAAGTCAATAAATTTCTCCCATTCATGCATATTTTTTATATTGGTTGAAGGGCTGATGTATGCGTGAGAAGAGCTCTTTCCATCAAGTATTTCTGATCGAGCTAAAGTGAGTGTGGTACAAAAGTCAGAGTATGTATTAATTTTTGATTTTGTACTAAAAACATAAGTTAAATAGACTATTAAACAGGTTTAAGTTCTGTAGTTTATTATATCTTGACTTCTTACAAAACTTCTAAAGATAGGCATAATTTGGTGCTGATATTATGGAAGATACAGTGTGTGCACATTTAGCATTTACATAGCCAAACTTTTAAAAGAATTTCTGGGTTTGATATCATTACCTTAGAAAAGTATGCTCTTGGCCTGGCCCAAAAACGCTCTCCTGAAAGCAGGAGAAAATGTACCAAGTTATGCTTGTAATGTTAAAGGGGTTAAGCAAGCATTTTTTTCTGCCTTATAATGTTCTCTGGAATATGCTGCACTCATACCTATATGCAACCCATATGTTGGAGGAACAGGACTGAACTGTCTTTTAGAAGAAAGTTCAGCTCTTTTTACTTGGTAAGCTGCTTCTAGGCCAGCAGTCTTGATCCAAGTGTTCTTATGTTAACCTTAAAAACATTTTTGAAGAATTTTGGAGGAAGAGGGGCAGAGGGAAGTCATTGCCTCACTTCACTGAGCATCCATACCACAAAAGCAAGTATATCCCAGGAAGTAGATACTCCGCATCGCACAATAAGGCGGCAGCCCCACAGGAAAGGCTGGGCTCTTGGCACGGCCCCGGAGGGGAAATGCTTCCTTGAAAGGACCCATTGTTGCTGGATCTGGGTCTCCTGGCTCCCAATTCTCCCTAGTACTTGGAGTTCTCGTGGTGCTGGGAAGGGGCACCTCTGCCATCTCCATCATCTCCCCATAATAGTCTTGGTTATTTAATCAGTGTAGAAGGGCTGACTGAAGTTCATGCTCCATAGAAAACAAGGAGCTTCCTCCTCTTTGGATACAGCCTCAGTACTCGTTTATTTGAGGCCAAAGCGGAGTTAAATGGTGCCATGCCTTTCCAGAGATATTTAAGGCAATTTAGCTTTCTCTCCCAAGAATAAATAAAACTTTTCATTGTACCTCTTGTCAAAGTCTGTGAATTCTAACCCAAATGTCTAGTCCAAAATGCCTTCTAAAATAGGGAAGAAGCAATAAGCATGTAAAATAAATGTATGCTTTACTGGGTTCCCAGGCTGTGGGATAGAAACCTCCTTTTCCTTATGACAGTTAGGTGAAGGGCCTAGAAATCTAAAAAGGAGACAAGGAAGGACTGTATTTCTGTGTGCCTGCAAGTGACAAAGTGTTGGCAATTTTCGCTTTTGGTGCTCAATTTAGTCATTGGAAACTTTCATTAAATATCTGCTATTTGAAGTAAGATAAATGATATTCCAGGATTAGGTGAGCTTGACTAGTTTGGACTGTTTCCTAAGATTCTCTTCTAATATACCTTTAATTTCAGCTTAATTATGTTAGTAGCAAATTTTAGTGGTTTGAAAGTGAAGACCTGAAAACCATTTAGAAAGCGAGTTAGGAGTACAGTATTGACTGTGGAACATGGTTATCATGACAAGTTACGTTACAATACTGAGTTTATTGTTAGATGTAGAATTATCTTTCCTTAATGTAGCATATTTTTTACTATAAACATTGCAATTGCTATTGCAGACTGCAAAAAGTATACTTTACAAAGAATACAATTTACAAATGTAAATACGATTTTGGTTTGGTAATTGTTGCATACAATGGTCTTCCTTAAGCCTAAACACAGAAACAAAAGCTTGCATTATAAGAGAAAGCTTAAGATGGGAAGCGATAAAATAGGTATTGAGTGGAGGGCTTTGTTAAAATTTAGCTCGTGTACTTGTAAAATTTCCATGTATTCATTAAACTATTATGTCATTCTTATTGTTAGAGCTTGGTTAGTTGACTGAAGTGTTAAGCTTTGTTTGTAGTACAGATTATAACCTTAACCCCCTTGAAAATATAGCTGGAAGAGTTTTAAGCTCTCCATTAGTTCTTTCAGCTGTGTGTCCAGTCCAAACATTTATTGTATATTATGTGGCTAATTCGGTACTTAAAAGTGCAGCCACTAGGTACTGTCATACTCTAAATGGCAAAAACTTCCATTCTTGTAAGGTGGATTTCTCCACTAGAGTTGTCTTTCAGAGAGAATGACTTTGTTGTTTTAATCTGGTTTAGAATTGTGTGTATATAAATCAAAAAATGCTGAAAGCTTTCAGATAATTTAACTTATGTAAGCTCATGTAGGGTATGTTGAAGTCAAAGTTGGTAATATGTATGGCCATAAAGTCCCATTTCTAAACACAGTGTCTGCAGAATTTCAGTTAAGAGATGCAGCAGGCACAGAGCATGTGATCTCTGTTTTGGTTCCAAAGTGGTGCTTTTTGCTTTGTATTTCAGGGCCATCAAAGACAGGTCTGCACACAGTGGCAGACCCGTCCGGTGGTGGCCACAGGGTCCGTAGCCCTCTGTAGCAGCCCAGCTACGGTGCCAGGGCGTAGTGTAACCCCACTGCCACCAGCCAGGGCTGCCGGTAGTCACAGAAATAAGTGGAAGGTGTCACTGTTGGTAGAACATGAGCATGGTGAGAATGCATGGCTTAGTGCACCTGCACTTGGGAGAAGCTTCTGAAGACTCTAAGAATCTACTAAAAACCTTTGCAAGCCATTTTCCTTGGAAAGATAGCATGCCTAAAGAGTGGGAGGGAGGAATGAATGCTAAAAGGTAAAAAGAGAGACAAAAGGTGCAAATGTAGGTTTCAGCAGAACAATCTTATTTATTCCTTAAACTCAGGTGCTAGCATTTGTCATCACAAGTGAGTTTAAAAATGGTCTCCTTTTTTCCTGTGGCAGTAGGTTCTGCCAACCTTTTTGGAAGCAGCCAATAAAAATAAAATAAATAATAATAAAAAAGAAATAGTATGGTATTTTTGATTAGGGTGGGATTGGACCTCTTATGTAAAGAAAAAGAGTTGGAAAGTAAAGTTGGAAAAAGTTGCCCAAGTCTCTGTGGGTTGAAGGTTGGGTTTATTTCTTGAAAGTTTGGAATGTTGTTCTTAAGTTTGCCTCTTTCGGATGGTTTATTTTAAGCATGCAGTATGTTGTGTGGTACAGAAGAGCATTCTAAGCATTTTGTCTGTGTATTTCCACATCCTATTCCCTACAGTTGTCTTAGCCTTTATATTCTTCGTGTATTTATTGGTACAGCGCGTGTAATAACCTCAGTGTTACAGATTGGACTCTTCAGGTATGGTTTGTGTACCATGTTCTTCAGTGAGCTTTTTGAATGGGCATGAGCTATGAGCTGATAATACTTTTATTTTTACTGCTCTGTTTGTAAATATGTGTTTTTTGAGAATGTTGTCTCTTAAATTATACCTAATGTAATCCTTTCTCCTGCTGCTAGAAATTCTGACATTGTCAGGTCATGCTAAATACAGTGTGCTGAATTCAACCTTGCATGGTCAGTGCTGCCAAATCTTAGTGTGGATTAAGCCGACTTGCTATCAGGATAGTGAAGGAAGTCTTGGGTCAAGAACAGGTGTGTTTTTTGTCTGCTGCTGTGAAATATTTCTATGGTTAGTGTGTAAATATTTTTTTTTAATCTTTCTGGAGTGATTTTTATTTAGTTCTGTCATAAATTAAAAGAAGCATTTTCATTGGCTTTAACTGTTCATATATGTATAAAAAGTACTTTGTTTATATGCATAGGTCATTCTAACATTCAAAATTGTAAATACAGTTCAATATTGAGATTTTTTTTTGTGAATTGTTGTCATCCAGTTTCCTCAAGCAAAAGACTGTAATAGGTTGTTTTTGAAGCATCCTTTGGAGTTGGACCTGCAGGAGGAGTGCAGAATCCTCTGCCAAGCCCTCTAAGACTTGTGATGACATCAGACTGTATAAAAATTTAATATTTAGTTCCAAAGCTGCAGTTTCTCTCTTAATGGAGAAAATTTGTTGCTAATAGTTCTGGAAATGAATTTATAGTCTTTGACTTTTAGAATAAATAATACAATAGATAACTGTCATCTGTTACTGTTTTCCTTTCCGTATCACTTTCCATGCATCTCAGTTCTAGAGAATATGTATTTCAATAACACTTACAAATGCTGGAAATAATAGATTCCTTTGGACCTATAAAAGTCAGGCTGGTCACTTATTGAGATATTAGGTTATGTTTCAGAAAAATATTTGTGCTCTATCATGGTCTTTCTCTAGGGAGATCAGTCCTTTTCTTTTTTTCCCTTTTTCAATCCCATAGATGTAAAGGTTCTCAGTTTATTTAATAGAAGTCATTATGTGGAGAGCTCAGGAAGATTTATCTGTTTAAGTATCTAAACTTATGTCTTTAGATAGGTCTTTGGACCCTTGCCTGTGTGTGGCTCAGTATAGAGCTTTAGCTTTCATTTGGCCCTTTTGTTGTCTTAGGAAAGCAGTGCCAGTTGTTCATCCTTCTCTTGGACAGAAAAGTAACTTGTATTTCTGTGATCACATTTTGCTTTGTGGAATCTGATCTCTAAAAGTCTGTATTTTGGTGAGCTTGGTCACTTCACAGTCCTCTATGATAAACTGTAAAATGTTTAGAATGAGAAACATGTGCATTAACTGCTGCCTTTAAATTTTGCTGGGTTGTCTTATAAAAATATCGAGTATGATGCTGCTGTAACTAAAGGTCAGAAGCTTCTATGCTTTTAGCTCTGCTGATTCGTGCATAGACCAGAAGCTGTCTCTAGGATTCCTGTGAGCCAGTTGTGGTGCAAATAGCAGGAGCTGCACCAGCTCTGATGCCTGGAAGCCGAGGCTCTCGGCTAGCCCCGTATTGCAATTGTTCACACACACTGCAGGGGAAAAAAACCATCCCAAGCAGTGCCAAACTTTCTTTGATATGTTAATCTTTTGATAACAGTTTGAAAAGCCCTTGGAGACTTTTTTAGATTTCAGACAAAATAGTTCATTTGTCAGGACTTCCCTTGTAGATAGGGTCTCCGTTATTAAGAACTGCCTCACTACCTCATGATAACAAAAGCAAGTGCAGAGGGCGGCTGCGAGACTGCTTGTTGGTAAGAGAAACTTTTAGTTACCTCAGTGTTTTTTCAAATATCTGGAAACAATAAAATAGGGGCTTTTTAAGATAAGAATAAATGTAATTATTCCTGTATTATTATTATTTTTTTAAAAAAGTGTAAACAGACATATGTAATGCTGTGGTAGTTTTTACTTAAAATATGCAGGGATTTTTACTAAAGACTTGAGCTGTCAAAGTTTAAAAAACGTTCATCCAAGAAACTGGATATTTAAATTATCCAGTTACTGCAGAACATTTCTTATTTTGTAGCTGTAGTTTCTTCCGGACCTTGAAAGATTTCTATTATCATTAGCAAATGCCAGTTAAAGTGAATAACTAAAAGAATAAAATGACAACTAGTATGCTGCAAATGAATTAGTTTTTTAAGGGATGTGGACTTGGGATGTATTTTGAAGAAACGTGAGATGATATCTTTACTTCCCCACAAGTAATACTTGGAGTGAAAAATTTTAACTGAAATAGTTATACCAACAATTAGAAAAACTGACTTCAGATAAATTAGTGGTACTTACAGATTATGATTTGCAGAACTCTCTATACATACTGATTATTTGAGACTAGTTATTCAATAACATTTTTGTAAATAGCTATGTGAGGAATTTACTTGCAGTTTTTGTTCAATTGATACAAAGGCTTATTGCCAGTAAATATTTTGGTTAAAGTACTGGGCACCCTGGTTGTTCAGTCAGAATAGATCAAGAAGTGGATATTACTCAAGTAATGCAGAATAAAATGCAGCTGTTTCTTCACTAACAGCAAAGCATGCAACCATAGGTCTGTGCAATAATATATTTTTTTCTTATTTGATTTGTGATTTAAATAGGCTCTGAAGCATGACTGACTGAAATCTGAAATTGCAGGTACTGTCTCAGCTTCACCTTCCTTTTCTTAAGGACTGAGGCAAATAGCAAGTTTACTTAATTTCGACATGCTATTTTAAAATTGCAGAGCTGCTGCTTGAGCTTATGATTCTAACGTGTTCTCTTGGAAGTATTTCAAGCTGGAGACTCTTCAGCTGATCTCTATACTTTTTGTTGTTTTATGCTTACGTGTCTTGCTCCTCTAAACACGTGAGCGATTTCATTCTTAGTCTCGAGTGGGGTGCAGTTCTTTTGCACTGAATTTTTGGATACTTCCTACTTTTCTGACACTGGAATTTTCTTGGATAATACAGTAATATCTCAATAAACAACAACAACAAAAAAGCATAAAAGCAGTGAGGGACACTAAATTTTGCTTTTTGCTTGGAGTGTGATCTCTTTTTGCCTCTTCCAAAAAAAAAAAAATGCTGCTTCTTTTTCTATGGTTTGTTAGGTGGGGAGAAGGAAATTGTGAAGACAGAAAAACAATAAGACTTGAAGTGAATTTTCAAGTCTTTATGGAGAGGAAAAAAAAGGCTGCTCAGCTGCCTTTCTGCATGGACATGGAGTGTGTGGAGGGTGGAATGTAGTTCTCCACTGTGCTCTTCACCCTGGATGGTTCCAGGGAACCATGAACTCTGCTAGAACTGTAATTCGGCCAGGCATGAAGCTTTTCCAGTTACGACTTCTAAAAATGGTGATTTTTTTTTTCAGAGTGCCTGACTTGCAATTTGATTATTTGATTTGTGGAAGTGTTGAGAACTTAATGACAGCAAAGTCGTCGGTGACAGTTACCCTTTAATCCTAATGCAAAGTATTTTGAATAGTTGCTCTCTAGTCTTCAGTGGACAGCTAAGAAGTTATTTGGATAGCTTTCACTTTAGTTTTTGAGACAACTTTTTGCCTGAAAAATAGCCATTACTCTAAGCTTTTTATTAGCTGTGCTGTGAATGTGAATCCTTCATATCTGGGGGGCACTTAAATACTATGTATGTGCAGTAAATAAAAGCAAGGGCCACTCATCTTAATGCAGCAAATGATTTTGAATCCCTGCTTTGGTAAGAAATGCCAGCTATTTTGTTTTGACTGTGGTGTGTGATCCTGTGGAAATATTATTCAGTTTAATTAACTATAGCTAATTCAGTCATCTTGTGGAAGGAACCCACTAACCCAAATGGAATAATAGAAGAATGGAAAAGAAGGGAAAAGAAGATTGTAATTGACTATTAAGTATGTCTTAATTTAAAAACCAGATTTGGTACGTGAAGACTCTGTGATATTTCTAGTGTTATCCCTTTTTTCCCACTCTTACAACACATTTTTCTCCTAAGGTGAGATGTGCATATTCCTGAGTGTACAGGGCCTTTCCTTGTGGAGGAAATAGCTTCTAATAGCACCTGATTGAAACTGTTAATGTGTGAAACAATAAGAATGTGTGATCTTCACCTATATTTAAAGCCTATTTCATCAACTCTGTTGGCTACGTGTAGAATATAACCAAGTTAAAATGGTGCCAGGTCCTGTCTTCCCTTCAAAGCATGCTGTTTCTACTGTGGGTTTCACTTGTTTTCCTCTGGTGTTCCATCATCATAACCTCTGCTCTTTGGCTTGCTGCTGCTGGAAGCTGTAAACCAAGGACTATAAATATGCATCTTACAAAGAAATGCTGTCTGGCTTTCTGGCCAGAGTAATAGACTTCTGCAAGTCTGAGTTTGTTCCTTGCTCTCCTTGACTACTTGTGAGACTAAGTAAATCACTGAAATTCACTGTGATTCTATCATTCCAGGTGGCAGTGGCACAATGGCTGTTTGCTAAAGCCTGTTAGAATTAGAAATCAAATTGGATCAGGAAAAAATATGTTTTTAAATTCATGTTGTTTGCTCTGAGGGGTGAACTTTGAACAGCAGGATGCTTTTGACGATTTGGGACACTTGCTGAGGTTCCACTAAGGCTAATAAGCAGTCATTGTATTTTGTGTATGTGTTCCCTTTTTTAAAAAAAAAAAAAAAAAAAAAACAGCCTACAAACAACTGTAAGTGGGACTTGAGTATAAAATCAATAATACTACTTCAATTTTTATTTGTTTGTTGTTAAAGGTCTTCCATATCTCAAATTGAGAAGTTCCATATCACACTAAACATGGAGAAAGAAGAAAAGAAGTTTGTGAATAAAGCAGAGGAGGATGAGATGGTAATTAATGTTATTGTCTAATTTCTTACAGTAAAAAAACAAAACATGGTAGTTTTATAAAAAATAAATAAATAAATCTTGATATTCCTCCCCCCGCCCTGGTATTATGAAACCTAGTACAGCTTTTGCTGCAAGCTTCTGTGGAGGCTTTACCTCCCTTTCCCTACAAAAGGGAAAAGCGGGGAGGGAGAGAAAATGGCTGTGAAATTTTACTCTGAGTGCTGTACTCTGTAAAAACCTGATGTTGATGCTCGAGCCAGAGCTATCAAGAGGATTGCATGTTTCTCTCTCCTTGCAGGAGATCTATGGTTATCATCTGTGCCGCTGGAAGCTGGTGCTAGTTACTGCAGGAGTGCTCTGTTCTGGGGGTTTTCTCCTCCTCCTCCTCTACTGGATGCCCAAGTGGCGTGTGAAGGCAACATGCAAAAGGACGATGCTTAAAGACTGTGAAGTGGTTCTGCTGAGAACAACTGTAAGTCTATATATAGGAGAAAGCACTTGTGCAAGTCCGGAGTTATTCCCTCTTGCTGTTTGCTAAAATACGCTATGTCGTGCCTGCTGGTAGGATTGATTTTTACCTTATTGCATTGCAGAGTTATTCTCCTCTGTACTGTATGTGTTTGCCTTGTCTACGGGAAGGCTAACAGCTGTATGCAGATGATATGATAAAAAGAAAAGATCTTTGCTTTCAAATTTTAAGCAAAAACACTGCCATATCATCTTGAGCTACAAAATATATACATTTTTCACATAACATGAGAACCACCAAGTATCAACTTTCTTCCCCGGATCTTTCTTGGTCAGCAAAGAAAATTTTAAAGTTGCTGAGTTAATGTGAAACTTGAGCGTGAGCGTGGCTTGATCTCGGATGACACTCTTCCTATATAATTGCTGTGTGCAATCACTGGTTATGGCCTTCATAACCTCAATTCAGTGCTCAATTCAGCATGCAGTTAGTTGAGGTCGATGCAGCGTAGCTGAATGCACGGTAGTAACCTAGTTCCTACTACAGAACAAATATCATGTTTTGCGAAGGACTGAGCATTTCCAAGTTGCATACCAAGGTTCATTGCTTTAAAATCTTCTGCTGTAGAAAAGCTTTTGTAATTGTGGAAAGAAATGTGTTCTTAGGGTAACCCGTACTATTTTGGGACCTATCATCTATAAATACATATAGACCCTGCTCGTCTGTCATCTGCTACTGATACCTTGCTACAGCTACTGTGGTAAAATGCTCTTTAAACATTGTTTTAACAACTTTTTTTTTTTTTTTTTTTTTTTTTTTTAAAGGATGAATTCAAGATATGGTTTTGTGCAAAGGTTCGCGTTATGCCTTCTTTGGGAGCCAATCCTTTACAGAGTCCTAAACCTATTACACACAAGGTTTCAAATGGCCATGCTGTTCACTTCTGTGAAACTTCTGCAGAAGAGAATAAAAATGATTTGAAAAAATACTGTCCTGTAAGTAGACCTGCTATTTTCAAGGCATCTGCAAATGGTGTCTGTTATGAACACACAACACAGTACATGTGATTTACATCAACTGAAAGGCTAACTGTCTCCTTGAATGGAGCATAAATGTTTTGCTCAGGAGCTGGTCTTTCAGGAAATTGTGAAATGCTTCAGAATCATTTTGAAAATAAGCTACCTAGTTTTCTTGTCAGCATATTTCTTCTGAATTCACTTTCTGTCAATTTCTGCTCAAAACTTCATAAATCAGAAGAGACGTTTAAAGCACTACCAGTTGCATATCTGTCTGCTTTCCTTGCAGATTCGTTATTTCACACATCACAGCGTGAAGTACTTCTGGAATGATTCAGTTCAGAATTTTGATGTTGTACGGTAAGTGTATATTTTTTCCTTTTGAATTACACTTCAAACTACATTTTTGGAAATATAACATGGCTAAAATTGTGAAAATGTTATCTCAGTCTGACTGTTAATTCTTGCTCATTGAATCTTTTTCTGAACCATGGTGAAAGCATGGAGATTTAACTTGGTGTGACTTCTAAAATGATTTTCTTGGTTAATATAACTTCACTGAGTGTCACCAGGCTTATGTCTGACTTTGTGTTAAATAACATAGTATTGATAGTTGGCAGTTCTCAAGGTTTTTCTGATGGAATCATTAACACCTTTTGCATTGTTACTGAGCTGGATGCCAAAGTATTACCTCAGAAAAGGGGAATTTACCGAGTAGCTACTTGCACAAATTTGTATAGATGTGTTCTCCTGTATTTAAACAATTTGAGGTGAAACAGTTCCCTCTTTAGTCTCAGGGAAAGGTCTCACCTTTCGGAAAATAGCTTTGAGTGGACAGTACCAGTTGCCAAGAGGTATATTATTTCTCTTACCCAGCAAGTAATGTACATGGCCTCAGGGTGGAAGTTCCATTTTCTGGCACTACTGGTAAAGCCTTCCTACAGTACTGGAAAAATGTAGGGCCAGACATCTCTGTTTTTGATAACTGCTTATTAAATTGGGAATTTTAGATAAAATTATAACCTATCAACTTAAATGTTCACTGCATTGAACAGTCAAGTGGAAATGGAAGTCCAGGCGCTAAGGATAGAACAAAATTAATGACTAGTGGCAGAAGATAAAGTAACCAAAATTGCATTAAGAGAATATAATTTGCAAATGTTTCTTGCCTTTCAAAAAGGGATATGCAAGTGGTATGGAGAGTTATCAGTAATTTAAAGAAACTATCTGCTCATAATACAAGCACTTACAAAAGAGAGCCTTTCCCGTGGGAGGGTGTAAATGTCTCAGTTCATCTGTAAATAATTCAAAGTCTATGCATTTTTAATGTTAAACCTCCCATGAATTAGAGGAGTGCAGTTAATGATGGTTGTCACTTTGTTCAAATGAAGTATTTGCTGCAGAGAAGTTGAAAAATATAAAGGAAAAATGAGTCTTTTTCCTAACAACTGGTATAGGGAGTAGTCATATGAATCGGTATGTTTAAATACTAAGAAATAACTTTTTTTTTTTCCCTAAACAGTGACTTGTATTTTGGCATTTGTTGATGTTTGACTGCCTTTTGATGTTGTTATGATAACTCAGACAAGTTGTAAGCCCTTGAAAAATCTCAGATATGTCTGTGAAGATATGTGAGCATGTAGTCAATCACATTCCTGCTAAAATGCCAAATTTTTACTTGTTTGTGTTAGCAACCTTTGAGCCTGAGCACTTATTTAATCAGGTACTGTAGCTGAGCTGGAAGTCAGTATTTAGCAGATGAATAAGAGAGAAGTGGCCCTATCTGAGAAAGTCCTCCTACTGGAGCAGGACTAAATCACTCTTGCACAAAGTCAAATGTTAAGCTTTTCTCTAAAATAAATTTGAGGTAGTCATGTAATAAAGTAGTAAAATGCACAGGTAAAGAGATACAGCTGTGGTTATGGCATAAGCACAGTTCTTCATGATAAAGGTAATTTCACAGTTCACTTTGTGCAGTGAATTATTATGCAAATATCCAAATAGCAAAATAGTTTTAAAACAGAAGTGAGGATTTATCAGAATACAAGAGGGAAGTAGATTAAGTTTTTCTGGGCAACTCAGTTATGGGAGCTCTAAGTTTCATGCTCATTGTTCTTTTTATGATATTTCAACGTTAAGACCACTGTTTTAAACACAGGAAATGTAAGTGTAATTGTTCTAAAATTAAATCTGACTTGCTTATATAGCCAAAAAGGATGCAACTTTGACCCCGCTTGTCTGTTTTATTTTAACTAGCATCAACTGAATCTAGGTGAGCTGATGAGTACTTTATGTAATAAATTATGTGCACAAAGGGATTTTCAGAAATGCCTTGGGAATTCAGTTCTGTAATGCTCATGTGGAGAGATGCTAACTCCTCTCATTGTGAACTGAAAATTAAATTTTTTTCCCTTGCAGGAGAAAATTAGAAGAGAAGTTCTGAAAAATACTACAATAGAAAGTGAATAGAGTAGAAAGCAGCTCTGGGTCTGTATCAGGCAGTGAAATAAAATTGAGGGTGAGATAAGGCCTATGCTGAGAACTACAGTTAGGGACTGATATCTGATACAACACACAAACAACTTACGCTGCTAAAAGTATTTCATTAGCATGAGTATTACCCAGATATGCATATCTGTAAGCATTTCGTTTTAGGAGCTCTCCTTAAACTCACTGTTAGTTTTCTTTGGATAGGAAAAAAGAAAATTGACTTAACAATTGGGATAGAGTGGGAGGAAAAGCTCCTCTCTCAACTCCCAATAACTTTTCCTTGTAAAGTTGTTTCTTTGTTGATTTTAAAAGCATATTGTTTAAACTCCTAAACTTGAAATAGATTTAGGGAAATCTTGCTCGAAAACTAAATCAAATAGAGCCCCACAAATGTGTGGCCAGAGCCTAATTTTCTCTTTTTTTAAACCTTTCACATTCTCTTTTTATACACTTTTAGCAGAATTTGACAGAAACTTGATTCTAGTCTTTGCAATAGGGAGGATGTCTAGCTCTTTTCCCATATTCTAATGAATGCAAATAGCTTTTACTGTGCACAGTAAATGTTTTTTCGTCATTGGGCCATTTCTAAATCATTTTCAGTAAGTAACTTATCAAATATCCAATATAAAAAACCTTGTGTGAAATACTACCAGTTTTGTCATGTCATCTGTAAAAGCCTTTTGGAAGGTAACGGAGAATTACCGTGCATCCACACTCATTCGGTCAGAAATTGCCTGGCCATGTCCAATTTAGTGAGTTGGTAGCCAAAATAATTCTATAACTGCAAAATACAATAATATATATTTCAAATGTTCTCTTATCTGTCAGTGTTCTAAATTATAGTGCTTGCTTTCATATCATCTAGTTGTGCAAAGATTATAGCTTTGTGATGCTAAGAAAGTGCTTCAAATGTAGATTGTTTCTGCTTATGAATCAAGTTTTAATAGCAAGATACTACCAAATAGCTTTGCTATAGAGGTATTTGGTAAGTGGAGTTTTAGTGCTTTAAAATGCTTCCAATACTTGTTAAAGGCAAATGAAACAATTTGAAATCAATATGGATTCATATCCCATTCAATGTAATGCAATTAAAACTTTTCAGCCTTGAATGCCTGTTATGTTAGATTTTTTTCTTTTTTTTCTGAAATTTACTTGCATTTAGATTGGAATAAAAGTAAGGGATGACTAATCTAAAGAGGAAGGCCTTAATGCCTTCTTGACACGTATGTTGTGACAAAAATAGCTAGAAAAGCAATAATCAATAGGGTGGCTTTGTTTTGTGCACAACACAAAAGAAATTACGACTCTGTCATGAGTCAAGTTACTGAATACTTAATTTTACATTCCAGGTTTCTTAAACTCATTGGTCTCTCTCTCTCTTTTTTTTTTTTTTTTTTTTTAGAGGGCTAGATGAGTCTACATTCTGTTCTTCAATTCATAATGAGCACAGCACAGGACTGACAAAGGCAATGCATGATTACAGGTAAAGTTACGCTATTTGAGGCAAAAAAAAAAAAATTCATGCTATTATCTGTGTATCTTAAGTTTTACCAAAATAGAAGAAAGTTAAAGGTGATTACTACATAGACCGCCAAGCTGCTAAACAGTCCTGGGTGGGGGTGGGAAGTCAATAGGTAGGTATTCCTTGGAAACTAAACCCCAAAAAAAGGCATGAAATGCTTAAGGGGTTTATGTATTTTTTATCCCATCATGACAATACATGTGATGATTAAAAGGGTCACAGGTCAAATAATACTTTACACTTCCTCATATTTATGTAATTAATTCAAAATGGTTAGGTTTTAAGTGTCCTTTTTTTGATCTTCCTTAATGCAGAAAAATATTCTATGGAGTAAATGAAATTGCTGTGAAAGTGCCTTCCGTTTTTAAGCTTCTGATTAAGGAGGTAAGATTTTTAATTGTTAATGATTATTAAATAATTGGAAGTCACTTTGAGTACAGTGACTGTGGGACTGGATAGCAATAACTGTAAAATGAGGAATCCTTTCTCCAGAACCCATCACTGTAAATCAAAGTAATTTTGACTTATAAAAAGGGCCTTTTTTCTAGTCTCTCCAAATACAAGAGAATTCTTACCTTCAAGCTAAGGGTTCAAAGCTGCCTTAGTAATGACACTGGAGAACATACCAGATTTGAGAGCATCTGTTTTTGTGTGTGTGTTTGCATGTGTGTACATGTGCAGTTGTGGGCTGTGTTCTTTTACCAGCCCAGGGAACAGGCCTGAAAACATATTCACCCCATCAAATGGGATCTTAGATATACTCAGCCTGACCTGTTCTGTTTTCATATGGATTTGAATAACTGACTTGTTACCTGCATGATATAATAACACATAGTGCAACATTTTAAACTAAGAATTCCTTCAACCTGACCTTATGGAGTAAGAACTGGACATGTTAGTGCATTTATTAATGAGAAGTAAGAATGACATCCAAATTAAGAATTGGAACTTAAGTTGCTTCAAATCTTCCTATAATTTTTCTTTGAGATGTAGGGAAAAATGTTGCAACCTTAAAAGTAGGCACTTTTGTGAGAATTGTGCTTTTGGGGAAGATTGAGGAAGTAGAGAAAGAGAAGGATTGGTTTGGAAAAACTTACATATAATGAACAGAAATTGTCCTCTGTGGAAGATGATGATGCTGACTGAGATGATACCTTTTATTCTAACTGCAATATTCTATCACTTTTCTAGGTTCTCAACCCTTTTTACATTTTTCAGTTGTTCAGTGTGATATTGTGGATCACTGATGAATATCACTACTATGCAGTAGCAATTGTGATTATGTCTGTAATATCCATTGTTAGCTCACTCTACACCATTAGAAAGGTAAGTTCAAGGAAGACATGCATCTTTTCAGCTTATTTACTGTTTCATTTTGGTTTGAAATGGGCTACAAATCTTTAAGAGATTTTTTCAAAAGTATACATGTAAATTCTTGTTTTCCCTCTTCAAATTGAAAGAATTTGGCTCTGTTTGGGACTGTTCTGTTCTTTTTGGACTTCTCTGCTATCTTCGTATATTGTTGAGTCAGTAGCTTTGCCTCCTCACAGAAACACCACCTCACTTAATTTGTGCGAGTTAAGTTAAAAACTTTAATGCCAGTGTTCCAGGTTTTGTTTTTATTTATGCAAATTAAGAAGAAAACATTTTTATAAAAATGTGTGGCAGTGTATTTGTTCTGAGAGTGTTATGTAAGAATAGGAACCTGAGCAGGTTGATATACTCAAACTATTTGACTGTAAAACTTTTTTCTATTAAATACTTCCAAGAGAATGTTTTCAAGCAACTTTGTTGTAAAAGAATCTTAGTAAAGAAGGTTGGGGGTGTGTGTGTATATGCACACATATGTATATATGTTTACATGGTTATATGATACAGACTTATAATATGTGCTTGGAAGTCAAGCTGTGCTTTTAAATAAACTATTTTCTCTTCTATGCAGCAATATGTTATGTTACATGACATGGTAGCAGCTCACAGCATTGTCAGAGTTTCGGTCTGCAGAGGAAATCAAGGTAAATTACACAGGCAATTTGAAGGGTTAAACTTCAGTAGGTGCAAGAGCTGGTAGAACCATTTCTTTCTTTATCAGCCTGAAATAACTGTATTTCTTGGGAAACTGGAAAGGAAATGGAAAAGTTGAAGTAGAACTGAGATAGGATTATAACCTGTTTAGAAATACTCTACTAGATCTTCTTAGTATCAAATTTGATCTAGAAAAGCATCTGCTTTTTTGCTGGGTTTTCTCTTATTTACCCTCCTTACCCTGTTTATTATTTTTATCACAACTTAGTGCCCAGCAGGGCTGAAAGACAATTCTTTTGTGGATCCTACTGTGTGACCACAGTAGTCAAAGATGTTCAAGCTCTAACGTGTTTCACCTATGCCTTCATACTAATATATCTTGCGTAAACCTGACCCCTTTCATGTGTTGTGAAAATCTAAATTCTCTGAAGCATATGGATTTAATCTGTAGTGGAACTAGGTTTCTATTATCAATTGCTTTCTTGTACTTTTCAACAACTGTTAACAATACTACTAATAAAATGGAATGACATCTTAGTTGTCACTGCTTGGATCTTAGCTGTGAAATTCTATGTATGATTTTGTAGATGGTGGCTATTTTCAGGTAAAGTTGTTTCTGTTTTAACATTCAGAAATAGAAGAAATCCTTTCCACCGACCTTGTGCCTGGAGATATCATGTTGATTCCATCTAATGGGACAATTATGCCCTGTGATGCAGTACTACTCAGTGGTACTTGCATTGTAAATGAAAGTATGTTAACAGGTAAAGTAAACTTGATACTCTTTGTGCAGCTAAACATACTAGTTAATAACTTTGTGCATGCTTTAAAAAGGCATCACATTCTAACAAAAGTGAGTATGCTTATCATCAAGTGAGTATGCGCTTTATTAGGATGGGTGGAAGGGAGCCTGATCTTTATTGCTCCCAAAAATGAGGGTAGTGAGTAGAGTGCCCTACTGTATTAACAAACAAAAAACAAACAAACAAAAAACACAGAGTTTGGCTCGAGTTTGTGTCTGCATAGCCTGAAACCAGGCACCAGAAACAATTGAAGGGTCACTGTTGTGCATAGGTGTTACTTGTCCGAAAAATCTCTCTGAACCTGGCAGTATTTAGAAAGTCATAGCTGTGTTACTCCAGGTTACTGTGTGGTGTCAGATTCCATCCTCTGAATATGCTTAAGCCTTTTGCGGCTTCTAGTAAGTGATAAAAAGGCTGTAGCCTTTGCTTACCAAAAGAGCTGAAAATAATTTACCTTCTCATTATTCTGAGTGATAGGTGAAGCCCTGCAGCAAGAGAAGGAAGCTGAAGTGAGCTATATACCCATGTGGTATAAGGCTAGAAGGCAGAACATCTGTGTTGAATGATAAGGAAAGAATAGCGTTAGGATTTGGAGAAGGCATCTAGTGAGTTGAGGATAACAGGTCTCTCCTTGGACCTTGTCTATCAGGGCCTTATAACTCGTGGAAGGGAAAAAGACTTCTTTCTTAACTCTGCTGCTGTGCTAGTTAAGTGAGATTGTGGTGTTCTACTGAAGTGTTCCCAAATTGCCAAGGGAAATGACTATTATTATTTGATCTTAGAATCTTAAAGCCTTAAATTTGTTTTATTTAAGGTGAAAGTGTTCCTGTCACAAAGATTAATCTACCAAATCCTTCAGAGGATCCAAAAGCAATGGGAGATGAGATATACAGTCCAGAAGTGCATAAACGGCATACTTTGTTCTGTGGAACCAACGTAATTCAAACCCGTTTTTATACCGGAGAATTGGTCAAAGCTCTGGTAGTGAGAACAGGTAGAGATTTTAAGTTTATCACTCTTTAACATGCCATCCAGGTTTGTACAGGCAATTCTACAGCCAAAGCCATTGGGCATTTACTGCATCTGTGAATGAGGGGTTGATTTTTATCAGCAATATGTTTTTCCTTAATACGG
The DNA here is from genome assembly GCF_059628265.1 of Tinamus guttatus. Lineage (NCBI taxonomy): Eukaryota > Metazoa > Chordata > Aves > Tinamiformes > Tinamidae > Tinamus > Tinamus guttatus. The sequence goes on along the minus strand of NW_028288761.1, from coordinate 3,428,885 downwards.
AAGTGTCACATAGACTTACATTTTGGAAGCACCCTAATTACAGCATTGCAAAATAATCTCTTTCTGGATATTGAGAAACTGTACTAATGAAACACTTGAGTAGTTTGCTGGTGTTAATACTTTTAATAACATATCCCTTTTCATTTATAGGCTTTAGCACTGCTAAAGGACAACTTGTTCGTTCCATACTGTATCCAAAGCCAACTGATTTTAAACTTTATAGAGATGCCTATTTGTTTCTGCTGTCTCTGGTGGTGGTAGCAGGCATTGGCTTTCTTTACACAATTGTGAACAGCATCTTAAAAAAGGTATGTTTGCATTTCATTGTGTTTTTGTCCACAACTGCTTCATCTTAGAAAAGAGATGACTCTCATTGAAACAGTTGATGATTTCCACCTATATTATGTGGAAATGTTTGATTTCCAAGTGAAAAATCCTTGTCTTTATTGTCTGTCTATGCTGGAGAAAAAAAGCTTACTGAGAGGAAGATTAGGCAGAAAAGCAGAATATGTTTATGTTTTAGTGAAATATGAATTTAGTGCCTCAATTTCCATTGACCAATTTCAAGATTTTGTTTTTATTTTGTGTAAGACTACTATGTGACTGATGCCCAGTTAGAGGAAATGGAATATGGAAAATGTAAACCATGATGCGGGTTAAAAAAAAAAAAAAATACAGATATCAAAAAACTACTTGACAACTATATAATCCTTTCCTCTCTGGGGAACTGTATATTATTTAGTCGTTACTTACGTAATGTATTTGCAGGGGGAAGAGTAAAAAAAAAAAAGAAAAAGATTGTGGTTAGATTCTGAACACTGCAGAACCTGCTATGCTGAGGAAAGGGATGTATGTGTTTTTACCTTTTAACTGTGATATAGTACTTCAGCGAGACAGTGAATTTTTCAGGTAGCAAATTCTTGTTCATTACCTTTGATCTTTTTTTTTGCAGGTTCCAGTTCCTACCATCATCATCGAGTCTCTCGACATTATCACTATCACAGTGCCTCCAGCACTCCCTGCTGCCATGACTGCTGGCATCGTTTATGCACAGAAACGTTTGAAAAAAATTGGCATCTTCTGCATCAGCCCACAGAGGATTAATATTTGTGGCCAATTAAATCTTGTGTGCTTTGACAAGGTTGGTTGAATTTTGAAGTTTGGTACCTGGAAGGTGAAGTGTGCAGTAAAAAGAAATCCAAAGAGTAGCAACTACAGTGAAATACATTACCTTAGAATGTTGTATCACTTTTGTCGGTTTCAGGTCTTCAGTGTCTGCCATCAGTTAATTCACTTAATTTAGAGAATATTCTAAAGTTTTTTTGAAATATGAAGCTCCTTTCTTATTTTATGTCTACAAGTCTTAATGTATTAGTGGCACCCCAAAGAAGCAGGGGACTGCAAAAGCTTTGTTTTGCACAGAGACTTCTAAAAAATTTCATGTTTAAGTCTGAGGTCAGATTTGTTTCTTGTTTTCATTTATTTCAAATGTAGAGCGGAACATGTTTACATCAGTCTTGTTTTGGCTAAGAAATAACAAAAAACATTAATACCACTAGCCAAAATCATTTTCTTTCAGCTAATTCTTGAGTGAAATTTCCTTTCCATCTGAGAATCTCATCTCAGATTTCAAGTGTTCACACTAGTGTCCATTGTGTCCATTTTGACTTTGCAGCATGGGTATTTGTCCTTTTTCTGTTTCAAAATGTAATGTAAAGCACTTTAATAGATTTCATGTGCTCCTAAGCACACCTGCCCTCAAAGTATAGAGGGGGGTAAGCTCTCATCTTTGGACATAAGGGTCCATCTCCCTTGTCCTGTCTCCAAACAAGAACTTTTTTATGTATTTAATGAAGCTGGAACCTTTTTATTAATAAAAAGCCAAGGAGATATTTGACTTTTCTGTTAGAAAAAGTTAATTTATTTTTGGGGGAAAATAATGCATTTTTCAGCTCTAATTTGCATTATTAACTGTTAATTTTTGCTTTACGTGAGGATAACTTGATTCTGAAAGCTTTTTCTCTTACAACTCCCCTTGATGTGTTTTCCAGACTGGCACACTTACTGAGGATGGCTTGGATCTTTGGGGAATTCAAAGGGTGGAAAGTGCTCGGTAAGGATAAATGAGTATTAATAGCAAATATGAGACCTGGTTATGCTTTAACAGCTTCTGCTGAATAGAAGAGTCGTTGCGAGCTCAAGTGTTTGCATTCGTAATTGGCTTTAAGAATGCAAATGAAAAGATGGTTTAGAAGTAATGGCTAGTAACTCTTTTAGCAGTCTAACCAGTTAAAATCTAGTTCACAAAGTCTTAGACCGCATTAAGTTCATAATGCAGAAATGAACTTAAATTTGGCATGTTTACTTAATTTTGCTGTCTAACATGATGACTCTCTGGGTGGCTAAATGAAATGGCTTAGCTAATTGTCACATACAAAGTGGTAAGAGGCCTCTGTTCAAGGAAAAATAAATGACAAGTGAATTACCCCAGAACTTGTGAAGGAGCCAAAAGAAGCTGTGACTGTATTTCTGAAGATTCCAGCCCAGAGTCTTAATCTGTTCTGTGATGTGTGAAAATACATGTTAAGAGACTCGTGCAGTCAATTTTCTTCTGTTAATCTAAACAAACCGTTTGAATTGGCTCATAATAAATAATTATAGTGCTAAGTATATTATAACTTCATTGTTTTAGTTTCCTTTTGCCGGAAGAGAGGGCTTGCAGTGAGAGCTTGCTGAAGTCTGAGTTTGTTGCTTGCATGGCAACTTGTCATTCCCTTACAAAAATTGAAGGGGTACTTTCTGGGGACCCACTTGATTTGAAGATGTTTGAAGCAATAGGATGGGTAAGTGTTTGCTGTTTCAAGAAAAGCAGCATTTTAATTTCAGTAATATGAAATTTCTCACACTGTCATGCACAGGATACACCCCTTAAATGATAATTCAAGTTGTAGCTTTAAAATGGTAGAATTGTGTCAGTACTTATGAGCCACTGTAAAAATGAAGCCTTGATATGAAGGACTTTCTAAAATATTTGATGCAATGATTTGTAAAACAGAATATGAACATTGAATTTACTGCTTTCTGATGTTGACATATGTGTGGCAAAGTATGTAATACAAATTTAAAATTGCTAAGCATATCTTACGGTAACTGCTAAAATCATGTTTAGGAAGATCATTACATCTTGGGCTGACTTCCAGGGCTGTTTTTTGACAGTCACATTATGAGGAAATCTTAGCTAATGAATGTATTATTTTAGTTGCTTTTATATATGATGTATATATTTTTAATACAGATTTTAGAAGAAGCAACCGAGGAAGAAACAGCACTTCATAATCGAATAATGCCAACAGTGGTTCGCCCTTCAAAACAGCCTTTGCCGGAATCCAAGCAGGCAACAGATCAAGAAATGGTATAAAAATTCAAAGCAATTCTTTGAATTAAACAAATCTGAGTTTAACAAATATATATATTTTTAACCATATGCCAAGACCCTGGCCTGTATAATTCAGACAGGGACAGAACTGATTTGTGGGAGTGTTTTTTTTTTTTTTTTTTTTTTTTTTTTTTTTTTTTTTTTTTTAAGACAAAGAAATCAAACTTTTGTTGAAGGTAGTGTTTCTGTGGGTGCCACTTCCAAAGCAACCAGACTGATTGCTGTAATTGCTACCATTACCTTGCTTGTCAGGTATGGTAATGCTTTTTGAGCTTAGGCATTTTAAAGCTAGTGTCATTACTAAATTCTTACTGTGCTACTTCAGTATCTGCTCACCTTGCAGTTCTGTGTTATCTACATTATCACAAAGGAAGGTAGCAGGAGGGTGCAGCAGGTTGCTTGCTGTATGTGTCCTGCTACTCCGCCGTGGATAGATTCTTGGTTTTTTGTTCAGAATGTTTTGGGGGGAGTGATTATATGTATAACAGTAACTATTTTGGAGATGACACATTCTAAATGTTCTGGAAACTAACTACAGGATTTGTTTTGTGCTGCCATGCAGTAATCTTGGCTTTGTTCTGAAACAGTTACTCGTTTGTATAGGCTAAACTGAAACAAATTAGACTGAGAGAAGTCTTGCATATAGACTGTAACAAAATGCTAGTTTTTTGATAGTTGCCATTGTTATGTCTTTCTAGTGTTAAAAGTCAACTTCTAGTGCAGTATTTTGGTATTGAAAAATATTAATTCAAAATGAAGATTTCTAATTAATGTTTTATTTTTCTTCTAGGAATTATTTGAGCTTTCGGTAAGTATGATTTTTCACATAAACATCCACATAAACATCTTGAAGCATTTATGCAGGTGTAACATTTTTCCTCTTCTCTCCTGTGTTGTGCAGACCAGTTATGAGATTGGAATTGTGCGCCAGTTTCCATTTTCATCGGTTTTACAGCGTATGTGTGTAGTAGCTAGAGTTCTGGGGGAGAAGAGAATGGATGCTTACATGAAAGGGGCCCCCGAGGTGATTGCCAGCTTGTGTAAGCAGGAAACAGGTAAAGAAGAAAACTTATCTTCTTTCTTTCTTTCCCTCTACTCATGTAGCTAAACTACGGTATGAAAAATTTTAGTAACTCTGAACTTGATTCTTTCTTTTTTTTTTTTTTAAAGTTCCTGTTGACTTTGAGAGTGTCCTGGAAGAGTACACCAAGCAAGGCTTCCGAGTTATTGCTCTTGCTCACAGAAAATTGGAGTCTAAGCTTACATGGCACAAAGTTCAGACTATTAATAGGTAAGAGTGACTTCATTTTTTAATAAGTAACAGACTTTAAAGCTTTATGGTTTGAATTAATTGTCTTGTTTACTTTGATTTAACTCAGTTACAACTTTTGTTTATCTTTTTGCTGTCTTGATGTACAGTCTTGTGCATTCTTTGTTTGTGCCTTAGACAATACATGAGAAATGTAAAATAAGCAAGTTTTTCTGTAATAGAGTTCTGGGGGAACAGCCCTGAGCTTCAACTATACTGTAATAATAGTTTGTGATGTTGAATTTACATTAGCATGGTGCAGAATTGCACCTGTTTTTTAGCAGCATGTGTGTATCACCTTTCTTTTAAAGATAAGGAAGTCTTATGGAAACCCTCTTGTGCATGTTTAATTTAGTTTCTTCATCTTCTGTGGGGAGGATGGCCATTTTCTCATTTAAAAAAAAAACTGGTGCTAGAAAGAACTTATTTTCCTTGTAAGACAAAAATGATGTTACTTTTTTTTCAGATGGTCTGAGTTATTATAGAATAGGTATAGGAATACCAGATGGGCATTAGAAATAAAATAAAAAATGGCCATGCAGTTAGTTTTGGAGCATTTTTTTTTTCCAAGAGTTACCTTTGTTTTTGGGGATGCAATAGGTTGTAGAAAGAAGCCTTTGGAAGAAACCAGACAGTTGTACTTGAGCGGAAACCACATTTTTTTCATACTGGTTCGTGTTTTTAATTTAGACAAAGGAAATAAGAATAAATGAATGAGGATAATGATATCTTTTAGCATCACTTTATAAAAAGCTAATTGTTCATACTCTTCATGTTTAAAAATATGTTCCTCTGCTTTGATTAACAGAAAAATTGGACTCTTCTAAGATACAACTAGTAATTGTAGGAATGGCCATTTTTCTAAAGTTTTCTCTTGCTGCTTTTTCAACAGAGATGCTATTGAAAGCAACATGGATTTTATGGGGTTAATTATAATGCAAAACAAGCTGAAGCAAGAAACCCCTGCTGTACTTGAAGATTTACATAAAGCCAACATTCGCACTGTCATGGTTACAGGTTAGCATGTAAATACACTTGCATTGAAAAAATAAAATCTATGTCTTTTTTAGTCTGAGTTAGATAATTGAAGTATTATGCACAATTTTAGTGCCAGTAAATTGTGATTTTTACTGTGTATCAAGAAGCATAGCATTTTCATTATAAATTGTGTTTACATAGAATGACTTTTAGGTTAGATATTGATTTATAGCTTAGAAAATGTTGGGGAAAAATTTCGGACATCATTTGGAAATCCGTCTATTTCTTTCTGGTGAAAGGTGCTCTGGCTCGGCAGAAGTGAGTGGTGGGTTTGTTCTACTTCGTAGGTACCTCTTCCCAGCCCAATGCATAAGTTATTTTGTATTGGATTTGGAGGATGGAAAACCTTGATGTTTTTCAAGATCAGACTGGATAATGTCCTGGCCTGATCTCAGCTGACCCTGTGTTGAGCAGGAGGTTGGATTAGGTGTGACCTCCTGAGGGTACCGTGTGTGTGTGTATGAGAGGCTATATATGTCCCCATGACAAAGGCTGGATTTGTCTGCAAGTGTGTTCAGTGTTTTCCATACAGCGTGTTTGTTTTTTAAGCGCAGATATAACTGGAAGAATGTTTTGATTGACTAGTAATAAAGCTCAACATTGATCCTGCATGAACTATGGCCGATGTCTTTCAAGAAAGCGCAATTTAAATGACCTGCCTGATTTTAAATAGATATTAAGGCTTTGCCATAAGAAGTCTTTGTGTTTGCCTGAAAGAAGCAAACAATTTCTAGTGATGCTAGTGTGGTAGGAGGAGTTTACAGGGCTAAACTTTTAACTGCTGTAGACTGTGCCAAAGGCATCACTTAAGTTACGCAGTCCTGCTTTAAAACTATTAGCATCTTGCTTCTGTTGAATATCTGTGCATGCTGTTTGTTCTTTTTTAATTGAAACTTTTTTAAACACAATTGTTTAACAGGGGATAACATGTTAACTGCTATCTCTGTGGCCAGAGACTGTGGAATGATTCTACCTCAGGATAAGGTGATTATTGCTGAAGCACTACCTCCAAAAGATGGGCAGGCTGCCAGGATCAACTGGCATTATGCAGATACCGTTGCAAAATGCACTTGTTCATCACCAGCCATAAACTCAGAGGTAACTTGAGCACACATATATATGCACATACATAATTTCATTAAACACCCTGGCAAATCAAAAATCAAGGAATTTATTAACTTTCTGACAATAGAATATTAAATACTCATAGAATAGCTCAGAGTTGTTTTTGAACTTTGGTCTGTGATGTGATATTTAGCATTTTAGCCTTGCGCGAGCCATTTTTGCTGTGTTTGAGTCTTAAGACTTGCCTATTTCTTTATAACCGAAACATGGTAAGCCATATGTTCTTATTATCAAATAGATGTGTTCATTGTATTATGTTCTTTTATTAAGTGTTTTCTTGAGCCTACACTGGTACAGTATCTCCAGAAAATACCCTTTTGAATGTTATTTTGAAATTACACAGTGTTTATATTTAAATATATTATATTTAGAGAATTAAAATACTTTTGGTGATAGGATATTTCAGTTAAGTTGGTCCATGAAAGCCTTGAGGATCTCCAGATGACCAAATACCATTTTGCAATGAATGGAAAGTCATTTGCAGTGATTTTGGAGCATTTCCAGGACCTGGTACCCAAGGTGGGTAGTTCATTTGAGTATGGGCACTTTTGATGATGGACAGACTTTGTCCTGAGAGGAACAGTAAAAAAATTCTTGTTTTCCAGCTTGTATTGCATGGCACTGTGTTTGCTCGCATGGCGCCTGATCAGAAAACTCAGCTGGTGGAGGCTTTACAGAATGTAGAGTAAGTATTGACTCGATTGTCAAAGGGCGGGTGGGGATGACAGGGTGTTCAGTGTGTGAGGGGAAAAATCTCCCTATGTATTTCATAAGCTCTTGCACCAAACAATGTTTTCTTGAGTTGGTAAACTGGAAGGAGAATTGTACCACCTGCTGGTCAGTTGTGAATATCTAATTTATGAAAGTTTACTCTAAGTGGTAAGTTGCTAAACTGACTAACATGTTTCTAAATCTGGTTAGTTGGTTTAGTAAACAAATGCCTTCTGCTTATTAAAGAAGTATCACAGTGGCTATTTCTAGAAATTTATCTATCGTCATATGTGTTGATCATGGGCCTCTAATTTAATTTTGAGATTGTTATTCATGTTAATTTTTTTCCTTGGGGGATGTGTGCTTTTTGTTTGTGTGATTTTTTTTTTTTTCTCTAAAGTTTAATAATCCTGATGCTTTTAGGATTTTCCTTATAAAAAAAAAAAAAAAAAAAAAAAAAAAAAAAACTGTAGCAATACCAAATGCAACAATAGTCTGCCCTTCCTAAAGCAAAAATGTTTTGATCTTGGAATGACAGAGGGGATGGTAGCCATTATTGAGTTGAATGCCCTGGATAAGTTTTGTTACTTTTCTGTCTGCTTCCTTATGAGTATAATTGGAATAATAATTAATTTCTTTATTAGGGATCACTTTTCTCCATTCGTGTCATGAATATACTAAGTAATATGAAGGTATTTAGTGAAATAAACTGACTGATTAGTGAATAGTCCCGATTGTTGACATTTGTTTATTTTTTTTTTTTATAGTTATTATGTGGGCATGTGTGGAGATGGTGCGAATGATTGTGGAGTAAGTATATCTTTATTTTACAGTACTGTTGGTTAAATTTTACAGCTGAAAATGTTTTTAAATGATCTCTCTTTTGATGCTAACTGTCAGGCGCTAAAGAGGGCACATGGTGGTATATCTTTGTCTGAACTTGAGGCTTCTGTGGCATCACCATTCACTTCCAGGACACCTAGTATTTCCTGTGTGCCAAAGCTGATCAGGTAACACCACTTGCTGTATCCGTAACAAATGTTTTTCTCCATATAAATGGAATTAATGGTGTTCAAACCAGTATTTTGTAGACTAATAGTAATCTAGGTAAAGCAGTGTATATATATCCATTCAACTTGTTCTACATACTCTGTCCCAGTGCATGTTTGACATTACAGGAAGCCCATTTGAATTGAAGCACAAGCCCTAAATTTCTAGTAGTTTCTATTCCTTTCTTGAGGGTACTCTGAAGAAGGACTTGTCACGGCAGAGTTCAGCACTTTGTTTTATTTACCTTTTGCCCATTTAAACTGCACTTTTTTTCTTGCGTAACAACTTCTAAATGTTAATGCTTAATTTAGTGTCTTGTGAATTATTTTATTTTCTGTAAAGTTCATGTGTAATTATAAGGAATAAAGCTATTCGAATAACTTCAGTCCTCAGTTTCTACCTATCTTAGGTAGAAACTGAATTTCACGAATAGGTTTCGACATATCCTTGATTCTAGAATGCAAAGATAGATACATTTTGCGTGAAGGTCAGCCAGAGACTAATCTAGTTGCATTTTTATTGAACTAATGGAAGTAATGGATAATCAGAAACATCTCTGAAGGCAGCAACTGACTGACTGCATGCTCATTTACTCTGTGTAGCAAACTGTGGGACAGATGCTTCTTTTCTAGCAGAAGCACATTTAAAATCCTTCTTCATGCTATCAGCTTTGATATGCTTCCAAGTGTCCCATTCTTGTAATATTTATTCATGTGTGTCTGCTCTTATCTTCGGCATAACATATCTCAAGGTTTTATTATTTTTAATCTTAGCTAACATTTTGCTAAGCAGAGTATAACTACCTACACAGAAAGCCTTCTAGTTACGCGTGTGTGTTTGTTTTGACAGGGAAGGCCGTGCTGCTTTAATAACTTCCTTCTGTGTGTTTAAATTCATGGCATTATACAGCATTATCCAGTACATCAGTGTTACTCTGCTGTATTCTGTAAGTATTTAAATGTTGTGCTTAAGCAATACCAATATATTTCAAAGATGTAGAAGACAGTAAATATTCACACTAAACTTTTCAAGTCTGACCACAGATAAATAACATACTTTGGATTAAAGGTAGTACTAATTATAGTTCTTTAGGGGGTATTTTTTTACATTAACTGCATGAAAATCATGGTAGCATCCGTTTAAAAAATTAGTCCTTGTAGTTTGTAGAGTCATTTTAGGTAACTCCAGATAAGTATTAAAACAGAATCAAAATACGGTTTTCCAATATTTAAAGACTGTGAGCAATTAAAACATCCTAACTTAATTTAAAGGCAGTACATTCTGTTTATTTAAAGGTTGAAATGGAGCACCCACAAGGATTGAGATGGAGGTGGGGGGTGGAAATTTAGTGGAGTATTTTCTGTTAGCGATTGGACTCCCTATAGTGACATGTGGTAGAAATTCTATATGTCAGTTTGCATGTGAAACTTACCCAAAACACAACTTACTCAAGGAACTTAGAGATGGAAATTCTAACAACAGTATGACCATTTAGTAGGGCTGTGATGTTTGGAGAGGTATGGACTTAAGCTTTTATTTAATGGATTTGTAAGGTTCCCTAATAAACGTTTTGATTAAAAGCAACTTCCAATTAACAGGTCATGTGTTGGAACCTGAAACAGTGTTCTGTACTTTTCTGTTTCAAGATTTGGTGTCTGAACTATAGAGTAGTGGAGACTCTAGCAGATTCAAGGCACTCTTGCATACTGTCCCCCTTCTTTATAAAGTAAAGCTTGAATTAATATGGTGGCATTGTTGTTGTAGAATGCTTCTCAGTGTGAAGCAATTACCAATGTTTCATTTGTGATTTCTGTCTAGATCCTGAGCAATCTGGGAGACTTCCAGTTTCTCTTCATTGATTTGGCAATCATTTTGGTGGTTGTCTTCACTAGTAAGTATTGTGCAGAATTATCACTACTGGCTTCTGTACTGTTACCTCTCATACAGCTATGAACAGTGAAGCAGTTCTTACGTGGTCACATTTTATTTAACATCTTATTACGTGCTGTTGCTTGGAATGAGCTCTGTGACATACAGTTGTTACAGTTATTGTGGTATATAAATTAAACAACAACTCTGTACTGTAATCTTCATTTAAAAAAAAAAAAAGTCACAGGTATGATCTTATACATGCAATCCTTCACAAAATGGGAGGCAAAAAATTTAACGTCCTGAAATGAGGAAGCCACTGTTGTAATCAAAACCTTACTTGTTCCAACATCTTACTACTAAAGCTTCCTACATTTCTTGTGTTTTTAGTGGGACTTATGTCCACAAGAGATTACATTTATTTACAACCTGCTATCTAGTGAATTATTCTACGTATGAAAGTAGTGATCAAGTTAACAGTAGAATTCTATTTTCCAAGATTTAAGAAATCAGTTCATCAAAGCCATGGGAGAAAAAACTGATGAGTGGATCTATACTTGTGCCAGAAAAAAAAGGGAAGTTCAGCTTAGTCTCAAGACAGCCCCATCTGGAATTTGGTGAAACGCACTACTTGTTCATTTAGTCTTCTGGTTGCTGAGCTCTTTCATCTTGTACTGCCAGACATATAGGAGGCACTGTGGCGATTTGGTGAGGTAGAGTCTTTTTCAGATGGTTTTGCAGTGATGGTTCTGAACCCTACTGGCAAATTTGCGAAGTGTAAGGCTGGAGAGGTCATGAACAGACCATGCTAACTCTAGAATGTGAAGAGGGTAATTTTTGAGAGCATAATGATTCACGGTGCAACTTATTTTTCTTTCTCTTTGCAGTGAGTTTGAACCCCGCTTGGAATGAACTTGTTGCGCGAAGGCCTCCATCAGGTCTTATCTCAGGTCCACTTTTGTGTTCCGTTTTGTCTCAGATCATCATCTGCTTTGCTTTCCAAATCCTCGGGTTTTTTTGGGTCAAGCAACAGTCCTGGTATGAAGAGTGGAAAACGGAATCTGAGTAAGTATTTCAGTGGCTCTGTACTGGATATGCTAATGACTGAAAGGGAATGGTCAGTAATTGTTTGTTTCTTTATCCACTCCTTTCGGGAACTGAAGCTTCTGCATGGCAGCTTGTTAATTTGCTAAACTAGACAATAGTCATTAGAGGAGTTAAATTTTTGGCAGCGTTCCTGGAAGAGACTCTTGTCTGATGAATCTGAACTCTGGCTCCCAGGCTCTTTCAGAGAACCTACTGATTTTCTTTCTGCTGCCTGGAGTGTCTGGGCAGGGATCAATAGATAAATGGCTACTGCTTTTGCAATATGCATGAAAAAAATGTAATGGGAAAGGAAGTACTATTAAGTCAGGTAGGAACGTGGAGTGCTGGTGGCTTGTGTGGAAACCACAGTACAGTCTAATGCTTGATTTGAGGAAAGAAGAGCCTGGGGAAAATGTACAATATAAATAGAAATTATGATTAGGCAGAAGGAACAATAGATAGTGTCCATAAATATGGATATAATCAAGCAGGAGAGCTTTCACAAATATGGCTTCCAAGAGGAGCAGAGATTAAAAAAAAAAAAAAAAAATTGATAATGACTAATTTACGGGACAATATTTTGTTAAAAGCATATTGATATGTAGGAGTAACTTAATGACCAAAATGAAAAACTGACTCCAAACTGATCTACAAGATCCAAACACTTTTCCTCTTTGAGAAAATTGAGATGAAAATCTGAAACTCATTGTTCAGACCTATTTTAACTCTTAAAATAAAAAGTCATGTAGTCCCGCTGTAGTTCTTAAATCAAATTCAAATCTCTGAAAAAGAGCTGTTTGTATTCTTTCTTAGTGTGCAATATTTTCTCGCCTTGTCATCAAAGAGTGTATATAATGATAGTTCCTAAACTGTCAGGGAACTTGCAGGCTGGACATACACGAGAACTTGAAGCTCAGAATTCACAAACTTCTTTTCCTTTTTCCTGTTTTAAGTTGTTACCTGTATTAAATTTTCAAGGATGTGCTTATTTTAACTACTGTTACAATTTAGGGGCATTAGTTTTTTAGCAATAGATTTTAGCCTTATTTGCATTTCTCCTTAACTGAGTTTTACATTTCATTTTTTTTACTTTGTTTTGTTTTTTAAATTGCAGTGCGTGTCACGTATTGCAAGCCACAAACACCGGTTCTGGCCGCTATGAGAACGAGACTCTTCATGATGAACATAACATTAAAAACTATGAAAACACGACTTTGTTTTTTATCTCCTGCTTCCAGTACCTCATAGTGGCAATTGTCTTTTCTAAAGGAAAGCCGTTTAGACAACCATGCTACAAAAATTGTGAGTTCTTTTATTTCTAAGTATGGTTCCAAGTAAAACGCCGAATCACTTATCCACATTCTTATCCATGGTTTGCTTGCAATCCTGTTACAGTCCTTCATCAGGAGTAGCATTACTATGGGAATATGGGGTGGCTATCCTCTGATAATAACAGAAATAAGGAAATATTAAATAATGTGAGTGGGGAAAATTGTGCTAATAATGTCTTTGTAGAAGACAAGAATATATATATTTCTTAAAAGTAAAATGTGAAATATGCTGTTAATTAACTCTGTCTTTATGATAATCTTAAATCAGCAAGCATGTACGTTTGTTGTATTTATTTGCTAATATTAAACTATATTAGAAAACATTGTTTATTGTAATAGTTAATTGTTTGAGTCCTCTTCAGAGTTCCAAAGTCCTCACTTGGCATAAACTCAGTAATGTTACTCATCAGGAACTGTAACTGCTCAGTGGAATGTGGCGTGCCTAGTTGTGCCCTACTAAACAGACTTACTGCTTACTGTTCACTGTTTCAGTGAATGGTTTTGGTTTTTATTGCATAAATATAGATATTATAAGGCTGCCATATTCCTAGCAAGAGAGAGAGGCAAAGGGCTTTGGGAGAAGAATGGTACAGCTGCTCAGCTGTTTGCTGTGAATTTATTTCTAAAACACTGTGTTTAGGTGGTTTTAACCTTTTTCCTCTTAAGCTTCTGCAAGTAGCTGCTTCTCAACCCTTTTCTCAGCCCAGCGTGCTGGCTCTCCTGCCCCAGCATGTGCACTGGATGCCATGGCTGGGGCCAGGTTGTTATTTTAGGACTTCGCTTGTGCAGGGCAGCCAGTGAAAATCTGGCTTTTTCTCTTTGTATTGCCACTGGCTATGTGGCACAACTTGTATTATCAAAAATCTGCCTGGATGGGATTTAGAGAGGGGGAAAAAAGATATTTCCATGGAATAATGAATTGATATAGGCAAAACTTAAATCAATCTAAATGCTTTGGGGGATGGTCTAATGATTTTTTTTCTTTTTTTTTTTTACAGTTCTGTTTGTTATATCTGTGCTAGTTCTTTATGTCTTCATACTTTTCATCATGTTGCACCCAGTTGAATCTATTGAAACAGTTCTTGAGGTAAGATTCGATAGATGTGCACAGATTTCTGTACTTTCTTGGATAACTGGTTAGATTTTTTGGGCATACTTGACCCTTTAGAGCTATGTTCCCCTTTTGTTACCAAAATCTTTGCACCAAACTTACAGCTGGATCAATGATTAAAGCCCTTAAACTTTATCAGGAAGATGCTTTGACTGAGAGAGAATATTACCTAATGTGGTCTGCAATAAGTGTTAATAAGCTCTATTGCATATAGGCTTCTATGCTTATGGACTTTTGTATTTATAATGTGTGTGTGTGAGCTTATAACTGCTGGTGTATTTTGAATGTTTGTGTCACTTAGGGTGTGTGTGTGGTGTTAACCTCTTGTAACTTTTTCTCACAGCTGGTGTGTGTGCCAAATGAGTGGCGTCAAAGAATTCTCATCCTTGTTATTGTCAATGCAATTGTATCCGTGTTGGTGGAGGTAAGAAAATCAAATGGCAAAAATACTTGCCTGTTTAGTGTTTTTTAAGGTACAGGTTTATCTTGTGTTTAGATGATTTCTGTTAAGAACACATCTGTGGAAATGGAGCAGTGTTTTATTTTTAAGATTTTACTTCTACAGATGTACTTCCAGGCTAGATCTAAGGTGTCAAGGCTTTTGGTGATAAAAGTGTAACTTTTAAACATTTTTTTTATTTATTCAAAAGAGGGAGTGGAAAGTAGAATACTCTCTGCATTTAAACCTTTCAAAGTTGTTGAAATTTATCTGCTGTAATAGATCAGAATAACATACCATGCTAGGAGCTGAATCTTGCAGAACATTTATATCTAAACCTTAGCAGAGCTCATATTCTGTTGAATCACATATACATCTTATTGTTCAGCATACTGCAGGTCTGTATAATTTGCTCATCTAATCTGATTCAAACAGTTCACTCAAGTCCAGAAGTAGGTTTTCACAGATCTGCTTTTTCTAGCCCTTAGCTTGTCCACATTTTTGGATATTGAGAACCTCTGCTGTGATTCCAGGGTTAGTGTGGGCAGAAAAACACTCTACCTTTCATCCAGATTCCCCTGCTAATTTAAAGAACAGAAATGCATTTTCTAGGAAGAGTGAGGATTCAAAGGCAGTCACTTATTCCTGTGGTTAGTTCTTTTCCCTGGTAAAATGATGACTCACTTGCAACCTAAATATGCTGGATTTTGACTGTAGTAATTAGCTGCCATTTTTCTTTCCTGCAAAAGGAAAAAGCTTTTAAGCACTGCTCATGCAGTACGATCCTTTTCATTGTACAACATTTTCTGCAACTTTCAGGTAGAATTTCCATTACTATGTAAGGGATTTGTATCAAGTTAACCAGGATACTGCTTGTTTGCATCACACCATTCTGGCCTTTGAATTCCAAACACTGCTCTATATTAATTTGAAAAGACATTCTATTATATTCCTCCATATTTTTCAGCATTTTCACATGAGAAAATCTGTGTTTTCTTTCAGAAACACAGATAATTAAATTCTTGGACCTTTGCCTTGTTAACAAATTTATCTCCTCATAAAGATCCTGTGCCTTGCTAAGGTTATTCTCTATTTATTTTAACCCTGTTTGTCATGGTGCTTCTGCTTTTGTCTTGATTAGTTGAAAAAACATGAAAATTAAATTCTTATTTTCTACCTTTTTATTTGTTAAAATTTAAATTTTATATATATTGCTTTTTTTAGCCCTGTCCAGAATGATGGTTCTGAGGCTGCAGAATGATTTGCTTTAATAAAAAGAAAAATTAAACCAAACTCCTACATTAAAATATTTTTCCTGCTTGCTTTTTCAGTCATTTTTGATGTTTTTATTACAATTTCCAGACTATTTTGCTGAGGCACTAAGAAATTATTATTGGGAGTTAACCTTTGGGTAGATATACTGAACATGGGAAGGTGATGGTTACAATTCTCACATCACAGAAACTCAGAAATCTAAGTTTTAAACCTTCTGTTGGAAAAATTATTTTTGATGCTTCAGATAGGGATCTTTCTAGCTTTTAGACACTTGGGTAGTGTCTCAGTCCTAGAATTGTGAAAGTTTCTGCAAGCACAGTGTGGCAGTCAGTGCATCAGCACATGTCCTGAGGACAAAATTCTGCCTTAAATTTGATATTTTTAAGGTTCTACTTGTGGGCCCTGCTTGCTACATAAATCTCTAAAATTCTGAGCTTTCGGTAAATGTGTCCTTGGTAACACTTACCTCAAAGCCCTTGCCTTCAGCCAGCGTTTCAGTCCCACATCCCTTCTTCCTATACAGAGGTACCTTTAACCCTAGTACCTTTCAAGACTCCAGTCGCTCCTCATTACCAGAACTGGTGGGGTGGCTCATCGTGCTCCTCCTAGGCAGACTTTTCTCTTTGCTTTATTGCCTGCACTTTAGTAGTGGAATAGGAAGTATTTCAGCTTCCTTGATGGGTATAGGTTGGGTCTTACTGCTTTGGGCTTGAAACTAATTCTTCTGCTTTCCATGAGTGATATGCTTTGTTTAGACAGAGATAACTTGTCCTACTGTACAACAAGTTTCCAATAGGAGCCTTGCCTTATATACCAAACCCTGTTTTACAATATACATTTTCACCTTGCATTTTGACCTTCTTTCGTCCTGTGCTTTGAAGAGTATTTGTCCAATTCCAGTCATATTGTTCAAGGATCCCTGAAGCTTTTTCACACAGTGCCAATGGTGGAGGAATCACAAGCTCATTTCATTCATTCGCTTCCAGTGAAGGTTTTCAATAACCATCACCCTTAAGTCCTTGTGTACCTGGTTGGTACTTACATAGTTCTTATTGGACTTTTCACTGCAGAGTTACTAAGTACAACACTTCACATTCTTAGCGTGCAGGAAAAGCTACTGGTGGCATCTTATTCTTTCAACAGTAGTATCTAGGTATATAATCCATAGTTTTTGCTCTATGAGAAATTCTTCGAAGCTCTTTAAGAGCTTCATTATGATGTGATAAGCAGAGAAATTGGATTGTTCTCAACTTGTCGCACTTATCAGTTTGATACTTTTGTCACCACTGCCGTCTAATTTCTCAATTGTTTCCACAACAAGAATGAATTCTCAAAGATTTTGTCCAAAATATGTTTTCCGAAATGCAGTAAAGCTTTTGCTCCTGCTGTGGAGGTATGAGACTAGGCTGGAAGTTGTGTGTTCTTTCTTCTAGATAGTAGAGAATATAACACAGTAAAGGGAGATCTTAGCAGTTGTTTCTCCTTTTATGCAATGCCTGACATAGATACAGACTCAAACTAGAAGGAAACAGACCAGCTTCAAAAAGGGCTTTTAAGAATCTCAGGGCTTGTTTGGCAAATGCTTTACGTACAAAGCCTGGTTGATCAGCTCCCCACTCCCCATTTTCAGTGGTGGGAGGATTAGTTGGTGTTAACCACTGGATCCTCGCAAAGATGAGCGCCCTGTGTAGGCTTAAGGCTTTGGGAGTGCAGGTTCACATCTGTTTTGCCCAACTTGCGTGAGGCTCTGTAGTTCCCCTGCACAACCTGATAGGAACAATCAAATATACAGACATAGTGCATAACAGCTATATAGTGCACAACATCCGTATTTTTTCTCCAAAATCAGGAACAGCACCTGAGGCTCTCAGAATTCCATTTGGTGGCCCAATTTGCCCACCATACAAGCTTTTGTGTGACTGTCACTGATTTAAAATAATAAATGCAGTATGAAGTACACAGCTATGTTAAAAATGGGTCCAGAAAATGTTGCTTGAAGCATGAATGTATGCATTGCTTAAGCTTTTTAAAGCTTAATAATTTATAATTATATATAATTTTTATCTGTAATGATGGATGCAGTTTTAGTCATTTTGCAGTTGATTTTAAAGTACATGTTCATATTCTTTAATCTCATGTGAGCACTTAAGAAGTGAAAATATTTATCACTTAAGTACTGACAGATAATGTAAGCTCTCTGTTTTGCCTGGCACTGAATTAGTTATGCCTAACACACTATTTCAACTTTTATTCGTAATGTGCACACTAACAACAAATGATCATTAGTTTCTTTAATTCTTCCCACTCACTGCAATGTCTCACAGAATGTCCTCCTTGATATGATCCTTTGGAAGGTTGTGTTCAGTCGAGACAAACAAGGAGAATATCGCCTCACCATACCCCAGCCGCCCCAGGTTGGAGACTAGTATTTTGCTGTCATCATTTGAGTGCATGCAAATTAATTCAGTTTTGTGTCTTTTTACTATCTAAAAGTGTCTTTGTCTTAAAACTGTTTAAACTAGATTTCTGTAATTTGAATATTAAAAGTAATGGCTCTTGGTTTTGTATTCCCTTGTTGACACCTGTATGTTAAAGAACTTAGCTCTATATACGAGACCTGAGAAGCAAACCCAGCATTTGAGACTTTTTTCACCTAATCTAGAGTTAGCAACTTTAATTAGCATTATAGCAGAACATTTGTTTAATAGAACCAGGAATGTGTTGATTTACTTGGAAGCAGAATTGCAGACTCTGGGTCTAATCCAGTCCTTGATCAAATGAACTCAATTTTGGATTTTAGAGCATTGTTTGAGAACAGTATTTTGTAGCGCATACAAAGGGAAGGAAATGGCAACTGAAGATACATTATTACTAATTGCAGTAGTTACGTGAATTTTAGCAGCTTCTCTTCAGGTGACTATGAGTCTGTCTGGTCTGTTTCTCTGGTTTGGTAAATAATAGATAAAGGAAACCTATGCGAAGCCCATGGAAAGTAGGGTTTAAGTCTCTTGCCTTATTACTTCTAGGTGCTTGTATAATCTTTTCTAAGAATTGCAATGCTTTATTTTTTGGTAGAAAATTTTATTAGATATATATTCTCTGCAGTTACATTCATCCTTTTGAGGATATTCAAGAACAAATTGCTTTGTAATGGCTGTGGAGTGGAACTTGTAGTTAAGGCCCATGTTGGGTTCTGTTTCCCTGTATAGAGAAATTCAGAGCATGAATAAGCATGTTTATGTATCCATCAGAATGTCATCCATACAAAACACAGGTGCTTTCTCAGAAATGAGAGGAATCCCATACTTTGAGACTAGGGGCTGGCATTCTCTTTTCCAGCTAGTTAGGTTGCCTGTAATTAGGTCTCTGAAGAGAAACAGCAGGCTTCAGTTCAGTCCTTTGTATCTGCCTGTATATAGGACTTATTTCCTGTCAGGGAATGCAGTTAAGTCTCTCGGGATGGTTAAATTGACACTTGTGGTTGGTTGGATGCTTTCAGCTAAAAAATTTATTGCAAAAAGTTTCATTCAGTTGCTGAGAATCTCTGGGATGGTGGAAGCTTCACTGCTTTTTCTAGAACAAGCTGTTACTCTTCAATAGCAGCAACACTTAATGTTGACATAGCAAAACTGTTGAAACATGCATTAAATTTGGTCTTTTATATTACTGTAATGCTGAATAATGTGTTTCCTATTTTTTTAATATTATTGCCACTGTAGTATAGAGATCACCTTTCAGAAAGCGCAGGTGTTTTTCTAAATCCAGCATGACAGTGACACAGAAAAATAGAAGCTAAAATATTAGACTTTGTTCTAGAGGTTCACTGTATGATGTATATTTAAAAATGCTGCTTTCGGTAATTCAATTTTTATTTATTTATTTATTTTTTACTTCTGCAGGAGGCTGTGGATCACCGGGGAGTTTGTTTCCTTTCTTCACTGTTTGGTTGTAGAGCGAAGACACCAAAAGCCAAGTATATGCATCTAGCTCAGGAACTGCTGGTTGATCCAGAATGGCCACCAAAACCCAGAACAACAACAGAAGCTAAAGTCCCATCTCAAGAAAACGGTTCATATCAAATCATCACTTTAACGTAACAGTGGATCTTGGTGGCATGTGTTGTTAGTAGACTTCAGAAGAATGTAATTTTCAGTCTTTATTTGAAATGACAATATACTAAATGTCAAATTCTGATACAGATACTTCCAACTGTTTTTGTCAGTCTGAATACAGAACTCAGAGCCAGACACCTTATGACTGTACATTTTAAAAATGTAGGTTACCTTAGAACAAAACTGCTCATCTTTTCTTCTACCTTCTATCTTAAATATCATTATTCCCAAATTAGATGTATTTGAAGTTTTAAACTGCAGGACAGTTAAACAGGTTCCCTTTATTTGCCTGGGATATCTTCATCACTGTTCTAACCTGTTTACTAGGGCACATGGTAATGTCAGCTCTATAATATAGTGCTTCATGGTAGTACTAGGGGCACATAATGACCTTTTTATTTGTTTGTTTCCTTGTGGGTTTTTCTTTTTTCTTTTTCACTATTGAAAAGCTTTGTGCCTCAAAATGGTTCTGAACTTTTGGTGAGTGTACCCCTAAATTTGTCCCAACTAGCAAAGAGTGTTTTCAGGTTTAAAAGTTTATTTTTAAAGCTTAGTTCCTTAATCTGCCACAGCAGGAATTGGGAACACTATAAAGGAAATATGCTCAGTCCCCAAGCACAATAGCACATTGTTCTCAAGTCTGTTCTTACCTTTTCAGGGTTAGCTAGAAGAGATGTTAAAGACAGATTCCAGGTAGCGTTAGGCTACACCTCCTTTTTGGAGAAGGAGGGTGAAGAACCTAACATTTCTTCTCCATCTCACTTTTATTATATTTAACTATATAAATCTCCACAGACCTTGCTTTTTCCAACAGAAGGGGTCAGGTTTTATTTTTTAAATCTTAAGATAATTTTACTATATTCCTTGAAGTAGTAAGACCAGAGTTACTGCTTCAAGGAAGGGGTGGGGGAGGTATTTTCACAGTCCCACACTTGGGACTTTGCATGTTAAGAACATATGCATTTCAGTGTCTGCCAATGTCTTAAGCACTACATGTAGCTGTATGAAGCAAAACTAAGAAAACAGATGAGCTAAAATCTTGTCTTGCTGTAGAACTAGACTTATCTGGATTTTTTTTTTTTTTTTTAACTTGCATCACCAGTAATACTGCTTATACTTGGGTCGGCAATGCACGATGTAGCCGTTAGGTGGTGTCAAAGAAAACCTAAGACCTCTAAAAATATATATATATAGATGTAAAAGATGTAGGGACAGCCATTGACTTGTCAAGCAGGGCTTAAAGAAAAGGGTGCTTTGGGGTTTTTGTTTGATTTTTTTTTTTTTTTTAGGGGGTGGGGAAATGGGGGTAGGGAGGATGGAAGGCTTGTCCTTGAGAAAGAACCTCAAGCTATTTATCTTCAGACCAACTTGCTGCACTTCAGAACAACTTTGCTGGGTCTTTGGGAAGGTAGCAAAAATGTTGGCTTTTGATTTGCCTTTTTTAGCCAGGTGAGACTGACTGGTTCAGATGCTGCTGGGCTGAGGAGAGTGTCCAGGACCTAGAGCGGCCCTTCAGAGGGAACTCAGCTAAGGCCTGGAGGGAGGGCCCCAAGCTGGCTGGGGTGTTTGACGTGCATCTGTGTATTCAGATGACAGAATTTGAAATGATGGGGTCTTTTGTTTGCTTTTCAAATTCCTGCAAAGCCTGTTTGGTTCCAAAATTGTTTTTGTAAGTGGAACTTTTCCAGGTCAGGCCTAATTTCCTTGTGCTTTTTTGTAAGGCAGTCTGTGACAGTCTCCCCCACTGCTCATTTTGACTTTTTTTTTTTGTAGGATTGAACATACTGTGCCAATAGTGAATTCAAAAGTGGTGCTAAATGGTTTGGAAGATGTTTTTCTAGAACTTGAGGGTTAGCAGATAATAACGCTCGCTGCTCAGAAATAGTATGCTTATGGCATACTGTCCTCAGTCAGCTTCCTCCAGCTGTCAGCTTTTTTCCTGCTATGTTTTATATATACATATATTTTTGAGGGGCAATGGGGAAGGAAGTGGAGCAGGGAAGGAGCAGAGTTGTTCTATTAGCCATTCAGCAGCGCAGTGTAAAAGTCTAACCTGCCTTCTTTTGGTCGTGGACACCAGATAACTCTGGTAACTTGCAAAGGGGCAAAAATTGTGATCTAGGATGAACTTGCTAATCATGAACTTGAGTCAGTTGGCTGACTTCTGCCAATGTTGATTTCATACAACCTTTGTAGCATGAAATAACTGATGAAGAATAATTCTTAGATAAGTAAGTACTATTCCAAAATCTAAAGAAAAATTATATTGAACAATGTTGCAAAGCTATGCATCTTGGACCTAGGAGCTGTGACGTATTCTTAAACAAATAAGCCTGTTTTGTTTTATCGATTGTTTTAGCTTGGTGGTTCCATCAGAAGTGAACTGATCACGTTTTTCTCTTATGTGCTTTTGCTTAGTGCTTTCTCCAAGCTGCTAATTTCTCTCAGCTTGTTTGGGTTCTGAAGCTAGTCTTTTAATTGTATTAGGGTATTAGACTCCTCTAGAAAGTGAGGAGGAAACTACTTATTATGGTGGGCTTTTCTTCAGAGAACATTTAATAGATTTTTTTGTATTAAAACTGAAACAGCCCAGTGTCTCAATTTGTTGAAATTGATAATTAATAGGGCTAATGATTAACTAGGGTCATGAGTGTATTAGGCTTGGAAACTTTGCCACCGTATTTTTCCAGTGGGATTTAGTTTCCTCAGGATATGCATTCAGAATTACTAAATGCTTCTGAAGTTGCATGCAAGAACACTGACCTATTTGCTTTCAACATACAGTTAAGATCAATAAGTCAATCTTTCTGAGAGTATTTCTTTTGTTCAGCCACAAAATAGGCATTTTCATCTCCTGCAGTTATTGGGAATTATGCCTTTCTATCCAAGAGCCAGGTTTGGTCACCTATAATTTTTCTAATTTTGAGCAATTTAGCTGTTCAGGCTTTCAGAAATACTGCAAACTAGATCTGGCTTTCAGAAATACTGCAAACTAGATCTGATTTAGCCTACTCAGTTTGTGCTTTGAAGTTCAGTTGAAATTCAGTTTATAGTGGAAAAATCTGTTTAATGTTTATCTTGGAAGTCTAAATTCAGGTGAACAGACCAATTTAGTGAGTTCCACTAGATACTTGGTAGACATTTTCTTCCTGCTGTATATTTTGGCCTTACATTGAGAAGTTTGATTTATTATTAAATTATTTGTGTATGCAGACTTAATCTGTATGTATTTTACTTTGGTGTATTAGGATTTGTAAATAATACTGATTTTTAAATATTATTTATGCACATACTTAAAGGACTGGTCTACCCAGAAAAAACAATTGCTAAATAATAAATGTTACTTTTTAAAAATAAAGTGCGAGATCCTTAAATTGTATATCCCTCAGGGTTATTTTAAAAGTGTTTTTCCCCTTCAGATTTAATTAGCAGTAACTCTAGTTTCAAGTGCTATAAAACTAAATCTACTAAAAAAAAAAAAAAAAAAAGGTTATGAATTAATGCTTGAGCAGAAATGACCGAAACATTCACAAACTGTCCATATTCATTGTAAATTTAATTTGGAAACTTCTGCTGTTGCACTTTAAAGGGAAAAAAAGAAAAAAAAAAAGTTGGGTTTTTGATTATATTTATTTTTCTTTATGAAGGTTGTGCTGAACAGTCATCCCAAATTGGGTAAATGTTTCTGTACTGTACATGTATACACAGTATAAAACTAAGCAGATGTGGAGTCCTTTTTTATGCTGCAAGTTCTTAATGCCTATGTTGGTCATCACAAACTGCAAGAGTTAAAGTTCTGTAGGATTTTTCCCATGAAATTCTGGATTGTAAACTTAGGTTTTTGTATGTTTAAGGGAAAGCTGTGGGGTTTTGACAATTTTTAGAGTCTTGAATATGTTGATTTTATACAGTAAAGCTTCAGGTTTTTACAGCTATTTTCAACAAAACTGCAACTTGTTTGATAATTATGTGAACCAGGAACTACTCACGTTCTTGTGAATTCCTCAATCCTCACAGATAAAAAGGCATTACAGTGCTTTCTAGAAGCTCAGCTTCCTTTTTATTTTTAAACCCAAAATGACAATACATCTTTGTATTTAAAACGTGCATTGCTGCTCTAGAATGGTACCCTGTTGTCAAAAGGCATACGTAAATAACTGTACAATAGAATTGTAAATAGTCTTGTAAATCATTTTTGTGACTGAAGCTCTTTGAAATAAAATTAAAATGAACAGATTCTATTTTAATTCTTTTAATTAGTTTCATGAAATTATTTTTAATCACTGTGCATACAATTCAATCTGATCCAAAGTGTTGAAGGATATAAACTTCTCTGATATCACAGGTGTCTTGTTCAGTTCCTGGTTTTGAAGGTGGAGGACGGTGAATGCGGTGGGTGTTTGAAATGCGGATATGGCACTGCTGTTCTGGAATAGAGTAACAGTGACCTACTTTCACCTGGTGGTTAATGAAAGCCTTTTTAAATCAACACCTTTTACCTAGAATAGAGATTTTTTTCAGTTTTGTTCTTTTTGTTATTCCTGTTTTCTGATACTTGGGAAGCAGTCTTGAAGTGACTCTCCTGTGGGAATGTCTCTGGTTGTGAGTGGTGTTATTGTCACAGTCATTTTAAGAAAAATCACACACAAATAAAGACAGCCTTTTCCTCTTGTAGCTCAGCCTCCTTTAATTTTTTTTTTTTTTTTTTTGGTAGAGAACATTGTTTTGAACTTGAAGACAACATGTTTGAAATGTCTGGTAAACAAACAACTTCATTACAGAAACATGGAGTCTTGCAACTCAAAGCTAATGTATGGATAAAGCCTGTTTTTTTGTCTTCAGGATCTTCCGGACTTCAGGTCTTGTTTGTCTGTGGCTACAGAAGACTTAAGAGGAAAAACAGGAAGCCAAATGTCAGGGGTGGATTACTTAGACAAGAAGTAGAAAACAGGTCACTAAATGAAGTTTCTTTGACAGGACAGGTTAGAGCGGCCTTGAGAAGGTACATACCACTAGAGAAACAGATGTGTCCCTTCCTACAAAACCTAATGCCTCTCTGCTGTATATAACTAGCTGAATGTCTAACAGGAAACTTGAAACCTTTTTCTAATCCTAATTTGGGCTGGAAGACCTAAGTCTCTGGCTCTAGGCAACCAGATTCGCATCAGACTGGTTGGTGCAGCTACTCCAGTGCCCTGCCAGAATTCTGGCTACGAGTGTCTTTGGTACCATCACATGTGTGACTTGTTTTCCTCCTGTCTTGTGAGTGGTTTCAAATTTGATAGCGCTGATAATCTGCACGGTGGAACTTATGGAAACCAGTTGCTTCTGCAACTAAAAAGTAGGCAAAATCTTAACCCATTCTTTGGCCTTTGAAAATAGTTACGTAAATGAGTAAAGTCTTATCTAGAGGATGTGTGTTGCAGTTTTTCTTCCCATTTAAAGTGCAGAATCATGGTGAAGCCTGATTGCCCACTGTGTTCCCATTGAGTTCCTCTAAAAAAGCAGATAAGCTTCTAAGGTGTCAGTTTGCATAGTATGAAAGAAGAGGGGTGGAAAGGGAGATAAATGCTTGTCACTGCCTGCTTGTGGGCTAGCCCAGATCTGGTACTGGACTTGCTGCTGCTACTGGGATGCCTGAAGCAGCCAAGGTTGGGAACTCCTGAGCTACACAGGAATAGCTCATGTTTTCTTGGTTTGTGATACTTTCGTTGCCTGTGAATTTCTAGATTTTCTGATGGATTCTTGTCTAATATTGAAAAGCCCTTGGGGAATGTGAGTTTCAAGGTGGTGTTTGTTATTGACTTATTGTCTCATTTAAATAATTTGAAGCCCTATTTTGGATTTCAGCAGCCCAGCAAGAGCTTACTCAGGAACATCTGTGTTGCCAGGTGTTAGTGCTAGTCCTCTGCCTAGGAAGCGATGCAGATTTTACTGGCTTTCATTTCTCTCAACCTAACCTAGAATATTATTTATCTGTTTGGTGGGGCCAGGGGGGAGGAAGCAGCTCGTCTGGTTTTATTTGTTTAATGTAATTCTGGCTTCTGCTGTCACTGGCAGGCAGCTGTTTGTCTGTGGTGACGTGCTCTTGTCAGCAGTTCGGGTGTTTGAAAAATTCAGCTGTCCTACCTGAGCCTGGCTGAGTCCTTTTTCTAAATGATTGGTTTTGTACCTGTTTCTCATGTTGGTTAGAAGAATTCCATCCCTGCTTCTGGAAAGAGGCTGTTGGAATGAAGTCTTCCATTTCTGACAGCGTTCTCAGGACTGAAGGCTGAAAGAGGCAGTTTTAGCTGTTCGAGTGTTCCGCGGTCCCGGCGGCTGCTGCTCGTCAGCCAGTTCCTTGGCTTTCGGGGTCCTGGTTTCCAATGTGCTTTATGATTTCACTAAGGATGAATTCCTAAACTGTGGAAAGATTTGTTTGACATAGTCTTAAGTGTTGGCCTTATAGCTGCAATAGTTTAATAGTTGCTTTTCTGTTCCTTTTGCTTTGGAATATAGGCAACTTTTGGATTGAGTGCTATACTTGTTGCAGATCTGAGGACCTAGTGTCCTTATTGGTACAGCTTTCTAGCTAACTCAACATTTAATTCCTCTCATTTAATTTCATAGTATTTTTAATATCTCTGACAATTTAGTATTTTGTTAAGCTGCTGAAATGAGGCATTACTTGTTATCAGAGCCTCACTACTGTCCTTTGCTGAAATAGCTCGTCTGCTATTTTGGGCTACATCAGAAATAGACAGTCTCTTCTTGTGAGTTCCTGAGCTGTTCCAAGAAGTGATCGCTTGCAATTGCTGAGCAATGGTCTAACAGGACTGGTCTGGTCTGTATGTGGCCACTTAAAACATTACAGGAGTTGTAGGAAACTTTCTTCTACCTCGTTATAGATTTTTACCTGTTACTACTTTTATCCCTTACCAGTTAAGCTTTTTTTATCCATGCTGTAGGTTCTGTCAAAGCAATAAGAACAAAGCTCTGTATATTTAAACTTCTAAGCTTTAGATAAGCCATAATAAAAAAAAAAGTGATGTAATGTTTTTGTTTTCAAACAAATACAATACTTTGACTATTTTGTAGTCGATTTGTGACACTTGTACATGCTTCTGTTTTAGTTGACTCGTACAAATACTCGTACAATACATAGCACATAGTGCTAGAATAAGAGCTTTGTCTGCACTTCTCAGTGTAAGCTGAAAACCTGAGCAGTGCTTCCATTCAGTAGTAAGATTTTGAAATTTGCTTTCAAGACAGATAACTGCGGTATATTTACAGCTTGAATTCAATTGAAAATTGAGGCACAATTTTGATGCTTCTAAGTTATTAAATACCTGTAATCAAACCCTGACTCTCTTTATCTCTTGTAACAGCTACTATTTCTGGTATGTCCACAAGGATGTTGGTGTTTTTGTCAGTGGTGATCAAGCTTTTCCTCCAGCTGGATGCATCTGCTTGTCCTGAGAAATGCGACTGCTCTCTGAAGGACGGAATTCGTTGCTCTGGTCCCCATATAAAAGACCTGGAATCATTAAATCTGCCTTGCAACATGACAGAAATTCACATAACGAACACTCATGTAACATCCTTGCAGGATACTTTTTCCAGGATGCTGCAGCTACAGAATCTCATCTTAACTTCCAACAACATATCTGTGATTTCACCAACGGCTTTTAAAGGCTTGCATCGGCTAAGAGCCCTCAAGCTGCTGGATAACACGCTGGCTGAGCTTCCCGAAGAAGTGTTCAGTGACATGGAATCCCTCCAGCAATTGATCATTGAAAATAACAGGTTGAAACGTATAGAAGAGAATCTCTTTGACAAACTGGTCAGTTTGCAGGAGCTTTTTTTGAACAAAAACCAGCTAACAGCGCTTCCTGGAGGTGCACTGAAGAAGCTTGCCAGGCTCGAAGTGCTGAACTTGTCGAGGAACAACTTGGCAGCGCTGCCTAGCGCTCTGTTCAGTGCATTGACCAGACTTCAGAGGCTGATGCTGTATTTTAACCAGCTCTCCTCAATAGAGTCTGGTCTGTTCGATAGCTTGAAGGAGCTGCTGGAACTTTTCCTGCATTCAAACAACATCCAGTCCATCGCTCCCAGTGCATTTCACTGTCTTGGTAAACTGCGAGTTCTCACGCTCTCCAGAAACAAGCTTGAGCTTTTGCCTTCTGGCCTTTTCCTGCACTTACCTAACCTGTCTAAACTGACCTTGTACAGGAATCCCCTGAAGTCACTTCCAGAAGTATTGTTTGGAGAAATGAGGAATCTTGGTAGCCTGTGGCTGTATCACACACAGCTCTCAACTCTACCAGATTTTGTGTTCAGTAACTTGACAAATTTAGAGCTTCTTGTGCTGAGTTTCAACCCAGAACTTAGTGTTCTTCCTAAGAATGTGTTCAGTGGCCTGATCGAACTGCAGGGCCTATCTCTGCATACAACTAATATTTCCAGTCTGCCAGAGGGCATCTTCCTGGACCTTCAGAAGCTGCAGAATGTTTCCATTTTTGATTCGAGGCTTGAGTTTCTTCCTAGTAACCTCTTTCATAATCTCAAGCACCTTCAAAAAGTTTACCTCAATAGTACTAAGCTGCAGTCTCTTCCTGGAGATATTTTTACAGCTTTACCTGAACTGCAAGAAGTCTTCCTTGACAACAACCCTTGGAAATGTGATTGCCAAATTCTTGGCTTCCAGGAATGGCTTCGAAAGAGCACTGATATAGTAAGAAAAGCCCAATCTCTGATGTGTGACAGCCCACTAGCACTGAAGAATATTTCCCTTATGGCTCTACAAGGTCATCACATGAATTGCCTGCCAACCTCAGCTACTATATACCAGACACTTGGGAGCTCAGCTCATCCCCAAGTTTCAACTTCTCTGGTGACAGAGCAGCCGAAATCAACTTCGGTGGCCACTATAACAGCAGTGACCAGCACAGATGCTAAAGCACCCACATCGATGCCTCTTGCAACGCTAGGTTTCACTTATTCACACGTTCCAGGTGTTGGACAGTCTCATTCTTCAGATGTTCCAGCCCAAACCTCTCTGAGAATCTTTGTAGAAACCAACAGCATAAGAGGAACAGATTTAAGTCCTGAAGCAGATTTAGGTGCTTCTGCCTGGTGGGAGGATCTGCCAGCCCGCACGAGCGCAGAGCCCCGCTTTAATACCATGGTTGGACAGTCTCATTCCTCAGGTGTTCCAGCCCAAACTTCTCCAAGCACCAAAGTAGAAACCAGCAGTGTAAGAAAAACAGATTTGACAACTGGAATAGATTTAACTACTCCTGCCTGGTGGGAGGAGTTGCCAGCCCGCATGAGTGCTGAGCCACGTTTTAATACTATAGTTCCCTATTGTCAATTCTTTTTGTGTCTTCATAGCTTGATTTTAGCAGTCCAGATTGTAACTGTTGTGATCACTCTGTATATGATGTGTAAAACTAGGCAATTCTTACACTCCAGGGAGATTCCTGCTCAGCCTGTTGTTCTGATAAAAATTATTAAGAAACTATAGAATACCAGCCAAGAAGGGGATTAGAAACATTGTTTTGGATGCAGTTCTTACATTTAGGCGGTTCCTGCTTGATTCAGATATGGTTTACAAATTTTACATAACAAAAACCATAAATGCCTTGTCTTTGCAGCGTGTTGAAAATGCATTTTTATGTTGCTTACAGTGTTGGCCAAAAGTGATTGGAATCACTATGTGTTGTTGCAATGCATAGTGAGAGGGAGAGCTGGGAGGAAATGTGTTATCTATCCACACAGCTGAGACCTGCGGCTCGGCGCAGTTGTGTTCCTGGTGACGCCGTGTCGAAGCGCTGCTTGCTGCTGTGCTCACCTGCTGAAAGAGAGAGCACCCCTGAGCGAGCTGTGTGCTCTCCTGGCTCTGTGGTTGGAACTAAAACAGCAGCCGAGGAGGGAAGCAGATGCAGAGAACCCTGATGGGCTTTAACTGATGTTTAAAGATTGCCTATAGTGCCCCACATGCTTTCCGGGGCATGGGAGGAGGAAGGTGGTATTAATTTTCAAAGGCAGGGGGAAAAAAGAAAAAGCTGTTTAAAGCTAGCAGCAACTTCCTCTAGCTTTCCCAGGGAAAGCTAGATAAGATGCTGAGGTGGAAACTGTAATCTTCAGAGATCCTCCCTGGATGGCTTTGAAATGGCATTTTACAAGGTCAAATAAACTGCATTTACTGCAAATTTGTAGTAATAATTGTATTTCCCTGTTTGCTGCTCTAGGCAACGAGAATAAATTTCTGACTGCTTTGCCCCACAGTACTCTGCTGCCAGACTCAAATTTCTTTTCTAGCCTATAGGAAGAGGCAGTCTGCATCTGCTATGTCGAATGATCACTGACTTGTTAAACTTTGGTAATACTTGCAAGCAAGTCTGGTAAAAGTAATCTGTAGAGCAGAATTGTGGTTAAAGCTTGTGAGAACTAAACTGGGACTAGGTTAATAAGCAAGCGCCAGAATATCTATTCTATTTAAATGAGAAAAAGCATGAAGCTTTATTGGCATTTTTTTTCCTGAGTTGTTGCATGCAAGCACTTAAAAGTAGGTGACTGATATAAATTTATGTTCATACTTGGACAAATGCAATGACCATATGGCGTTCTACAAACTCCAGTTTTGGTCATATCAACACAAATGTCTGCTTACAGCAGGCAGGAAATGAGAGTAATCTGGATGTACTGGACGTGTGCAGAAAATTGTTCTACACACTCTGTGCTGGTTATTCTTGCCTATTTTGGTACTGGAGAACTGCATTTGCAGCCAAAGGGTCAGATTTTTTTTTTATTTTATTTTACGAAAAGCAGCAGTTCCCTCTGTGTGACTGCCCTAGGGGAGATGCCGGGTGCCGCTGGAGAGCGGAGCAGAGCCGCCCGCTCCACGGCGCCCCGCGCTGCCCCGGCCCTGCAGCCGCCCCGCGCCCTCCGCGCTCCCCCGGCTCCTCCGCTCGCTGGGCTCTGGTGCGTGGGGGCTCTGGCACGCGCTGTGTGCGCAGGCAAGTGCCGAGAGGAGGATGATTTGTCTTTACAGGCTGTCATGGGGCTTTCCCGCTCCCAGGCCAGACAGGGGAAGTGAAGTCAGCAGGGAACAAAAGGGCTGGAGTAATAAGGGCTCAGGGGTGTTTTAGTAAAGCTTCCGTTCTCCCCTGTGACTGGGATGTCATGTTTTGTGTTGCCTCTGACTCACTGAGTTTTGCCCAGTATAGCTCAGCCCTTATTGGAAAACTCTGGCTTGGGAAATCCAGGAATATTCTTGCATCCCTTCTCCACTTGGCCTGGAGCAGGGACTCTCTTCCCAGTCAGCCTGGCAGCTCCTGGCAGGACAGGAGGCAGCAGCGAATGTGGCTCCAGTAAAGCCCGGTCGCATCTTGGATTCTCGCTCCAAGGGGAGCGTTACCCCGCTCATCAGGTTTGCAAGGACAGAGGTGCAGCCCTGAGGGCTGAGCCTTGCTGGCTTTTCCAGGCTGTGGTTTTCCTGCAGCCGGCTCCCCTCTGTTGCCTTTGGGGGTTCTCCCTGGGCCCTGCAGCCCAGGCCTCTATTTGCTGCTCTGTCCATCCTTGGCCACTGGGTCACTTAGGGGTTACCTGCAAGCTGGGAAAGTTTGGAGATGCCCAGGCTTCAGCCTGTGGAGAAGGCAATGCGGCTGGGCTTCTCCCGGGCTGGGAAAGGGTGGATGCAAAGCATATCTGTGCTCTCTCTCAGGATATCAGCTCCACACCCTTGGCTGCTTCAAGACCTCTTGGAGCTGAGGGAGCTCTGACCTGTTGTGCTGAGGCAGCAGGACTTCACCGCGTGCTTGTAGCACGATGTCATTGCAGGTGCTGGTCTCCTCGCTTGTCAGTACTGAGTGCACTAAGGTCCTTCCCAACGGCCCAGAGAACGCAGCAGCAGTGAAGGGATTAACTCCTGCCTTTGCTCTCCCCGCTGTGGCAGCAGTTCTGAGGCTCTTCTCCTGACTGCTGTAGCACAAGGTCGTGCTCCCTACCAGCCAGCAGCACAAATGTTCTCTCGTTGTCTCCTGGTATCTGCTCTTCCCATCTCGCATTGCTGTGAGGAATCAGTAGCTGTTTGAGGGCCTTGGCCTTTGGTCACGGCTTAGAAGTGAGCAAGCTCATTTGTCCTTCTCCTCAATGCAGCTTCTCTGGCAGTAGCAATACAGGCCACTTGAGGTGCGGGCTGGTACCTTCGTGTGTCCTGGAGTGGTTGTACTGCAGCCAGACCTGCTTTGGCTTCTCCCATTTAGCCCTCCAGCACATAACAGTAAGGTAGCGTGTCGGTCTCGGTTCCTGCTCCTGCCTGCCCCAGTGGCGAAGAGAAGTGGTGGTTCTTGCCCCTGACGTTGTGCTCGCCTTGTCATCTGAGAAGACACCCAGCAGCAGCTCCATGGTTCAGGAGCGTGTGCGGAAGCTGCCAGCGAGGCAGGAGCTCTGAAGCTCCCTGATTGATGTTACTGAGCATTGGCCATGCCACTTCTCCAGCTCTTGGACCAGAACATCTCGCCTCGGGAAGCTGATTCAGCAGCAGGGATATCGGAACATGGTATTTCCTAAGGATTACTGAATAGCTGGGGCTGAGATGCTGCCAAAGGCACATATCCAGGGGCCAGGGCTGTTGTGTATAAGCTGAACTTGATGCTCAAGATGCCTGGAGCTTCTGCTTTTCCCTTCCTCCACCCTCTAGGGAAGAGGCAAGGTGGGGAGGGGAGCTAGGCCTCCCTTTTTGTAGCTGAAGGATGGGTTCACGTCCGCTTCCCTCTCTGGTTTTCACAAGCAGCTGAGCTTTTGCAAAGCCTCATGCCAGGGCTGGGCTACATGAGAGCTGTGAGCTGCTGCAGTCCTTGTAATGCCCTCTTATGGGGAGGGAGAAAGGGGGGCTGCTGCTCCAGTTGTCCTCTGAACTATCTCGTACCCAGAGCTGCTCTGTCTTGGGCAGTCTTGACTGTCGTGTTTCTCTGCTGGGCCAGATCTCCAGCTGTGCCTTTGTTTCTCTCTAGATGAAAACAGTCCAGGACAAGGAGCCAGGGACAGCTGGCAGCAGCTCAGCACTTGGTCCCATTTTGCTGTGTGGCCTCCTGCCTCCTCCCTGGCTGATGGCGAGAAGTGGGGTATGTTCTTACACAGGAGTTGAGTGCTGTGGGCTTGGGGTGCTCCTTGACCCCTTGTGCTTGTCACAGGAATGAGTATACTCTGATGGTGACGTTTTACAAGCCCTGCCTGGGAGAGGGGAAAGAAGCTGATCCAGAACAGCTTGGCAGCCCTCAGCCATGCAGCAACCATCCTCCCTGCACATGCACCAGAACCCCTGCCCTCACCTTCTGCTTCAGCCTGTTCTCCTCTTCCTCCCCCCTCGCAGCAGCCGTGCCACCATCGGACGAGTTCTTTCCGCTTTGGATTATCCCTCTAAGAGGACTTGGCCGGAAGTCCCGCATTCCTTCCATGCGAGCGCTGCCCTGGGCGCTCGCCAAGGCCCGGCCTTGCTGCCGCTATCGCGTGGGGCTCGGCGCCAGGCCTGCCGGGCCCTGCTTGCCGTGTGAGCAGCAGGGCCCTGCTGGGGTTAGTGTTCCTGAGGGCTGTTTAGGCAGGGCTTGCTTGTATCTCTCATTCTGATGGATCTCTCATTTGGATGCAGAAGGGGCTGCTGAAGTGTTAGTTTGAGTGCTGGTTGCAGCAGGGCTCTGCTTCAACCCTCCTCTCTGTCTGCCTGGGACCAAGGATGCTTCTCTCCCAAAGCTCCTGGCTCCTGTTTGCCGGAACAGTTTTGGTGAATTCCCATTTTTTGCTACGTGACCTGCGGAGAGGGTGCCCAGCTCTGGTGTGGATTCCTAAAAAAGGTTAGGAGTGAGTGTGCATTTGTGGAAGGGGCAGCGGGTGCTTCTCTAACAGGGAGGCAGATGTACGGGGATGGAGGTGGATGAAGGTGTCTGCACCAGTTTTCAGGAGATCCCTCATGCATCTGTTATTTCACCACTCAACACTCCTGTGAGTTTTACTTGTCCCCTACCACAGCACAGCTCAAGCAAGGAGCTGTTCTGCAGGACTCCAGCTATGGGCTGGAGCACCGAAAGGGACCCTCTCCTCTGTCCCTGGCTTGCAGCCCAGCACCAAGTCCCCCTCCTCCATCTGGAGCAGAGCACGGCTTGGCCTGGTGCCTCAGGCCAGCTGCTCTCTGCAAGCACTTGGTGGGAGGTAAGGGATGTTCTCCTGACAGGCAATTTGCGAGAGTGCAAAATAGCTGAGGTGTCCCAGCCCTGCACTGCAGAGAGCCCTGGGGCCTGCAATGGAAATGGCCTCCCCAGGCTCCTCACCCTGGCCCTCCAGGGTTGTGAATCCAGGTTGGGAGCTGGAGGGGTGCTGGAGAGCAGAGAAAAACAGCCAAATTGATTTTCCTCCAGTCCCTATGCCCCACATTTCCCCCGGGACCAAGAGCAGCCAGGAAAGGTGGGTTTGTCCCTGCTGCTGCACAAGTGCTGGGGCAGGAGGATCTCCTGCTGACGTCCAGCTTCCACCTGATGTGCCCTACTCCACATGTGGCCAACCTCAGTGCAGGCTGCTCTGTCCTGCTTTCAGGGGGCTGCCTGGGCCAGGGCTTGCCCAAACTCCTGCTCTCTGTTCAACTCCAGGTAGGCAGGTAGGAAACTGCATGTGGAGTTTGGAGCAGGGTGAGAAACTTGCTTGAGTCCACAGGCAGGAGCCCTTGGAGCGCATCACAGTTCCCCTTTGCTGGCCTGGCCTGACTGCCTTTGTGTTCCTCAGGGCGAGGGGAGTGAGGTGCCCATGGCACGTGCCCTGAGCTGCCCTTGGGGGAGCGAGGGGAAGCCTGCTGTGTATGGGACAAGCTATAGGCAGCCCCTTTCCCCTCTGCGGGTGTGCACTGCCCGTAGTGAGCAGCAGCAAGCGCTTGGGGCCGTGGAGGCTGTTGTGGTCGCAACAGTGGGGCACAGTGGCAGGGTCACCGCTCGCCAGCCTGGCCTCGGGGTTGGCAGACGCGGCTGCTGCCCCCATGCAGCAGCAGCAGCGCCCGGTGGGTGAGTGCTCGGCTGCTTGGCAGATGAGTAATGCTGTCTTCGGGCCAAGCCCACAAGCTGCTAATTTTAGCGATTACTTGGATTTTTCCAAACAGTCGCGAGTCTCTTAGTGAATCAGAGCATCCCTGCTTGGCTGTGCTTCAGCCTCGGCCATGTGAATGTGCTGGAAACCTGCCAGCACGGGCGGATGTGGGGACTGTCCTCCTGCCTGCAGCAGGACAGACCTCCCCAGAGAGGGGATGCTCCAGTGCTGGGGCTCAAAGGGAGGATATCGGGTGCTGTCAGGGCATGTCATCATGCCCAAGGTGAGGTCTGGGGTGAGTCCTATGTGATCTAAGTGAATGGTCCCTAGTCATGCTGAAATACCGCTGCTGTGAGCAAGGGCTGTGGGAGGAGACGGGCCTGGGACCTTGCAGAGCAGTGGGGTTTCAGTGTGAACGCAGTACGAATGAGCAGCAAGGCTTGTGCAACAGGTCACAGGATAGACCCAGGTGGGGTTGGGATGGTCAATTGCGTTAAAACCACGTGGTGGGTGAGCGCAGGCAAGGGCTGCCTGCTCCCCCAGGAGAGCAAGGCCCTGTGTGGGGCAGGTTCAGAGCCCCGGGGGTGAAGTTAGCTGGGCACTGCTTGAACTGCAGCTTCTGTCGCCACGTGTGGAGCAGCTGCAGGGGCCCCCGGGGCTCCAGGGCACGGATGCCTGCTCTGCCTGGAGTTGCCATGGCCGGGAAGTGTCTACTGTGGGAAGTGTCACCTCCTCCCGCTTTCTCGTCCACAGATGTGCTCAGCCACAGCCCAGAAAGAAGCTGCTGAGCCCTTCATGCTCCAAGTGGCTTTGCAGCAGCCAGAGGCTCTGCTTTTAGTGCAAGCTGGGATGTCCCCAGCCCTCCCTGTGGCCCCTGCGAGGAGGCTGGTTACCCTGGCAGGACAAACCCATTTTGATGTGTCTGTCCTGTTGCTGCTGCACCTCGTGCTGTCCCTGTGGCCTGGCAGACGCCTCGGCTCGGCGGCCAGCGTGGCAGGGCTGGCTGCATGGGGACAGGCGGCTGCCACCAGAGGTTTTGCTGCTGGCCCTGTGTCACAGGGCACTGAGCTGTGTCCTACTGGGGACCATGAAGACACCAGAGTCCAGTAGGTCCCTGCCCTTAGGCTTAGTCACTGCCCCCTAATTGTAGGGGCTCCAGAGGGTTCATCTCCACTCCAGTCAGCTCAGCTGGATCCGGGGAATCTTCCCCATGGTCACTGCTGTCCCCTGACGCTTGGCTGCAGCGCAAGGCACACGTATCTGCATCCAGCATCGTGCGAGCTCGCCGTTGCACAGAGCAACTTCCCTCAGAAAGCGCTTATCTCATCCCAACCCAGATCCACATGTGCTGAGCAGGGCCCATGTGCTGATGCTTCCTCCTACCTGGCTGACCCTGTGCTCATCTCTGCCATGTGCAGCCCGGGGGCTGTCCAAGGTGCCTTCCTCACCCATAACCCTTCTTGCCCAGACCCTGGGCCAGACGAGAAGGGAATGCAGGAGCTACAGGGAGAAGGTGGAAAGTTCCATGTCTTCCTGAGCCCCTAGGGCTTGACCCACTCCCTGTCTGCCAGTGCCCATCCGCGATCCACTGAGCTGTGAGTGAGCAGCTGCCAGCGGGGAGCAACCAGGCAGGGCCTCATTTTCCTGTTTTCTCAGCTTTTAGGGGTGCTGGGAGGCAGTTTCACCTGGCACGAGCTCCTGGGCAGGGCTCCTTGGCTGCTCCATCGGTGTGGATCCAGGTGCCAGGTAAGGGAGGGATCGGTGGTTCCCCTTCGGCAAGGGCGCGGAGACTCATCCCTTGTGCCTCCGGTTCAGCTGCCAAGCGCCGTGGTGTGAGTCAGAGCAGCGCTGAGCTGGGCTGCTCCCTGCGCTGCTGTCCCGCTTTATTCCTAGGGGCTGTCCTGCAAACTGACCGGTCTTTTCCAAGCAGAGGCCTGATCCAGTTACAGAGGTGCAGGTGAAGGCAGCAGGGTGTTTGGGAAGGCCGTTACCTGAGGCTCCCCTAACGCCGCAGGTATTTAGAAAGGGAGCAGGTACAACGAATAGCCCACGCGGTCCCAGTGCTCTGGGCCCCGGGGCGGTGGGGTTTGGTGTTCCTCGGGCCAGGCTGCATGGACCCCACAGCGCCTGGGTGCCTGCAGCGGCACGGGCTGCTCCCCGCCAGCCACTGCCCTGCTCCCGGTCTGCTCCGCTTGGAAGAAGCTGAGTCCGACATTCCTGCGCCGGCTGTGCTCCGGGTGGTGGTTTTTGAGAAGCGCTGGCTTTTCACTTCTGCGGTGCCTTGCTGGAAAGCTGTGCGCTTTGGGAATGAGTCACCGTGGCCGGAGCCCGGCGCGCCGCTCGCGGCGGGCACGCAGAGCCGGCAGATAAGCGTGCGATAAGGCTGTGCGGACCCCGTGCCCTGCGCCGGGGCCGGGGGAGCCTGGCGGCTCCCAGGCCCGTGCCTGACCCCAGCTGCACCACCCTCAGGGCAGCAGAGAGTTTATTTTGGGAACAGCAGCTTGGGAAAGTCTCTCACGCAAGGGGATGGATGGATGGATGGCGTTTTCCAAACATCCCTTCTCTGGGCCCAAAGCGCAGGCGTTGCTGTGGGAGCGGGCGGGCAAGCTGGGTGGCTCCAGCCCAGGGGCTCCTTGCAGTCCCCCGAATCCCATGGCCCTGCGCTCACGTGGGCGGTAGCCGTAGTCCCACGCAGGGCAGCTGCCACCCACGACATGTGCAGCCAAGTCAGTGCTCAGCTCTTGCTGCACACTCCATTCCCACGATCCCTGCTGCCCTTCTCTGGGTCCCGCCGAAAGCTCCCGCCTCGGTCCCCATAACTTTCTCCTGCGTGTTTATACCAGTCCTCTACCATGGGATCCCCGTCCCCTGCGCCCTGGCGTGTCTCTCTGCGGGATGGACCCAAACCTGCTGAGCATCTCTGTGAGTCCCTCACCCCACGCTCTGCTCCTTGCGCTGCCCTGCCCCAGGGCCCTGCTCTTGAGGCGCTGGGGTACCATGCTGTGCCATGCCAAGGAGCATGCACGGAGCCAGCAGCGTGCTCTTCCTGTCTCAGCAGCTCGTTATCGCTGATGGGACCTGGGCTGTGGCTACTGCAGCTGTCGGAAACGTGGGTGGCCTGAAATGGGATCAGTCGAGCAGAGAGAGGGCAGCAGCAAGCACAGTGCTGCAGGCTCGGGAAAGCCCAAACAGGACCCAGGCACCCTGGATTTATTGCATTATCTCCCCAAAGCCCTGCTCCTGGCTGCACCCCTGCCCTGCCTGTGCCCAGGTCAGAGCATCTTCATCCCACCGCAGACTCAGATCCCTGCACCCGTGCTCATGGGCTCTGAGACAGGATGCTCAGCCACGATGGTGGCCTGGCCTCCCTCAGTGCCCTGCCCGTGGCCGTGGGCAGATCCTTGCAGCAGGGACCAGCAGGTGCCCACCCATCACTCCTCCCGTTAGAGGGACGTGGCTGAGCACTGCTGTCCTGCCCCCCTGGCGCTGGGCACACCGCAGCACCCGGGCTCCCCATCGCACCATGCCCAGCACCACTGCTTTCTGGGCCATGATGTTTCCAGAACAGTGCTGCCGGATGAAGCAGCCTTGTTGCCTTCTGCTCTGCACTCCCTAGTTTTCCTAGCCCAATCATTTCCCAGTCTCCCACCATCTGTGCCGGTTAGGCATGCTGTGGGAAGGAAGCAGGAAGAGTGCTGTGTTGAGCGTCACCACTATCACGGATGCTCAGCCAGGTCTGGGAATTCCCCCTAGGAACAGGACATCTGAGCCCCCAGTTTCCCAGCTGTTGCCCACTCCAGCAATCTTGCAGCCTGGGTTTCCTCTCTTGCTATTTCCAGTAACCAGGGTCAGGTGTGCGTGCAGACGGGGACACCTCCAAAGCTGTGGAGAGCCCAGAGACTCAGACATCCCTTTCCTGCAAATGGAGGCGAGGGGAGCCCTGATGTACTGCTTCATGGGCAGCTCTGGCTGCAGGCATGACCCAGCGCCTTGTTAGGCTGGCGGCAACGACCTTCTGCTGGGGCTGGGTGTGCAAAGAGAGCACGCCAAGGGGAGCCCAGAGCAGCCCTGGGCACACGGTGCAACAGCGAAGGATGGGGTGCAGCCTGGGGGCCTGGCCAGGATTGGGGTGTCCTGGAGGGGCTCCTGGAGCTGTTTGCAGCCAGGGGGCTGGCCACGCCGGCTGCTTTTCCTTAAACCGAGGCCCTGGGCTTTTTAAGGAAGAAAGTGAAATCACCATCTTTGAGGCAACCGATCTGTTTGCTGAGGAAGTGTGAGTTGGAAACAGCCCTGCTGCCATGATTTCCCTAACCCCGACACTGCCCCTGTGCTGATTCATTGATTTGGACGGGTTATATACTGGGAGGGGAAGCGTGAACCGCACTCGGCTCGCTCGCCAGCGCGGAGCTCGGAGCGCCGCTCACTGCGAGCTCAGCTGCGGGACGCACCAGCGGGTAAGTGTGCTCTGCGCCGCGGGACAGCCTGCGCCTGGAGGGGCTGCAGCGGGGTCTGGGGTGTGCGTGCTCAGCATCCCTGCCCTTGTTATCACATGAGGTGCTTGGCTTCTTGGGGATTGTGGGAACTGAAATATTTGCTTAGATGAAGTACTGTAAAAAAATAGCATTTCTCTCCCCCCTTACATTTTGCTTTTCCTCCTTACACGTTCCTTATGGGTTAAGCTTGGGACCATTTGGATGCTGAAGTGCAGGAGTTGAATGGGAGAGAATATTCAGCTTCTCTGCAAGTTTTTGTCCCTAGAAGAAAGAAGGAAAAAAAAAAGAAAAAAGAAAAAAGAAAAAAAAGAAAAGAAAAAAGGCAAATTGTTTTCAGCTGTCTTTTCTGAACCACACTCCAGCTGGGATGCTCTCTTAACAGGGAGTGACATGAGCAGGGCTTTTGATGTTGTAGAGGCTCAGTGAAATTTATAAACTGCTTGCTATAAACAGAGCTGTTCTCGGATGCAGATTGTTTCCACATGTAAAACAAACCCTGCTGGTTCTTAGAGAGTTGGCTCCTGCCTCTGGAAAGCCAGTATTTTCCCTAGCAGGAGCATGGGACTTGCAGAAAGGAGCTGTGCCCTGCCAGAAGTAGATGATGCCCATGTCTGTGGGGTATGTAAAGCTCTGACCCACCACGGAGCAGCGGCCGGTCCCCAGACAGCCAGGGAAAGGCACCAGAACTGGATCCACCCTGCCCTGGCAGACGGGTTGCCGCAGTCACGGTGGGCGGATGTCTCAGCCCTGGCTGATTCTGGCCACGAGAGCAGGACGTCTCACGTGGACATCCGCATGCAGGCTGGCCCCGCGGCGACAGCGCCTGCGAGGGGCACCCAGGCTGGCCCTGGCGCCCTGCTGGTGCCGCTGGCAGGGAGCCCCCGGCACGTCTGGTGGGCGATGCCAGCGGGCGAGCGGCTGTTCCCTGCTCTTGGGCCGGCCTTGCCGCGCGCAGCTCCTCGGCGCGGGGCAGCCACCCATGCGGCTGTGCTTGTTCCCGTCTCGCCCTGGGGGTAGGTGTAGCGTGAACATGTGTGGGGAGCGGCTGCCCGTGCTGCTCTTGGCTCCAGGACAGCAGTGCGGAGCAATTGGTTGGTGGCTGCATCGTGCTTGGGAGGTGCCTTGTGGGTGCAGCTTCCTGCACTCATCCTGGTGTCCCTGGGACTCGCTCATCTTTCTGCACACCGGGCTGACTCTGCTAGTGGCCATTTTGACGTTTTTCAATGTTTGGCAATGCCAGGAGGCGAGTCCCCATCATTACAGCAAACGATGATGTGCTGCAAAACAGGAAACCACACTCCCAGCCACTGTGGGCTCTGGAGGAGCGAAGGGAGCCATGGCCGTGCTCGGAGGACGCCAGGGATGCCGCTAATAGCTGTGGTATGGCAGCGAGGCGCCCAGAGCACGGCTCCATCCCGCACAGAGCTCCTGCTCTGCGCTGGCTGGGCAGCACCTTCCCAAGCCCTCCTGGGCCACAATGACGGAGGCTGGGAGCGCAGTTGCTCCCATGGCCCCGCTGGCCCTTTTCAGGGAGAAAAGCAGATCCTGTCCCCAAGAGCAGTGTTTTGGCAGCGGGATGAGCCTCGGTGCTTAGCCTCTTCCCACACCTTTCTCCTTTGGCTTTTCTTGGCTCTCCTCTCAAAGCAGCCAGCTTAACCTGTCACTTTGGGAGATGTCACAGACTGACTGATGGAGCAGTAGGCTCTGGCCAGCTTGGCCGGAGCACCCTGGGGAAGTCCCGCACTGAACTCCCCTTTGCTTTCCCTGCAGGACATGGAGCAGAGTGGCTGGGTCCTGCTGCTTGTGGGCTTGCACGTGGCATGCGTTGCCCGTGCCCAATGCCCAGAGCAGTGCAAGTGCATCCGCACAGCCCAGGTGGAGTGCTCCGGAGCCAGCATCACGGCCGTGCCTAGCCCCATCCCTGCAAACACCATGACCCTGCAGATCATCAACACGCGCATCACGGAGCTGGGTGCTGCGTCCTTCGGCAATGCCTCCATGCTGATTGGGTTGCGCATCGAGAAGAACGACCTGTCACGCATCAGCCCCAGAGCCTTCCAGTACCTGCCCTCCCTGCGCTACCTCAGCCTGGCCAGCAACAAGCTGCAGGAGCTGCCCGTGGAAGTGTTTGAGCCCTTGGGCCAGCTGGAGTCGCTGCTCCTGTCCAGCAACCAGATCCTCCACGTTGAGCCCTCCCACTTCGCCCAGCTGAGCAACCTCAAAGAGCTGCAGCTGCACGGCAACAACCTGCACGAGCTGACGGAGGGGATGTTCGACCCGCTCACCAGCCTCACCAAGCTGAACCTGGCCAGGAACAACATCGAACGCCTGCCGCCCCAGGCCTTTGAGCAGCTGACACGGCTCCAGGTGCTGCGGCTCTATGAGAACCGGCTCCGGCAGATCCCTGCGGGCATGTTTGATGGGCTGCCCGAGCTGGAGGAGCTGGGGCTGCACCAAAACCAGTTGGAGACGCTGTCGCCAGAGCTCTTTACGCACAATGAGCGCCTCCAGAAGCTCTATCTCTCCAACAACCTCATCACCGCCCTGCCCAGTGGTGTCTTCCTGCCCTTGCGTGCCCTCTCCAAGATCACCCTGCACGTCAACCGGCTGCGGGAGATCGCCCCTGGTGCCTTCGGACCCATGCCCAACCTCAAGGAGCTGTGGCTCTACGACAACGAGCTCACTGGCCTCCCTGAGGGCATCTTCAGCAACCTCACCGAGCTGCAGCTCTTGGTGCTGAGCAAGAACCAGCTGCGCTCAGTGTCAGTAGGAGCTTTCCGGGGCCTGGGTGAGCTGCTGGAGCTGTCGTTGCACACCAACGCGCTGCAGCGCCTGGACGCCGAGGCCCTTCAGGGGCTGCCCAAGCTGCAGAACATCTCCTTGCACAGCAACCAGCTGCGGGTGCTGCCGCAGGGCCTCTTTGAGGCCACGCCGGCACTGAGGAAGGTGCAGCTGCAGGGCAATGTCCTTGAGAATCTGCCAGCAGGTGTCTTTGCCCCGCTGGCTGCCCTGCGGGAGGTGAGGCTGCACAACAACTCTTGGCGCTGCGACGAGAAGATCCTCTCCCTCAAGACATGGCTGGAGGCCAACCAGCGCAAGGTGGGCGAGATCCCCCCGGTGTGTGCCCTGCCGCTGCTCCTGCG
Organism: Tinamus guttatus; assembly: GCF_059628265.1. Classification (NCBI taxonomy): domain Eukaryota; kingdom Metazoa; phylum Chordata; class Aves; order Tinamiformes; family Tinamidae; genus Tinamus; species Tinamus guttatus. Next base: position 3,386,306 of record NW_028288761.1, on the reverse strand, counting down.
GGGCGCTCCCATCGTGGGTCTGCGGCGCGACCAGCTGCTCTCCGATGGGCTGCCCCTGACAGCCGAGCCGGAGGGCTTCACGGCCACCTCACACCCCAGCACCACGCGCTCTGCACATCCACCTGGGCCAGCCTTCACGGCCACAGAGATGGGGCGCCCCACGGGGCTACCGGCAGCCCCTGACCTTGCAGAAGAGGAGCAGGAGGAGAGGGGGCAGTGGGGGCTGACGCGGGTGCAGAGCGGGGTGGTGGTGGCAGTCATCGTGCTGGTGTGCACTGCCCTGCTCTGCGCTCTCGTGGCACTCGTGGCCTACAGCTGTAGGAAGAAGAGCAACATCGTGCTCATGAGGATGAAGGCACCCAACGAAGCCTGAGTGCAGCGGCTGGCAAACCCTTGGAGGAGCAGCGTTGGTGAGACAGCCCCTTGGTGCTGCTTGCTGGGGCCGGGACACCTGGTAGTGACCTTGCGTCAGGTGCCGTAGACAAGCTGGACGGGCCAGCATTGCTCTGCATCCCTCACGCTGCTCTGCTTTGCCTCGTGCAGGCCTTCTCCTGCAGGGAGGTGAAACCCCACAGCCGCCCTGGCTCCTCTCCAGCCCCTCACCTCCAGCACATCCTCTGTGCTCACTCCCTGCACCTCGGGATGTCCCTGGGGCCCATCAGGCACAGGGCAGAGCCTCAGCCCAGCAGGGCAGGGGCTGCCCAGGGCTCAGCAGGTTGCTGCAGCGTGGCCATGCTGGTGCTTTCTGGAGCAAGGCAAGCCTCGTCTCACCCATCCGTCATTTGGTGTTGCCCTTTGAGCAATTCCCACTGCTTGCCCTGGCGCTGCTTCTTGCCCTACCCCAGCTCACGGTGCCTCGTGCCTTTGCCCTTTTCCCATCCCGTGCCTGGGTATGCAGGGTACTAAACCATCATGCAGCGCTGGGGAGAGCAGCACAGACCTTTGCCCAGAGCAGAGCTGTGTGTCCTTGTGCTCGTTTGCAGCCTGGGGGTGTCCAGGGGGCGAACCCCTGGGGGCAGGACTGTCTGTGCCTTGTTCCTGTGCCTGGACAGGGCTCCTTGGTGCTACTGCAGCCTGCACAGAGTAACCCGACTGTGCCCAACCTGCCCACAGGCAGTGCACGGTTGAGAAAAGCAGCATCTTCCCCCAGCCCCATCTCAAGAATGTCCTGACCACAGCTGTGCTCCTGCTGGCTGGAGGGTCCTGTCCCTGGGGGCTGAATGGGGCTGCGTGCCTGGTCTGGACACAGCAGCAAATGCCTGCAGCCAAGCTGCAAACTGAGGCCTGAGCCTCGTGGTAGGCTGACCTCCCCGAGGCCATGCTACAGTCTCTGGTCTTAGAGCATGCTGGAGAGGGGCTAGGTGCAATAGGCTGCTGCTGTAGGGAAAGAACTAGTGACTGGGAGATCGGCACGAAGCATGCATGGAGCTGGCCCAAGCGCCCGGCTGTGCCAGCTGGCTGTCACCCAAGGAAGTACTTTTCAAAGCCCCTTTCCCTGTGTGGGCCCCTCTCCCTGGGGCCAAGAGAGGCTCCCTGCGCTTACACCCCAGCCAAGAGCGGCTGTTGGAACATCCCGTGGCTGCTGGAGCATCCCATGGATGCAGCCCAGCAGGACCCCATCTTGCTCACCTCTGTGCAGCCTTGCAGTGCTGCAGTGGTGCTGGGGAACGTTGCCATGGGCGTCCAAGAGCCGGGCGAGGGGCCGAGCTCCCCAGTACCCGCCAATCTCCCTGCCCTGCGCCCCCGCTTTGGTGGTAGCAGGCCCCGCGCTCACCCGCTGGTGCGCTCCTCCTGCAGAAAAGCCTGGAAACATGTGAACATGCATCTGTGCTGTTCAGTACCTGCTCTGTGACCTCTTTGATTAAAGTGCAATTGTCCATCTCCAGTTCCAAGAATTGTTTGTTTGCTCCTACATGTTATGCTGCCCTGTGCCCTTGGAACAACCCAGCTGAGTTGGGAGTTTTACATTATTTCCTCTCCTAAACCACATGTGTGTGTGTGTGTGTGTGTAGATATGTGATTTTTAGATTTATTTATAACTATTTTATTTTGAGGACAAGGCCACATATGCTGTGTGAAAGAGAGAGAGAGAGAGGGAGAGAGAAAGGGAGAGGGGGAGAGAGAGAGCTGAGACCTCCATCAGCTGCTCCACAGAGATGCTTCCTGCAGAGTCCTCTCTCAAGACACAGGTTCAGTGGCTTTATCAAGTTTGGCCCTGGGGTGGAGGAGCTCACTGGGCTCCTTTTCAAGACAGTTGCTGATGGCTGCGGCAGCCTGAGCCTCTGCCACAGCTGAATTTCTTCACACCTGAGCAACCTGTCGCCAGTGGTCCATCCAAAGCCATTTAAGTACCTGGAGAGAAGCATTCAGCTCTATCAGGTAGGAGGCGAGCTTTTGGGATCCTGGCTGATCTGTAGGCTTTGTCTGGTCTCACATTGGTATCCCAGGCTAGAGAACACTTAATGCAATCAATATAGCAGGCTCTGCCTTCCTAGCTGCACAATGATGGTCCCAGAGCCTTACTGGGCATGCCGCTCCTCCCTCACCATGGTTTGGGTTTCCCTTGGTAAGCCTTGCCTGAGTTGCCTCTCAGCAAGGGCACCTGCTGGTCTCATTCTTCAGTGACATTTATAAAAACCCAGGAAGGCGTTTGGAGGGCTGCAGTGAGCAAGTGTGCTGACCTTGGGTGTGGGATGGGTGTCACTGGTGCCAGCAATGCCCTGTCACTGCCTGGGGGCTGGTGCACCTTCTGGGATGTGACGCTGCTTCTCTGCCAGGATGCGAGCTCACTGCTGGCTTTGTTCGGCTCTCTGAGTGCGTTCACCTCAATCCAGGCTGGGCTGGCTGTTCTGAAGCGCTCCAAGGACACGGGTTGCTGTCGCCGATAAGCAGAAATGGGCAGCTCCGCCCCAGCAGGGATGTTTCGTCAGCTGGCTTCAACATCCGCCCCAGAATACATCTTCCTTTCTGGAGGAGTTTTGCTTCTACAAATTCGCAGTGGACTCAGTCACGGTACCCGTGATGCTGTTCTTGGTGAGTGGCAGCTGCTTGACTCAGGCAGTTGGAGACAAGGGTTTGCTAAGGGATCTGGGTGTGCTAGGAACGGGTTTTGGCTTTGTGTGAAAACATGTCAGAAGGCAGAAAGGAAAACAGGCCCAATTCAGCTCTGAGACACTGGCACGAATCTAGAGCACCCCTCGTTTGAATGGGATTTCTCTAGGTTGCTGTCACTGCGAAGCAATATTCACCTTTGGGTGGTGCTCATGTCCAGCTTTCTGGTAGCACCTATGTGTGTCCTGAGCACCAAGATGCTAGCTGTGGCCTGAAGGCCACTGCTCTGCTCAGGCTGTCCCACGTGGGCTGGCAACAGGCACATGGTCAATCAAATATTCTGCAAGCCTGAGTGCTCCTGCTCCGCTCGCCGAGGGCTGCCTGAGCTGCTTAGAGCTCTGCCAAACTACCCTGCCTGGTGCTGCTGGGTGGAAAATGTTGCCTCGGTCTGTGTAGGACACTTGTCCTGTTCCGAAGCTGCTTCTGAAGGCTGCTTTGAGCAGTCTTGTGCTTGCTGGACACTGCCTGGGGAACCCTGCCACATGCAACCCTCAGCCCTCTCTCCCTGCCCCAGCATTTCGACCCTTAGCCCCTGCACATCTGTCCCAGGTGCACACACACACCCCCTCATTATAAACCCTGAGTCCAAAATTTTAATAAGAAATAGAAATATGTAACAGGCATCTAGAAATACAGACAGTGGAGCCTGCTCACTTTGTGACTGGATGCTGATTTGCCCAGGTCTGCTCTGCAGCACTCCCCTCGCCACACGGTGTGAGCACACCTCGGGTTCCTCCAGGGCCTCAGTGAGACAATGCAGGCACGGCTTTGGCCATGGCCCTGCAGGACATGGGGGCCTGCTGGTGAGCGTGGCACAGTCTTGGTTGTCGCGGGTGAAGAGCAGGGCTGGGACATGGGTGGAAAAATGTGGATGTGCTGCAAGGGAGGGCTTGGGGAGTGAAGTGCCCTGCTCCTGTGAAAGCCAAGCAAGGGCAATGCTGGGGTGATCTGCAGGATGCGGGATGAACTTGTGGATCGCGCTCGCTGTGTTTCCCAGCACAAAAGTCACTTCTCCTGGGGTGTAGACTTTTGTCCCACTGAAGCAGTGCGTGGGGCAGGACTGGCCCCAGCCACAGCACAGGGATGAGCCTTGGTACCTTCTCCAGTGCAGGGTGACGGTCTACGTGGGGCTGGGATCCCTGCTGGTGGGAGGGTTCCCCCAGCCCTGCCCTCCGTCCTGCCAGTGCTACGATGTCTCCAAAGTCTTCTGTTCGGAGGAGAGGATGCAGGAGATCCCCGCGGGACTGCCAGGGAATGCGACCCAGCTCTTTTTCATGGAGACGGCACTCAGCAGCCTCCGCAGAGGGGCCCTGGGTTCCAGCACCACCCTCTCCAAGCTGGTTTTCCTCAACAACAACATCCAGGTGCTGGAGGCTGCATGTTTCAGGGGCTGCCCAACCTCACAGAGCTGGAGGTCTCAGGCAACCTTGCCCTGTCGTTTGTCAGCCCCGGTTTCTTGGCTGGCCTTCCCAGACTCAGCAAGCTCTCCCTGGGATCCAATGCCATCCGCTCCCTGAAGCCAGGGATCTTTGGTGCCGTGGGCTCCTTGCAGGACTTACATTTGCGGAGAAACAAGATCGAGGTGCTGCCTCCCGAAATCTTTCGTCCACTTCGACACCTCCAGACCCTGGACCTCTCCCAGAACATCATGACTGAGCTGCCCCGGGTCTCTTCGCTCCCCTCACCTCCCTCCGTGTCCTGAAGCTGAGCGACAACCTGCTGGCCTGGCTGCCGTCCTGGGCCTTCAGCAGCCTGGGCCACCTCGTCGAGCTCCACCTGGGCGGCAATCGGCTGAGGGCGCTGCCACATGGGGTCTTCACAAGCCTTAGAGGCCTGCGGCGGCTACAGCTGCAGCACAACGCCTTGGGCAGCCTGCACTCCGACGTCTTCTCCTGCCTCTCGAACCTCACCTCCCTCAACCTGGAGGGCAACCAGCTCGCCACCCTGCCGGACGCCCTCTTCTGGGGCACCCCGCGGCTCCTCGACCTCTCGCTGGCCCACAACTGCCTGAAGACAGTGCCTGAGGGCGTCTTTGCCAACCTCTCGGAGGTGCAGACCCTGGCGCTCTCACACAACAGCCTGGCACACCTCCCCACTGGGGCTTTCCAGGGCCTCTCGAGTCTCACGGCACTGCGGCTCAGCCACAACAACCTCTCTAGCCTGGCACCCAGGCTCTTGGCGGGGCTGCCCAACCTGGTGGTGCTGGCACTGGAGCACAACCGCCTGCCACGACTGCCCCCGGGGCTCTTCAACAGCAATGAGGAGCTGGCACGTGTTGGGCTGGCGGGCAACCCCTGGGTGTGCGACTGCCGCCTCGCCTACCTCCTGGGCTGGCTGCGGGAGTTCGCCGACCCTCTGGCTCACGCGCTGGCCTCCTGCACCAAGCCTGCACCCCTGAAGGGACGGTCCCTCCTGGAGGCAGCAGGGCAGCGGCTGCCGTGCCAGAGGGAGCTGGTGCCGGAGGAGGAGGAAGAAGAGGAGGATGATGATGATGATGATGATGAGGAAGTGCCTGGGCCATGCACCTACAGTGACACCGAGGGCAGCGTGCAGGCGGCTTGTGACACCACGGGCTGCCGGCAGCTCCGCCTGCGCCTGCCCAAGGCCGCGGCAGCGGGGGCTGCCCTACCAGGGTGCCTGGTGCTGCGCTCCAGCTGCGGCGCGCTGCACGTCAGCGTCAGCATCGCAGTGCCGCGCAGGGAAGAGCCCATGGGCACCGCCGGCCCCTCTGCTCCATGAGGGCTCTGCCCTGCCTGGGCTGGATACTGCGGCTTGAAAGACGTGGAGAAACGCTGCTCCATCCCTACCAATCTTCCCTGCCACTGTTGCCGTCTGTCGCCAAATGCAAGAGTTGGACTGTGGATGTTCATTCACATTGCCAGGTGTTTCCTGTTGATTTCAAGTATCATTAAATTGTATATATCTACTTCTGTGTGGCCAGTTCCCAGAGCGAAGAATTGGGTGTAGGGTGACGGGTGGAAATTCCCAGCAATGCTGTCCATCCAGGGAGGCAGGTAGGTCATGCCCTTCTATAGAGAAGGGATCCCGCATGCAGGTGTGTGCACATGACCCAGCAGGCTCTGGACCATCAGCCCTGAACGCCCAGCACAACTTTCTTCCTGTTCCCACTGGGACGAGGGGTTGCTGTGCAGTGTTCCTGCACCATCTTGTGGCCAATGAGACACAGGCCTTTCCTGTGCCAGAGAGAACTGGGTTGGCCTAGAAGAAGCGCAGCCACCCATTGGGGCTGTCCCAGGCCTCCTGGTTCTGCCTGAACTTAGAGGAACTTGAGGCCTTCTCTTGAGGATTTGCTGGGTTTGCTCTCTCTGGTGGCTGGTGTTCTGGGCCTCGGGTGCTCTGGGACCATGCAAACCAGATTGTGCTTGTTCTCAGCTGGTTGCATCAAAGAATTTAGCTGGCTTGACTGAAAAACCAGCCCTGTTATCGCTGGGGAGGGGCTGCTGCCTGACAGCCCCGGCCTCCTTCCAGCATGTCAAGTTGTAGCACTGGCAGCACAGAGCCCTCCCAGCTGGGAGTCTTCTCCTCCCACACGTGCTCGTGCTCACACGCACATTTCCTGCTGTACAGAAGGTTTAATTAGCACCATGCGTGGAATGGAGGTGACTGCCCTTGCCTGCCACCTCCCCGGCCCCAGCTCACTGTAGCTACCGCTCAGCCGTTACTGCAGGAGCTGTGTTCACCCTTGCGTCCCTTTCCTCTTGCCTGTCCTGTGTCAGTGCCCGGTGCAAAACTGCTGCTCTCTTGTAACACAGAGGAGCTGGTATTTTGGGCATTAGAGAAGGACTTCCTGCAAGGAGACTCATCATGTTCTGTTTAAAGGCAACCTGCATGTGGGGTTTATGCTGGAGAGGGGTAAGGCTGCCGAATATTGCAATAATTTGTAATGCTTTAAAATTTGCCAGGAAAGGCATAGTTAAGCCCAGTAAGCATGAGCTGAACCTTTGCAAGAGGTGGAAAACAAAGGTGAAATGTTCAACTGCAATTACTCCATGGGATTGATAAGCACCCTGTCATTGTAAGTATTTGAATCAGATGGGATTTTCGTCCCTTAAAGCACTGTGCCTGCCCAGAGCCCCGGCTGTCCCCAGGAGGCCTTTGGCTTGTACGATGATGCAGGCGAGCACAGGACACAACCGCAGGTCCATTGCTGGCAGCTTGAGCCATGAGTGGGGCAGCGGCTGTGGGCGCCGAGCCATGGCCAGACATCATGGGATCTGTCCAGCAGGGTCACAGGTGTTGTCACCATGGCAGACTTCACAAAACACCTTCAGAGCGGTGCCTTTTAGTCGACTTGGGAGGAAGGGGACACTTGGATATTTTTACTAGTCAAAGCTTCAGTAAAAAAAAAAAATCTCCTTTTTGTCGTGTTAATGGGAGTGGTGGCTGTGAGGTCGATGGGTTACACTGAGATACAAGACTGTGGAGACCATTGGCTTCTGAACAGATTGGACTGGAGATCTTCAGCTTTCTGGATGTGGCTGCTCGTGTGGCTCCAGCAGATAACACCTATGGGCTACGTGCCTCTCCTCATCTCGAGGGAGTTTCAGGAACTGCTCCCCATGCCGGCAGCCTGGCTGTGCTGCCCCTTATCTCTCTATGCAGCGACACCATGTGAAACCAAACCCTGCGCCTGCTGCGGGGATAAAGAACTCCCTGCTCGGCCTTGCCAGGTGGAGGGACCGCTCGTTTGGAGGCCTCGCTCCGCGTTTGGCTCGGCTTGCCTCTGAAGTGGCTGGAGGGGGTGCCCACACTGGATCAGAAGTGCTTGGCCAAGTAAGTGATGCAAAATGCTTTTTTTGCTCTTTAAAACCAGGAACATGCAGTTATGGGAAGGGCAGTTATGGGCGGGGGGAGACGGACATCATCCCTCCCTCCACAGCAAGGCTGCAAGGCTCTAATCGTGTGCCTTTTCCTGCAGCCTGTCCCTTATCCCTGCTCTGCACGAGAGAGAGGGGCAAGCCATTCTGAAGCTCCATGCAGCCAGCTGGAGTCTTAAAAGCGCTTTGCAGTCCAGAACTGTTTATTTCCATCGCCATGCACCTAGACCAGCTTGTTCTCTCTGTGCATGAAATCCAGGCCATCTGCCCTGCCCCTGCAGCTGCACTTTTATTCTCTTGGCCCCCAACTCGTTCACCTGAAATAGTCTTGTAGAGAGGATGGTCAGGGAAAAAATAGCTTTTGGGCCCGGAAAACCCTAGGGAAGTAAGCCACATACCTCTCAGGTGTGTCTGTTCTTACCCAAAGGTTTTTATTCTTTGGAAAGCTGGATTTGCTGATCTCTAAACATTTTTTTCAGAAAGTTCCTTGGTCTTTTCATAGGAAATCTCACCTCCCAATGTGAACTTTCTCCATAGTAAGCATTGGATGCCAAAAAGCAGTCCACATTCCTTTCTCCTACCCTCACCCATGGCTCTGAATCACAAACTGAAAACTACTGCTAGATTGTGATACGCGTTGTCATTAAACCAGAGCAAATGTGTTAGCTGGATGTTTTAGAATGATGAGGTGGAAGTGAGGGACATTCACACAGCTCCCTTTGGCTTCCACATCATGGCCCTAAATGTTGGGCATCAAATGGTTAATTTGTGGATATTAATGGGCCTCATCCTAAGTGAAAACCTCAGTGTGCTCTGCAGAGATGTCTGAGTTGTATGTTCAGAGCAAACCCAAGGACAGGCACAGAAACCTACAACAGGACAGATAGAAGAGAAAGGGGCAATTGGTGCTGTTGGACTGGTGCTGGGTGTCTCATTGTCCTAGCTGTTGTTACAAAAATTACAGTAATGCTTGTTTTTTTCCACTGATGCATTGCATAAAGTGTCTGCTGTTCTAAGTGGTAATTTTATTGGCAAATTCTGAGTAAGCAAGATCATTTGGTCTTGGCTCTCCCACACAACAGTTGTGAGTTGGCTTTCTCTCAATTTTTCTCCATCTCTTAGTATCAACAAAAGTGAATTATTGTAAATACAGTGTACTTCAGCTTGTACAGTCTCTCTCTTTCATAAAATGAGTTATGATATGTGAGTAGAAAAGTGCTGAGAGCTGAATGACAGTGTCATAATTCATGAGCTGTGGACACAGATTTTATTTTTCTTCATAGTTGATATCTGAAAACTTTCTTCTTTTTAGGATGATGTACCAGCATTTCCTTTTCCTTTTCTTCCTCTCCTTCCATCCCTATAAATGCCAGGAACAAATCTTGAGTCAGGATCAGTATGAAACCCCCAAGGATTACCAAGAGGTCTACAGAGGGAACAAAAATGATGTCAAAGAGATCCCAAAGATTGCAAAGCCCTTCATTTCTGAGATGATCTTTGTACAGACTAGCATCACTGATATAAGAAAAGGTGCCTTCAGATACATGCCCAACCTGAATAAAATTCTGTTTATTGGCAACCAAATCAAGACAGTTGAACCAGGAGCCTTTGACGGTTTGGAGAAGCTGAGGGATTTGGAGATCTCTGGTGCCTCATTAGAAGAACTAGCTGTGGGAACTTTCCAAAACCTTCCGGGCTTGCAGAGACTGGAGCTGAGAGACAGCCACATCAGGCAGATCCCCAAAGGACTGTTTGATGGTCTGGAAAATTTAGGAGAGCTCTCCCTGCACATCAATGCAATCCCTTCTCTCCCAGAAGGCATCTTTGATTCTCTTACCAATCTCACTTTTTTGGACTTGGCTAGAAATAGGATCAGGACTCTTCCTGAGGACGTCTTTAGCAAGCTTGCCCAACTACAAGTCCTACGGCTGTATGAGAATGAGCTGCAGGACCTCCCAGAGGGGTTACTGGATGGTCAGTTGGGGCTGCTGGAGCTCAGTCTCCAGAGGAACAGACTCAGTGTGCTGCCAACCACCCTCCTGAACAACCTGCCCCAGCTGGAGAAACTCCTCTTGGACAACAACCTCCTCAGGATTCTCCCACTTAAAGGCTTTTTTGGTTTAAAAAAATTGAAGCTACTGACACTGGGTTCAAACCACATTGTGGAGCTTCCCAGCTGCCTTTTCGATGTCATGCCACAGCTCCGGGAGCTGGACCTGGGCAGGAACAGTTTGATCACACTTCCAGATGGCATCTTTAGAAACCTCACATCTCTCAGCAAACTTATCTTGTCCCAGAACAAGCTAACAGCCCTACCAAGAGGAGCCTTCACTGGGCTCAGCAAGCTCTCAGACCTCCAGCTGGACACAAACCAGCTCTCTGCTCTGGACAGCAAGGTCTTTGTTTCTCTTATAAATCTGAAAACTCTCAACCTTAGAAAGAACCAGCTGGAGAATATCCCTCATGGGCTCTTGGACCCGCTGGAAAGACTCAGCTCACTGTATCTCAGCGGGAACCCATGGAGATGTGACTGCAACCTTTTCTACCTGCATAACTGGATCCAGGGCAACACTGAGAAAGTTAAATTGCCCACCCAGGTTGCATGCAAGAGTCCACCCCACCTGGCAGGGCAAGCAGTAATGTCACTGAGGAGTGACCAGTTACTTTGTCCAAATACTATGCCTGCTTCAGCTTCTTTTACTCCACCTCTGCCATTCACTTCCTTGTCATCACAAGGGATGTCAACTATGCTATCAACCAGGGCTTTCCCAACTGCAGTACTAACCACACCGTCACCAAGGGCCTTCCCAGTCTTGGCAGGGCCAAACACACCATTGCCTGTAGCCATTCCCACCATGATGTCAACCGTGCCACCAAAAGCATACATCAATGCTCCATCACCAAACATATCCCTGGGGGCCCTCATCACCAAAGCATCACCAGCTGTGCTGCCAGAGGCCTCCATCGTAACCCCATCTCCAGCTGTGCCACTGAAGGCCTCCACTACCACCTCAGCTCCAACCACGCCTCGGAAGACCTCCATTACCACCCCAGGTCCAACCATGCTGACAGAGGCCTCCATCACCACCCCATCTCCAACTGCGCTGAGAGAGGTCCTCATCATCACTCCATCTCCAGCCATGCCACCAGAGGTCTTCAGCTTCAGTCCAACACCAGCCATCCTAAGTCTGCAGCCTCCTGGAGTCACCACCATGGGGACCACACCATCCACACCAGTTTCTGCTGGCAACACAGTGTCAGCCACCACCCTGGCAGCCACTGCTGAACAAATGCCACCTGTTTCTTCAGCTCCCACAGAGAGACCAGCAGCCAACGTTTTGGGGACTCCCAGCTCCTCCCTTGCCTCAGGCTCTGTGTCAGTGCTCCAGCCACCCCACAGGGCTGCTGTGCCAGGCATAACTACACTGGCATCATACCCATCATCTGACCAAACCTCTAAGCCAAGCAGGGACTTGGACCAGGTCACAGTGTGGGGACTATCCACTAGCAGCACCCAGCCCTCAGGCACAGCCTCCCAGAAGAGTTCTGCCTGCCAGCCCCAGCTCCCATCCCTCGCAACATCTCCTGCATCCGCTCTGTTCACCATTTCTGCCAAGTGGGACCATGCACATGCCCAGCCGGCCTCCCTGCCCTTGTCCCCTTGCTGGCTTCATGCTTGGGGCTGCACCTTATGGTCTAGCCATTGGTACTGCCTGGTCTCCCTCACCTTGTGCTTGTCTATGCTCATGCTAGAAATTGGTTGCACATTTCTGGGGCTGAATCTGGCCCTTCTCCTTTACAAAGCCACTCGCCGTAGAGGTGGACCGAGGGTGTTGGTGAGGCTGGTGAGTGTCCAGCCCCTGGCAGCCACATGCCAATACTAGAGAGTCCACTGGGGTGTGGGACCTTCTCCAGGACCCTCTGAAAAGGTGCCAGCATCACTTTGAGCTTTGCTGCTTCTGTGCAACCAGCCTGCTTAGTGCCACTGGTGTGTTTCTGCATTGTGGTCTAGTGTTCCTACATCTACGGGAGTAAGGGGGGACAATTTCCCCATAAATCTTGGATGGAGTTTGTGGCTTGTGCTTGTGGCACAGCGGTGCTGCTTCTTCCCATGGTCCCCGACACGCACCATGGGGCCCTCAGTGTGGGCAGGAGCAGGGGGCCTGGGCGCCTCGGCATGGCTCTCCCAGCAGTGTTGTTCTGCTTTGCCTCACTCCCTTGGTCCTCACTTACTACAAGAAGGGAGATGTGAGAGCTGCGCATGCCAGGACCTCTCTGTGCTGGAAATGGCTTTGGGGTGTCACTAGCTGCACACGGAGGAGACTCTGAGCCTGGGGGAGCAGGGCTGCCCCTGTGACCCTGCCTCATGGAGCCTTCAGCCAGGCAACACTAGATGGCATCGCTGCACCGGCAGTGACTGCAGTGACTGCCATCGCCTGTCCTCCTGCTACTCACGGCCACGCAGGGTGACTGGTGGCCCTGGAAAACCTGCTCTGACATGTGGAGACCCTGCTGCCAACCCTCCCCAGCCATGCCACGGGCAGGTCGATGCTGGTAGGTCCAAACGGCAACACTGCGCTCTTCCTCTCTCTTTCTTGGTTTCCACCTGACCAATATTAAAGTCTGCTGTGAGCATCCCTGCCATGCACTAAAGGGCTGGTGAGAGGACTGGTTCTGGGCCAGGCTCGTTCTTGGCGTGGTCTTCTGGGGTGGTTGCCCACTGTTGGCTGGGGCGTAGGATTCCCAAACTGGTGAAAGTTGTCGGAGAGCTACCTTGGACCAGAGCTGCACCTCTCCTCTATGGACACAGGCAGTGACAGTGTGAGAAAACCAATGCTTTTTATGTGTTATTTTTTTTTCTCCTTCTCTTAAATCTACTCCCAAAAGCTCTTTGAGATGCTTCTTGTCCTGGTTTCTCTGACAGAGTAATACGTGTCCAATCACTTTGCATACAATGATTTAACTTGGACCTGTACCCAAAATCCAGGCTAAGTGCCAGTTTCTTTGAAGTTCAGGCAGAGGTGGGTAACCTTCCTCCTAAATGAAGTTTTGATGTGTGTACGTTCACCTCTGCACTTCTGGGTTACAGCCAGGGCCAGAAAAGGAAAGTGCCAAACTTAAACAAAAGCACCTGTTTCTGTGGCTTTTCTGGCATGGCAGGAAGTGGTGAAACTAGAAAGCTTTATCCCAGCAGATTTGGAGCCTGATTTCGGTAGCTGTGGCACTGCGAAGCCTTTAGTTTGGCAGCTCCTGATCCCTGCAGGCTGGGAGGTTGCAGAGAGGGCCCTGCACTTACTTAGCTGTAAGGCAGGAGATGAGGCTGAGCCCTGGCCGCGAGCTCCCTTGGTGCTCCTCACTCACAGCTTCTCCCTGCAGTTAGAGTTTTGCAGCCTGTGCACCTCCCATTGGGCACAGAAACAATTTTCCTGCCAGTGTAGATCAGCAAGAGCCTGAGGACATCAACCCTGATGGCTTGTAAGGCAGTCGGCAGCCAGGAGAGGCAGCTAAGGATTGCACTGGAGAGGAAGGCTCCATGGTCAAATACCTGCTCCCCGTGTTACTGAGGTGTGTTCTCTCCTGCTCCTGCGTTTTCAGCACAAAGGGCACTGGTTTTGCTCAAGGCTGTCAGCAGTGGTGACTTAGCCTTGTGTCCCTCGTGCTGGCCCCAAGCTGAGCCACCCCACTTATTACAAGGTTGAATTTGTCTGTAGGCGCTTGCCCTGGCCTCTCGAGCCTGCTCCCTCCTGCCGTGTCCTGAGCGTGCCTCCGCAGGCACCGTGTGCAGGCGCTGCCGGTTTGGGGCCCCGGGGAGGACAGCACGTGGAAATCAATAGTCAGGCCACGTGTTGGGCGAGGAGAGTCCACCAGGAGCGTCCGCTTGTGTCTGCAAATCGCACTGCATTTCGTGCCAGAACTCAGCTCGAGCCCAGGCGCTGCCCGGTGTAGCGCTGTATGGTGGTTATATTTATCCTCTGCGCCACCACCTGCCACAGCTGCGTGGTTTGCACATAGGATGAATCAAAACTCCAGCTCTAGAACCACAAGAGCATGAGTTGGTACCCATGAGCTCAAGCCACATCAGGAAAAAGTTCTGCATCTCCCTGATCTGCACCTGGACCTGCACGCTCAAGCACTGCAGTGTCAAAGAGCAGAGGAGGCAGCTGCAGGACGGGTCTGCCTGGGACACCTTCCCATCTCCCTTTACAGCTCCAGCCTGGGCTCCCTGGGCAGCGGGGGCCGGAGCGGTGCCAGCCCAGGGCTCCTCCCTGGAGAGAGCATGTGTGGAGCTCACCTCGTGCCGGACCCAGGGGACCAGAAGGGCATCCTGTGCCAGCTCTGTGTCTGTGACCGTGTTAGAGACTTGGCTCTATGTCTTTGCTAAGAGCCCGTGCAGTGTTGCAGGATGTTCGGCAGCTCCTCAAAGGCCTGGTGACATCTGTGAAATACCGTAGGTGAGAGCAGGGCAGCACATCTGCCGGGACAGAGCCAACGGCTCCGAAGTCGGGGGAATGTTTTTCCTGGCAGGCCACATGGGCTCAACTTAATACATGATTTAGAGGGTTTGAAAGTGGGGCCTGACTGCCGGGGAACAGAGCTTGAACACTTTCATATATCGCTTTTCAGATATTTAATGGCCCAGTGCAGTCTAAATAGGGAAGTACTTTGAGGGCGAGATTAGCACAACATAATCACATCTTAAAAGGTCTTGGGAGACACAAAGCATGTCTGCTTTCCTATTAATTACTTTCTGTTAATAAAGCTGGGGTCAGGGCCAGAGGTGTTTGCTCTGGAGTGCGGATGGATGCCGTCTTTGCTGCGAGCCACGCGCTTTCCCATCGGACACGAGTCTGAAATCAGTGCAGAGCCCTGTCCGTGCTGCTGCAACCATCGCCTCCCTGCACACTGCTCTGGCTCCAGAAACTAATGGTCTACATTCCTTCAGCTCCTTTAAAACTGATTTGCCTTATACTACCCCAAAAGGGCTGTGCCTTTCCAAGGGCCCAGAACACCTCTGAGTGCTATAAAATAATAATAGCCAGGGCGTTCTCAGCACAGGAATTTCCTGCTATGATTGATTTCCAATTTGCAATGAAAATACAACCTTCTGTGTGTCTGGGGAAAGGGCTAGAGCAGCTGGCTGCAGTCAGGATTTAGCTTCCTCCACCGCCCAGTGGCAGAGCCTGGAGGGCCAAGACTGTGTTGATGTGGTAGGAATTAGCAGCGGTTCCCGTATGGGCAGCCCTTGCTCCGGAGCTGCCAGGGAGGGAGTGGGCATGTGGGCTACCCTGGGCTGCCCCATTGGTGACCACAGGATCCTTGGGGAACTGGTGGGCCCTTGCCCGTGGCGTGTGAACGTGAGGTGCCTGCTAGAGGAGACCAGACGGAGGAATGTGAGATCACCATGTGCGGATCTGAGGACCACACACACCTCTACAGTAGCTGGCTCCTGGTGGCCAGGTTGGAGGCCTGGTGTCACCCCACGGGATTCAGCTCCAGGGAGGCCAAGAGGCATCTGTGAACAGGCCACAATGATGCCCCGGCGGAGCGGAGCCCCACAGAGCTATGGGTGGCCCTTTCCTTTCTAAAACAGGGGCCATGCAGATGGCTGGAAGACTGTGTGGGAGCACGGGGGCAGCTCTCCCCTTGTGTAAGATGGTTTGAACTCAGATCTGCTTTCCCAGGCGGGCACGCAAGGTACCCAGAGCTGCTGCTTTGCTCGCCTCCGGCTGCACCAGGAGCCCTGTGCAGGAACAGGAGGTTAGGGTGGCCACAGAAAAGCACAAGGGGAGCTCAGCCGCTAGCCCAGGAGCTGTTTGTGGAGGCCGGGAGCGTGCGGGTCAGGGCGGCTGTAACCCAACACCCCAACGGGAGGGCGCCGCCAGCCCTGGCGCTGTCAGCCGCTGCTCGGCTGTTTAATGCATGAAGATAGCGGGCACGCTTCCAGCGCCGGCGAGCCGCCGGGCTGCCGCAAAACCGGCGGCCGACTGCTGGAGCTGGATCGGGGCTGTCCCCTGCGCGAACCGTGCCAGGGGGACGTGCCCAGCAGTGCGGGTGTCCAGTAGCACCGAGCGATGCAGCACAATCCTGCCCTGCGTGCCCTCCCGCCCCGCTGGGTGCCCTGGGCTCCCCGAGCCGTGGCTGATGAGAGAGCAGTTGAACAGCTCTTCAAGCACTTTTCATTCTTTTTTTTTTTTTTTTTTTTTTTTTCACAGCGCTGGTTTGCTTTCTGAACGCAGGTAAGGTTTGGGCATTAGCAGCACCCTGCAGACAGGAGGCCCCAAAACTCCCCTGCTCTGTAAGGCAGCACCTCCCCATGCTCCCATCCTGCTGGATGCTCCTTGCACATGATGCCTCTAGTCCCTGCGCTGGAAAAGAGGTGAGTGCTCAATCTCTGCAATGTCTACAAGCTGCTTGTGGATCTGCAGCCTCTTCTATGTGCTCCCCCAGTTGCAGTGAATGTCCTTGCTGCCAGCCTCCAATGGGGACCAGAGCAGAGGCTGGAGGCCTCAGAGCAACACCAGGCCATGCATCCTGGTGCAGTCAGAGAGGTCCCACGGCCCTGAAGTCACAACATCTGGTTCCTGCCACCTCCTTGCACACGCACAGCAGGGAAGTGTGACAGCCTGGCCAGGAGCCACCTGCCTCCGCTCGCCGTCTGCCCGTCAGGTGCTGTGGCACTGCTGCCGGCACAGCGCCCGCAGCGGGGCCCTTGTGGGCGGCAAGGGGGAGGCTCTCCAGCCTTTCTTGTGGCTAGCAAAGGAGGGCGGCCACGAACACCTGCAGGGGATGGGGGATTTGCAAAATAACCGCGGGTCCCTGTGCGGTGAGCAAACCACCAGCTCGCAGCAGAGCGGCCTCGGCTTCCTCTGTGGGCACCCGCACCGCAGATGCGCCGGTGTCTCCGCGGGCTGCGGTCTGAGCCCCTCGTGTCTGCGAGCGCCTGCGGCTGCTCACAGTGGCTGGGCTGCTTGCAGCAGGGAGCATCTGTGCTGGCACGTGGGGCCTCCATGCTCCCGCTTCGCCCCGCGTGCTGCTGCTGGCTGCAGCGCCTGGCTGCTTCGCTCCGGGATTTCCTGAGAGCAAGAGAAACCCACTGGCACATCCTCCCGTTGGGAAACGGGAAAGCCCGGCAGGGCGGAAGTTGCCTATTTGTTTAAGGTGCAAGCAAGTTATGTTAATCTGCTGCCTGTTTGTATTTCTTTAGAGGATCCGTGCGCGTGGGAGCGGAGATGGAGTCTCCCCTTTGTGCGGGGGCAGTGTCAGGCTATTGGGAGTGGAGGTGAGAAAACACAGTGGGGCAGATGGAACCTGCTTTTGGAGTGAAAGATTTTTTTCGGCTATTTATGATAATTAGTGGGAAACGCTCCTCAAGCGTTTCAGATGATTCTGTAATGAAGTTGGGCAGAATGTTCCCGCTTTGTTCCCCGGGAACCATTAAAAATCCCCCTTCTTTGGCTGCCTTAATGCAATGCTGAAAAGGCACAATGGAAGAAAAGTCGCTCTGGGCAGGTTGGAACGCCTCCTTCCCCCCTCTGCACAGAGCCCTTTAGAGCCGAGATTTTCTGGGTTATAAACCCTGGTGCTCCTGCAAACGCTGCTCCTGAGGCTCCTTTGGCAACGTCAACACCGTTCTGCGCACGTGAGCACCAGCGGACCCAGCCGGCCAACTCGCCACACGGCTCAGTGTGGCACAAAGAACTGCGCACGCAGACCCAAATCAGCAAGGGCAGATGCAGCAGGAGACGCCGTCACTCAGCCCTTTCAGAAAAGTCACTTTCTGCAACGTGTGCCTGTGCTCAAGCAGATGTTGCTGCAACTTTGCCAAGGTGAAATGCCTCGGCTGAGAGGGCTGCGATGTCTGAAACCTGTACAGAGAGGAAGGGGGAGTCCAGCCCCCAGGAGAGTCATTCTGCACCACTGCTTGTCTTGGGCCTCATCCCATTCCACCTGCTTATGCTGTACAATCCCTCAGCTTGGGTGCAGCATGAGGCACGACAGGCAGGCGTGCGAAATCCAGCAGCGTCTAACCCTCTGGATGGGGAGCAGGAGTTGGCTCTTTCTCCTCCTGCTTTTAGCAGTGAGGGCTCCTCCAGCAGCAGTGATCAGCAGAGATGTCACCTGCCTGGTGTCAGACATCTATCAGCACTATTTCCCCGGGGGCGATGTGGGAAGATAATGCGAGCTGACCTCCTAAAGTGATGATAAAAAGGGAAAACACCAGGAGCTTTTAGCATAATGGTCAGGCTGGGTGGGACGGTGAGGGTTTTAGTGCCCCCATCAATATTCCTGTCCCCCATGCGGTGCTCAAACTCCGGCAGGTGAGATGTGGGAGGGCTGGAGCAGCAGGACCTGGGAGCTGCCTCCTCCTGAGCCTGCAGGAGAGAGGTCAGTGTCACCAGCCCCAGCCTTAATCAAGTTCTCGTGTCATTCCGCGCCTTGCGGGCCCCCGTGTGCCTCTCAGTAAGGCCATATTTGCAGACAGATTTCCAGCAGCAGGAGTGGGTGCTCTCCAGCATGGCGAGATAAAGGGGAACGGCGGCCTCGGCACGGGCACCCACTGCGAGTGCTGCTGGAGGAGCTCCGTGCTGCCTCCAGAGCTGGTCACTTGGGGTGGTGTGGGAATAGGCAGGGAGGCTCTTTGAGCGGGTGGCTATTCTTCTTGCCAAGAAAATGCATGGCGAGAACAGCACGAGGCCATCTGTGAATAGGCTGGGCCGGGCACCTCCATGTTTTTGCTTGGACAGGTCCTGAGCCATCACTTGAATTACGGCGCCTTTGTCAATACCTGCCCAAGCCATCTTTCAGGGAGGAAATCTCTAGATATGGAACAAATTTTCTTTGGGAACTGGGGCTTACATGGCTGGACACTGGGCCCAGGGATGGAGCATTTGACTGACACATGTTGGGAAGAGAGTTGGCTCCAGGTGCGGCCAGGGGCGTTTGGTCTTGCAAACAGGAGCATCAGTGAAGGGTGCTGTTCGCATCATGCTGTTTAAGGCCCTGCACTGTCCCAAATTGCAAAGTTCACCATGGGAAACCATCTAGCTTGATTTTAAAGGCCAGTATCCTTAGGCTGGCACACACTATGCCAGCCCATGCCATGCAACCCCACCATGGGCATGACACCGGAGCAAAGAAGCAGCAGCTCGGCGGTGCTGGGCAGCTCCCCTCTGCTTCCCCTCCTCATCTCTCTGTCTTCTCCCCCCACCACATCCTTGGTTGCTTTTTAGGGAATGATTTCCATAGGTTCTCTTGCCTGTGGCCATAGAAGAACATCCGGGCACGGCGCAGTGGCCGGGCCATGGCTACCTGCTGTTCGCCACAATGGCCCACGGCGCTGGGGCCTGCTGCCATGATGAGAAAGCGCCCGCGATAAAGATGAGCCCGGCTACCACTGCTCTCCTCAGAGAGCTGAGTCAACTCCTGGAGAAGAAAGGGGGAGAGAGAGAGAGAGAGAGGGAAAAAGAAAATACCCGCTCGGATAATAAAGAAGTAACAAATGGGGACTGAAAGCCTATAGAAGGCGTCTTAACCCGGTGAAGAAAAAAAAAGTCAACATCTGTGGAGCTGTCTGCAAAAACAGACCGAACTCCTAATGAATACCCTCTAGAAAAGGCATTCACTCGAGGAAAGGCAAAAGGCTACATTTTTCTATGGAGGTATAAAGATTTTGATGAATCTGCCCTTTCCCTTTCCAGTGCAGTTGAACCAGGCACTAATGTTCATCTTCAGCTGTATTAAAGGGTCCAAAGGGGGGTGGAGGGGGAAGAGTCTTGATCTGAAAGCTTATGAGGAGGATGGATGTAGGGAGCCCGGATAGATATCTGAGCACTAAGGCAAGGAAGAAAAGCAACAGGCATTAGGGAAAATACTGTTTAACAAGAGTTTCTTTAGTCAGCCCATTTGAGCAGAGATTGATGCGCCATAACCATAATCCTCTTAGGGCTGACTTAAACGTGTTTGTACAAAACAGGGAAATATAATATGAATGTAATAGTCACGTTTGCTAAAATGCTTAATAAAAAGACAAAAGTTCTTTATTTTGATCTTCAACTCCGGTGCGGGGTTGGGGCACAGCAGATGTTTTCTCAGAAGGCTGCTTGGAAAAAAAAAAAGAAAAAAAGAAAAAAGTGCTGGGGATGCGGCTGTCCCGGCCGGCGCTGCCGCGTGGGACGTTGCGCGGCGCCTCACGCACAGCCGGCCCGTGCAGCCGCCCCCGGGCTCTGCGGAGCGCCCGGCAAGCCGCAAAGGGCTCCAAGCTCCCAGCGCTTTTGGAGCACCCGTGGGTAAGCAAGATGCCTTTCATGTGGGACGGCACTGGCAATTTCCTTTGTTGTCTCCTGAGGCTTTGCTGCGATGCAATATTCAGTATTAAATGATATTCCCAATCTAGAAATGTTTCATCTCCTCCCAAGTGATTCAGAGTTTAATTCCCGGGCTGCAAAGCTTGACTGAGGGACCGTAGTGGTGTCACAGGGTGTTCCCTGCTTTGGGCTGTGGATGGACCAGTAAAACTGACAATTAGTTACTGCTAGAATCACTATACTACAATTTATCATAGAATAATTTTAAAGGCAGTAGACTCATTTATGAGTGAAATTTTGCAGCTCTTTCACAAATTTGGATAAAAGCAATGCAGTGTAAACTGGCAGCATTGCCATTTTGCTTCCCAGACACTATTTTAGCTTCATGCAAAGTCTGCTAAATGAAACAAGTACTGATGCACTTTCATCTGATGCTGCTGCAGATACCCTGCTGGGTTTTGCACAATAGCAACATCTAAAAAATAATAATCAAAAAATTTAATTAAAACTTTATAGTTATAGGGCTGATGTTGCATAATGTTACATGAATTATCAAGTGCACTCTTAATTTATCACGTTATGAAGCTGTGAGAAGTAAATATGCATATTGTGAGAATGTATGCATATGTATGAAAATATGCATATAAGTAGAATATTGTATTCAGCACTGTGAGAATAAAATATGTGGCTAAAATCAGCTCAGTTTTCCAGATCTGATACTGCAAAATCTCTATTCTACATTAAATGTACTTTTCTCACCTTTCGTCTGGTTTGAGAAAGCTAGCAACATTAAAACATTGTACATCTCACTTGGTCGGGTGAGAAAGAGCATCTCCAAAGCTGTCTTTGGATGACCCAGATGCAGACCCTAATGCCAAGAGAGCAGCAGGTATGTTTTGTTTATCACCACTGATTTATTGCAATAGAGAACCCTTATGGGAGTAAAATAATGTCTTTTGCTGTGTTTCTCAGGTGCTGTCCCACAGCAAGAAGGCGATGAGCAACGTTTCACCTGCAGCCAGTGGATGTGACATTACAGCAGTGCAAGCTCCCTGTGAGCAAGGTGAGCATCCATCCCAGGCTCTCCAGCTGCCCTGGTGCACACGTGGTGCTGCCGGCCCTGCGAGGTGCTTCCTCCTCTGAAAGGTCAGTACAAACTAGGTGAAATGAAGTTTTCCGAAGGAAATGTCTACTCTGTTTGGAAAAGAAATGCCTTGGCAGTTTTGGAAGCACATCAGATGTTTGCTGGTAGGACCCACAATACATACAGTGAAAGCAAGGCTTTTTCTGCAGGGAGCAGGCACTTTGCACAATAACAACTTTTTTTTTTTTTTTTTTTTTTTTTTTTGCTTTTTCTTTAAAATAATCCAATTAAGAGAAGACAAAAAGCTTTGAAAGAAAATGTTTTCGCTGGTGATGGCAGGGGCCCGGGCGCGCACGCGGGGCAGTGAGCGCAGTGCTGTGCTGGCCGAGCGCGCCGTCGTGCTTGGGGCGTGCAGGCGCCGGCGGCCCGTCCCCTGGGCGCCCGTGCAGCGCCAGTGCTGCCTGCCGGCATTGCACGCCTCATGCGTGCGAAAGGCACGTGTCCGTGCCGGCTGTGCCGGCGGCATGCACGGGCACGGCGCCCTTTACAGCCCCGTAAACCCCACGTCCTGCCGCGCAGGCACCTCCCCTGGTGAAGCTAATGCTTGCAAGATGTGCGGCAGCGCCTCAGCAAGAGGCATGCGCTCTGCACCGTGCCGCAGCTGCAGCCTGTGCTGATTAATCCCAGTGTGGGGTGCCCTCCTGCAGCAGCACTGCCTGCCCCGCGCTGCACGGGCGAGGGGAGGCGCTGCTGCGCACCAGGGCATTGCCGCCCACCCCTCACCCTGGCGTCCCCTGCACGTGCTGGCAGCAGGCGAAACAGAGCCCTGCAGGAGCAGTGCCCCCGGCTCGCGCCGCCTCGCGGGGCTGGCAGAAGCAGTGCCGTTTCTGCCGCCGTGCCTTGGCGAGGGGACGCAGGACACCGCGCCGCAGCGGCGTTGTGATCACACAGTGCGTCTAACATGATTTACATCCCGTATTCGACCTCTAGCGGCTTCAAAGCCCTGGCGAGCAGGGGATTAAGTGGAGGCTGGGCCAGGAGGGGCCCTGCTCACCTTTGAGCTCCTGTTGCTGCCTTCCTGCCAGAGCAGGATAATCATCTCCCTTTGTGCGCGCCGGGAAGCCGGGGTGCAAACACAGGGCCCTTGTCAATATTGGTTTTTAAGAAGACCTTTTTCTTCCCTTCCATGTCTGCAGTTTCTCTACCCAAATCCCCCTCACGCTACCCAGCCTTCCCCAGGGAAATTGGGATTTCAGGGGTCCCCGCTAACTCTGTCCATTGATTGAAATTTCACACCCACCTGTTTGCACACAGGATTTAATTTGGTTGATTCTTCATGCCCTTTTCCTGCTTAATCATCAGCCTATTGACCTTAATATTAAAAGCGGCTAAGGGCAAGGGAGGGAGAGACTGCTCTGCTGCAGTGGGACAAAAGCTTCCAGAGAATAAAACAGGCAAGCCCAGTGCTGAGCTCACGAGCCCCCTCGGCACACAGGAGCGGGAGGCAGGACACACTGCCACCGCCCTGCGACATCCCTGCTGTGATACATCACTCCCGTGTGGGAATGCGGCTAGCAGGACATGGCTCACAAGGCGCAGCAGCCTCCTCCCTGCCCACGCTTCACCCATATGGCCAGAAGCGAGGGGAGGCCACCCAGTGGGTAGATGTCCACCTGGCGTCAAGGGAGCTTTGTGCATCCGCTTCCCTGCCTCACCCCGTGCAGGTGACGCACATAGAACACGGCGGTGGCCAGCTATGCAGTACCGGTCCCTCCACACATCCAGCATTGGCTGGGTTGTTGGGTTCCTTGTAGCACTCTTGGGTTTGCAGGGGAGAGGTTTAGGAGGTGTCTGCAGCTGCAGATGGAATTTGCCTGCTGCCAAAAGAAAAAAAAAAAAAAAAAAAAAAAAGAAAAGGAGATTTTTCTCCTGCCTCCCTTAACCCACGTGAAACCCAAGCTCTGTGAGAGCCTGCAGCTGCGTGTGGCTGGACGTGCACGTGCGCGTGTGGCGGGAAGCGCTTTTCCTGCGCGCGGCGCCGGGGCCACGCCGCGGGAGCCTGCGTGTGCGTGTGCATGCGCACAGCTCCCTGGGGTGACTGTTTGGGTCTGCAGAGTGCGGTCGTGTTTATTTAATATCTGACGTCCCTTCTGTCTTCAGCGCTGACATTAATTGCCAGACAATGAGCAATGGGAGCCAGATGTTCCCCAGCAGTGGCCTCCTTCCCCTCGCCAGCGCTGTAGGGGTGATAAAAGTTCTGCGAGGAGTTTCTTTTCGCACGCTACTGATGCGCGGATGGACGGGCAACAGCCTCTCCAACTCCAGGGGGGCTCCAGCCCCTGCGGCCCAACTTGCTACCAGCAGCAGAAGGCCGTGACCGTCTGCGCTTGGAGCCGACACAGCCCTGTGCGAGACCCGGAGACCCGTCCCTGCGGCACTGCCCTGGGGTTGTCCTGCAGGCGCAAAAGCCAAGCGTGGATGGGTGAAAACAAGACGCCGAGGAAGAGCCGCGGGTGGCCGTGGGGAAAGTGCCCCTGCTCCACCACGGTCCCCACTGACAGTCATGAGTACTTCATGGGGAATAGGCTCGTAGAACAAGCAGCTCTGGAAACTAGTGCATGGGAGAGTTTATTTTTAGAAATCGTGTCTGTCGCTGTGCCATTGCTTCCCAAGGAGATGCATGTGATGGGGAATGTGGCCAACAAGTGCCCCTGACCAGCAGGTTACCCCTGTGAGGTTGCCATAGGGTGTTCTCCAGTGGGAAGGGAACCCGACACGAGCGCTGTGTGAATTGGGGTCTGCAAGGTGTTCACAGGACCTGCTGGCGTCTGCCTCGGTTGTGAACACGCGAGACATTTATGTGCCGTTGATGTAGCCCAGGAAGCCTGCCAGCACTTCTTCCCCGCGTCCCTCAGGGCCCCACAAGATGCAACTTCACCTCGGGTCCCTCCAAAGCCAGCGTGGGGATCCCCATTCGTGGCCAGCCTGCCTCCACGGCAACATGGAGGTGGCTACGAGGTGGCCGCACAGGGGGAAACGTGACACCGTCCGCGGCCGCCTGTGGGTGGCAGCTCGGGGGCGGCAGGAAGGCGTTCGCGGGGGGCGGCCGCCACAGCGGGATCCCTGCGGCGCGGTGCACGCGGCAGGGTGAGTGCTGCGCTCTGTCCCTCGTGTCAGTGCTGCGTGAGCACAGCCAGCTGTGCCCCAGCCGGGAAACATCCGCTGTGGGAAGTGGGGAGGAGCTGACAATCCCCGCAGGCTGCCTGCGCACACGGCCGAGGAAGGGCCGCTGGCGCCGTGCCTAGCGCCTTGTGAACGCACTGCCATGTGGTTCTGCTTTGCAGCTCCCGCTCCCCTCCGCAGGGCCGGGGAAGCATCTGAGCAGAGCAGGTCCAGCCGTCCGGGAAGCAGCGCCAGCGCAGGCCATGGTGCGCCCACCAGGCATCCCCCCATGCTACGCTCCTCTGGGCAAGTCCTTCATCAGGGAAGGAAGGGGCCTGGGAAGGGCACCGCTCGCTCGCAGCACCCCACCAGGGAGCGAGCGCTGCTGCTCACGCCTCAGCCTGGCCCCGTGTAGCTTTTCCCCATCAGGGTTTGATTTTCAGCTGCCTTTCGGTGAGCTGTGGGGGGAAGCGCTGGGAAGAGAGCCAGGAGCTGCTGAGATCCTTATTTAGCCTCATCCCTGCGCTCCAGCCTCTCCATCTGGAAAACAGTGCCGGAACCGCTTCCCCCCCTTCCTGCAGGGCAGGTGGGTTCAGGAGGCTGCACCAGCCCCTGGCAAAAACGTCACCACGCTGCTGCCATCCCACCCCCTCCCCACGGCCGGAGACTGCCGCAGCCTCAGGGTCTGCAAGGCTCGGGGCCGGAGGGAGACGCGCCACGTGCCTGGCGCCACGCGCTGCCTCCCGCGCACGCCCGGCTGCGTGCGAGCGCGGCGCTGCGTGCCGGGGCCGCCCGCCCGCGAGGCAGCGCTGAGTCACCGCGGCGCTGCCGGCGCGGCGCCAGCGGAGACGTCCCCAGGCAGCGCCGGCCTCGCGGACCTCCCGCATCTCTGCATGTCCCTGCGGGATTTGACTGCTCCCCAGAGAAGCACCCCAGGGCAGGCACAGCTGGTCACAGCTGCAATGCGGCGTGCATAAATGTCACAGCGAGCAGCACGGCGATATTCCCGGTTCCAAATCCCCTTTCTCCAGGCCACGGCACCGGCATGCAGCAGCCCAGGGGCCTTTCGCAACCTGCGGGCCTTGCTGTGTGCCTCCCCCTCCATCCCTGCCCACAACTGCAGCATTAGGGATTGCTTCTCCTGTGGGACAACTCAAGCCAGCTTTCCTTGCTGGGTCCCCCAGTAGCCCTTGAGTGTAGCCAAGCCACTTGAAGCTTGATTTCAAAACAAGCCCTGTCTCAAACACTCCCTTTCCTCTTGATCATGCATCTGGAAAGGGATTGCATCGATGGCTCAAAATAATCA